>NW_027555958.1:433349268-433671768 GCF_003287225.1 Phascolarctos cinereus
TAAATAATGGGAAAAACACCAGTTGCTCATGAGTAGGCCGAGCTAATATAAGAAAAATGACAATTCTACCTAAGCTAATTTACTTATTCAGTGCCATACCAATCAAACTACCAAAAATTATTTTATAGAGTTAAAAAAATAATAACAAGATTCATTTGGAAAACAAAAGGTCCAGAATATCAAAGGAACTAATGAAAAGAAATGCAGGGAAGGTGGCCTAGCATTCCAGATCTTAAATTGTATTATAAGCAGCAATCATCAAAACTGCTTGGTACTGGCTAAGAAATAGAGTGTGGATCAGTGGAATAGGTTATATGCAAGACACAGTAGTCAATGACTATAGTAATCTATATTTGATAAACCCAAAGACCCCAGCTTCTGATAAGAATCACTCTTTGAAAAAAACTGCTGGGAAAACTGGAAAAAGTATGGCAAAAACTAGGCATAGACCAAAATTTCATATCATATGCCAAAATAAAGTCAAAATGGGCACATGATTTAGATATAAAGGCTGAAACTTTAAGCAAACAGTTCACCTAGTAGATTTATGGAGAACAGAAGAATTCTTGACCAAACAAGAGATAGAGAACATTATGAAATGCAAAATGGATAATTTTGATTACATTAATTGAAAAGTTTTTGCAAACAAAGCCAATGCAACAAGATTAGAAGGAAGTAGAAAACTGGGAAAGAATTTTTATTACCAGTGTCTCCGAGAAGGGCCTCATTTCTAAAATACATAGACCATTAAGTCAAATTTATAAGAATGCAGGGCATTCCGCAACTGATAAATGGTCAAAGGATATGAACAGACAGTTCTCAGATGAAGAAATTAAAGCCATCTATAGTCATATGAAAAAATGCTCTAAATCGTTATTGATTAGAGAAATGCAAATCAAAACAACTCTGAGGTACCACATCACACCTATCAGATTGGCCAACATGACAAAACAGGAAAATGATAAATGTTGGAGAAGATGTGGGAAAATTGGAATAGTAATGCATTGTTGGTGGAGTTGTGAAATGATCCAACTATTTTGGAGAGCAATTTGGAAGTATGCCCAAAGGACTATAAAAATGTGCATACCTTTTGACCTAGCAATAGTACTTCTAGGGCTGTATCCTAAAGAGATCATAAAAATGGGAAAAGAGCCCACATGCACAAAAATATTTAGAGCAGCTCTTTTTGTGGTGGCAAAGAATTGGAAATTGAGGGGATGCCCATCAATTGAGGAATGGCTGAACAAGTTGTGGTACATGAATGTAATGGAATGCTGTTATTCCATAAGAAATGATAAGCAGGAGGACTTCAGAAAAACTTGAAAAGACTTGTATGGACTGATGCTAAGTGAACTGAGCAGAACCAGGAGAACATTGTACACGGTAACAGCCATGTTGCATGATGACTAACTTTGATAGACTTAGCCCTTCTCAGCAATGCAAGGATTTAAGACATCTCCAAAAGTCTCATGATGGAAAATGCTATCCACAAAGAAGAAAGAACTATGGAGTTTGAATGCAGATCGAAGCATACTATTTGATATTTTTTTTACTTCTGTTTTGTTTTGTTTTCTCTTTCTTGTGGTTCCTTCCCTTGGTTCCAATTCTTCCTTACAACATGACTAATGTGAAAATATGTTTAATAGGAATGTATATCTACAGCCTATATTAGATTGTGCACCATCTTGGGGAAGGAAGTGGAGAGGGAGGGGGAGAGAAATGTAAAACTCAAAAGCTTATGGAAATGATTGTTGATAAATCAAAGTAAATTAACTAAAAAAAGAAAGAAATTGAACCCAGGTTTCCTAATTCTGATTCTCTATCCACTACAAAGCCCTGTCTAAATATGAGTAAAATACTATTCCTATAGTTTTTAAAGTGAAATTCACAAGGAAATACATGGTATGAGAGTGTGATGAGTAGTGGATTAATCTTTATATGAACAGAGATAGACAATCATATTCATTAAAATCATACTTTGGTGTTCCCAAAGGAACTTGACAAAGTTGTACTTGACAAAGGATCTACAACTTAACTTCATTAGCATTGGAAATTCGTGATGTGGGAACTACTTTCACCAACCAAGATCACAACCTTTCTGTGACTTAGGAGGTATGTCTGAGGAGGGATTTGACTAGGGCCACATAGATATTATGTGTTAGAAGCAGCCCTTTACATCATAGGATAATAGATTTCGAACTGGAAAGGTTGTTAAGGTCATCCAAGCCAAATGTTTTAATTTATAGATAAGAAACCTGTGGTCTAGCAATGTTAAATGTTTTGCACAAGATTATATAGATAGTAAGATGGAGAGGTGGGATTTGAACCCAAGTCTTTCTGACTACCAAGTTCAGTACTGTAGTCATCTGCTCTGCCTGTCCACCCTCCAGACACCTAGCACTTTCAAATGACCTGCTGATGGAACCTGAGGACCCCTTAGCTTTGCCATACACCTTTCTGACTTTACTTATGCAGCTGAACTTTCATGGGTCATCTCTCCTATTTAGATTAAGCTCCTTCAGAGGAGGGACTATTTCATTTTCTTTTTCCATTTGTAACCTCAGCATTTAGCACACTGCTTGGCACATTGATTTTTTTATATATTTTTTTCTCTTTCTCTTTTCCTTCCTCTCTTTTATTAAAAGTCTGATATGTGCAGACTTTCTTCTTTCTCCTCCTCCCCCTTCTTCCTTCTGAAGATAGAGTAGGCTACCCTTTGATGGAGAGAACAGACTCTTACCATATCACTCTCTTACAAAGTAACAAAGGATCTGAGAGAGAGGACAGTCCATCATGTGTATCTGTATATATGTCTTTGGATCACAAAACCATAAATTTAGACCTTGAAAGGATCTAAAAAGTAATACAGTCAATCAATCAATCAACTAACATTTATTAAATACTAACTACATGTCAGGTGCAGTGTTAGGCATTGGGGACACAGGAAAAAAAAAGAAAAAAAACCACAACTGTTCCTCCTGTAAAGGTGCTCATGTTTTATTATATTATGCCATGCATGCATATAAACATAGCATATTACACAAATACAAGGTAATTTGGGGACACGAGCCAAGTCACCCAGATACAGAAAGGTAGAGCCACATTGTGCACCTGACTCCCCAGACTACAAGTCCAGAATTCATTGCTCTGCCCCATGAAATCAAGTCTTCATCCCAACTTCTATTAGATTATAAACTCTTCCCATAGAAGGTCTTTTTGTCAAGGACCATTTCAATTTGTTTTTATATCCCTAGCGACAAAAATAATGTCTGACACATAATAGCTGCTAAATAAGTGTCTTTTAAGTTGAATTGAATTTGAGAAGAGAATTGTTTGACATATTATAAAAGTCACTAGTTATTTGTGCTTTTTCCCTCTTTGAGTTATATTTGTATGTATCTATTTACTTATTGTATGTCTGCATGAGAATTTCATTTTTTTTAAACAAGGACTTCTTTTTTTCCTTGTCTGAATGCCCAGTACCTAGATAGTAGGCGATTAACAAATGCTCGCTTGGTTACTTATGAAAAAAAAAACAACAAACAACTGGCTAATCTACTTCCTTGACAACCTTGGAAATTAGAAGAGGCACTTTTCTGGGAAATTTTAAGTACAGTAGAACTTCTCAGCTTCTGACTTGATGCCTTCTCTGTCAAAGTATAATTAGAGAATGAAATAGGACATTATCATGGGATGGAGATGTTGCTCTTATAGACTTACAGAACCAGAACATTTCAAAACCCTTAGGAGACATGGTATGAGTACAGTCAATTAGATTTGGATACTAAATCCATTAATAATGTTTGATCCCTTCCATTTCTTTATTCTTACCCTTTGAAATAAGTTTGTGTTTGTTTTTCTCAGAGGATTTTAATTAACTTCTTAGTTACACACTCATCATTTCCTAGATCCCAATCCCATGTGAATACGTTTTGGAGACTACAGTAGCCACCTACCCCTGCCAGTTCCCAGGAGTTAAGCCTTCTGGTAAGTCCTATTTGTCTTACCTTCGAGATGGATGTAAAAATCATAATGAGTAGGGTCCTAGAACACATCAAACAAAATAGAATCATTAAACAAAGCCCTAATGAAAGTCTTGTTTTGTTTTGTTTTGTTTTTATTTTCTTTCCCCTTAAGCTCTCAGCACAAAGGATATATTTTCTACGAAGGAAGGGGGAGAAAGCATTACAAAATCTGATGAAACATTTAAATTTCCTTGTCTTTTCCAGGTTTCAAGCACCTCTTTGGTGGTGAAAAGACTGGACTGAAGCCCTTGGAATTCATACAAGGCCTCCAAATAAGGTCGTTGCCTGTGGCCTTAGGCCAAATATAGGCTTTGGCAAAAGGTGTGACTGTTAAGAGTTCTGACCTGATTCTCTGGACGTTAGTCAAAGCCACAGAGCATTCCTCATAAGGTGTGTTTTTTATTATAACCTGGCCCTCCACGTCATACATGTTCCCTTTCTTGGCACAGTTTTCCAAATGTTTTTCTGAGTGCACACTTGTGCACAGTCTTTTTTGGCATGACATTGATTCCTGACATCATTGCCCTCTTAACCCAAAGGGATATAAATTGGAAATTTAAAACTGCTGTTTGACACTCTGCAAAGACAAATAAACCTCTTGGCTGTTGTGCTCCTTAAAAGAACATAAGGTAATGGTCCTCAGGTCAGTACCCTGCCTGTGTCCAGCTCAACACACAATATCCTAAGCTACAACCCTACTAACAATCATCTAACCACTACTGGATGAAGAAAAAAAAGAAAAAGAAAAGGAATGTATTTTTACCCAGATGTCATACAACTAACTGAAAAGGATACAGAGGATGCATGGAGAAATGAAGAACTTGAAAATGATCTATGATGAGACATCTAGATGTACCCCTAGGAAGGTGGAGAGCTAGGATTTGGGAAGGTTTGTTTTCCCAATTGCATTTGATTTGAGACATGTTAACTCAATTTCACCTAACCATTCCACAGATGAAATGGTTATTTTTTTTTTTATCTCCAATGACGCCAATGTTAGGTTGGAACTTACCACCCTCACCCCCAATCTCATTGTTGCAGACTTGGACAAAAAGCATAACGTGTCATTGATCAGCTGTCAAGATTAGAGGGTAAGACTACAACTGAAACTTGTTCCTACATATGATAACAATTTCCATTGTTTCTGCCTAACTTCTTAAGTCAAATTGTAAAAGGACAAGAAAAAGGAAGGTTAAATAATGACAATAAAATATCATGATGATACATAGATGAGACAGGAAAGACTGAGGAAAGAATATTGCAGAATATAAGATTTGAAATGAGTTTTAAAGGAAGACAGGGATTCCAAGGAAGCCAGGAAATTGAGGTGAGAAGACAGAAAATTCCAGGCATAGGACACAGTCAGGAACAAGGTCTGGAGTGGAGAGATGAACGAATGTTTAAGAGGATGATGAAAAAGCAAGATGACGGTATAGTTGGATCATAGAAGAGATTAAAGCATAAAAGTAAAAGAATAAAAGTATAGAAAAGAGAAAGGTGGGAAAAGGATGGAAAAGTAGGAAAGGATCAGGATGTAAAGGCATTAAATGCTAAAGAGATGATTTCATGTTTGAGCCTGTAGTCAATAGGGAACCATTGGATTTATAAAGTACGATGATATCATGGTCTTCTTTGTTTTAGGAAACTTAGTGTCAGGTGAGTGGAGGATGGATTGGAGTAGGGAGAGGCTTGAAGCAGAAATAGTAGCCAGGAGACTATTGCAATAATCTAGGCATCAGGTTATAAGGAACTGCATTAAGGCGGCAGTGTGAGTGGAGAGAATGGGATGTGTAAGACAGTAGAAACAAGACAGTAACCAATTGGATATGTGAAGAGAACTGGAGAAAGTAGCTGAGGATGGATGGCACCAGTTTTGGAGCCAGGGTGACTAGGAGGATATGGGTACCTTTTATAATAACAGGGATCCTTGGAAGAGAGGAAGTTTGTAGAGGAAAGAAGGTTTCATTTTAAATATTTTGGGTTTACAGTAAAATGAAGAGACAGCATATATAAGAGAGTGGCAACCGTGAAAGAAATTTAAAAAATGTAAGAGATGATTTGGACTAATTGGGAGAAGACTGACATAGGTAGCCTAGGTTGGAGAAATGGCAGAGTTGATTTAATCAGGTTTCATGGTTCCAGAACTGGAAAGAGAGAGCTAGGTGTGAGATGGGAAGAAAAGAGTATACACTAGGACTAGGTGGTGAAGGTTATTGGCTAGGAGGTTGAGAAGAATGCAGTTGAAGAGAAAGGAATGAAGTAAAGAATGAATAGGGATTTCCTGAAATAGCATTCTGGAAGAAGTGGTCAGCATAGGTGAATGAGGCCTCTTTATAGAAATTCTTCCAAGGCATGGTCTCTGGTATGGTGGAAAAGACATTGGCACAAAGAGCAAAATGATATAAAGGAGAATGGTGTGGCAGATTTATTGACATCCTGAAATTAAAAGTGGTTGGAAAGACCACATTAAAAGCAATTAACAAAAAAAGCAATTAACGCATGCAATAGTGATAAATGTACAATTTCAGAATTGTAAAATAGACTATACTGAACTTTTGAAAGTAGCCTAAACAAAAAAAAATGCAATATTAAAAAAAAGAAAGGCCCATAACTTCAATGATGCTATATAAAGATTATCATTGTCACACCTAAAAGGAGGAAGAGTATTAATAGGTAGTCAGAGCAAATGACAAAACAGACATAGATACAACATTGGACCTAGAGTCAGAAATATCTGAGATAAAATCTGGCTATAGAAACTTACTAGTTTTGTGAACCTGGGCAAGTCACTTAACCTCTAACTGCCTCAGTTTCTTCTTTTGTAAAATATAAATATCAATAGCACCTAACTTCCAGAATTGTTGTGAGGAGTAAAAGAGATAAAACATTGTAAATAGTTTTTTTTTTTTTTTTTTTTTCATTCAGAGACAAGGTTTATTATTTTGCCAATAGAAGGGGGTATGCGCCTTTTTTTGGTAATTTTTGATTAATTATTTTTTTTTAAGTTTAAACATTCACGTCCATGAGATTTTGAGTTCTAAATGTTCTCCCCATCTCATCCCCCCCACCCCAAGATGGTGTGCACTCTGAATACACCTTCCCCTAATCTGCCCTCCCTTCTATCTCCCCTCTCCTTCTCTTATGCCCTTCCCCTTCTATTTTCCTGTAGGATAGGATAGATTTCTATACCCCATTGCCTATACATCTTATTTCCCAGTTGCATGTGAAAACGATTTTTAACATTTGTTTTTAAAACTTTGGGTTCCAAATTTTCTCCCTTCCTTCCTCCCCATCCACTCTCATTGAAAAGGCAAGCAATTTGATACAGGTTATACATGTGTAGTCATGCAAAACACTTCCAGAGTAGTCATGTTGTGAAAAACTAACTATATTTCCATTCATCCTATCCTGCCCCCACATTTATTCTATTCTCTCTTTTGACCCTGTCCCTCCTCAGAAGTGTTTGCTTCTGATTACCTCCTCCCCAATCTGCCCTCCCTTCTATCATTTCTCCCTCCCTGGCTCTCTTATTTCCTTCCCCCCCCCATTTTCCCATAGGGCAAGATAGATTTCCATACCCAATTGAGTGTGTATGTTATTTCCCCCTTAAGACAAATCTGATGATAATAAAATTAACTCATTCCCTCTCACCTTCCCCCACTTCCACTCCTCTGTAAAAGCCCTTTCTTGTCTGTTTTATGTGAGATAATTTACCCTATTCTACCTTTCCCTTTCTCCTCCAAGTATAATCTTCTCTCACCCCTTAATTTATTTTTTAGGTATCACCACTTCATCTTCAACTCACCCTGTGTCTTCCATCTATCTATCTATCTATCTATCTATCTATCTATCTATCTATCTATCTATCTATCTATCTATCTATCCATCTATCTATCCATCTATCTATCCATTTATCTACCTATCTATATACATACATATAATTTTTCCCCTCCAACTACCCTAATACTAAAGTCTCATGAGTTATAAATATCATCTTTCCATGCAGGAATGTAAACAGTTCAACCTTAGTAAATCCCTTATGATTTCTCTTTCTGTTTACCTCTTCATGCTTCTCTTGAGTCTCATATTTGAAAGTTGAATTTTCTATTCAGCTCTGGTCTTTTCATCAAGAATATTTGGAAGTCCTTTATTTTACTGAATATCCATCTTTTCCCTTAAGGATCATACTCAGTTTTGCTGATTCTTGGCTGTAATCCTATCTCTTTTGCCCTCTAGAATGTAATACTCCAAGCCCTTTGGTCCAAGATTTTCTCTCACCATGGTTACAGATCTTTCTTACTGACCTTCTAAGTTGTCTTTGATATTGGTGGGTTGAGAAGTCCATAAACTGCCATCATTGCCCATGATTCAGTCCTGAGGCCTGTTTCAGGTTGGCTGAGGCCTGGTCTGTGTTCCCACTCTGTACTGTGCTGCTCTCTTAGGTACAATACACTTTTCCAATCAATCATCCAGGTTCTCTTGGGCTGGAAATTTGTTTCATGCTGTCTTTTTGTGGGTTCTGATGCTCTAGAATTAGTTTAGAACAATTTTTTACAGGTATTTGGAGGGCTTTAGGGGAGATCTCAAGCAAGTCAGTTTTTACTCCTGTAAATCACTTTCAAAAATTTGAAGTGTATGTTATTATTATTTTTTTAGAATTCTGCAAATTCTTTTAGAACCATCAGACCAAATTCACTTAGCAATAATCAAGGTTCATACCAGTGCACAATATTGAATTTCAAATGTATTAAAATTGTTTCCCTTTGAATGAAGCCTATGAAATGGCTAGGAATGAACTCAAAATACCCTCTATGGATGATATGCCAGTGAATTTAGCTAAGAAAATGTCCACCAAAAAAAAAACACCACTGAATGAATGACTAATTCATGAAGCTTTGTCTGGAGAAATGTAAAGGTTTATGTTGGCAAATCAAGACCAAATCATTTCCAACAGAAATTACATAAAGACCTGTCTTAAGGGACATGGTATTAATTACCAATCTAGATTATGAAAGGGAAAAAGTAGAATCTGTGCAATACATCATTGCAGACTGAAAAAGAGGCACTTACCAAATACCAGGAAAGACATGACCTACTGGCTAGAATTTTAGAACAGGCGCTCAATATTTTCATATTGACAAATCCCATGCTATAAAACTCAAAATATTCTAGAGAACTCAATGAATAAGCTGTTATGGAATGAGAGAGTTTATCATAAATCGAACTGTTGTCCATGGTTGTCCAACATAATCTCTTAATTACTCATGGTTCTGTACTGTGGGAAGGTTAAAAGTAATTGGATTGACTTAGGAGATGGAAAGACTGAAAGCTCCATAGAGGCAGGGCCAAACCTAGTGTAGGTACAAAAGATTCAAACAAATGATTTCTTGTTTCCTTCCCTGCAGATTTTGGAGTATACTGACTACTGTGGGACAACCAGTGGCTGGAATGGCATGTCTGCTTTCTCTCCCCAACTAACCTTCATGTATCTGTAAATAACCAATACATCTATTTCTTTTATTTCATCTGTATTTGTTCTTTCCTGATCACAAGTGAATGGATATCTGGAAAGAGAACTGACCAATGTAAAAACTGTCTAGTGCTATTTTAACTATGACAGCAAAGACTTCTAGAGGTGGCAGTAGCTGGAGCTGCTGAGTCCAGGAAGTGGCCAGCTAACAGCATCTGAGCAACCCACTTGGCCCAGACCAGCAATGGATTGATCCACCAGCCAAAATATTGTGTCCTGGAAGGCATCGTTCCAGATGAGTAAGGGAGTGATGAATCCATTGGGATATCATGCCCCATAGCAAAGTTGGTTGGGAGTCCAAGAAGAGAGACCAGGAACCAGGTGATAGTCCTTGGTCACCTATCTTATCATCTTTGTGTTTTATGTTTAAATCTACTTACCAAGGACTCATTGTGTAGATGAAAATGTTTAAATTTAATGCAGGTGATCACTACATACACTACTGTGGACAAGAATTTCTTAGAAGAAATGGAGTAGCCCTCATAGTCAATAAAAGGGTGAGAAAAGCAACATTAAGGTACAATCTCATAAATAACAGAACAATATTTATTCAAATGTAAGTGAAACCATTTAACATCACAGTAATGCAAGTCTATGTTCCAACCCCTGATACTAAAGAGACCAATTATTTTTTTCTTTTTTGGTGAGGCAATAGGGTTTAAGTGACTTGAGCAAAATCACACAGCTAGTAAGTGTTAAGTGTCTGAGGCTGGATTTGAACTCAGGTGCTCCTGACTCCAAGGTCATTGCTCTATTCACTGTGCCACCTAGCTGCCCCTAAAGAGACCAAATTTGATCAATTCTATGAAGACCTACAACATGTTCTAGAAATAACACCAAAAAAGATCTTACATTCATCATAGGGGACTGGAATGCTAAAGTTGGAAATAAAAAGATAATAGGAATAACAGGCAAGATTGGCCTTTGAGTACAAAATGAAGTAGGAGGACCCCAACAGCCACTGCAAATTATAGTTGAAAAAGTACTCTATGGGCAGGTGAAACAACAAAAATACTGAAGAGCTCATTTCAGCTATTATTGTATTTAAACACATGAACAAAAAAAGGATTAAAGGGCTTAGGGATATGATCTGGAATAGCAATGTTTTGCTTAAACAGTATTTCATTGAAATTTGAAAGTATTGGGGCAGCTAGGTGGTGCAGTGGATAGAGTACCGGCCCTGAAGTCAGGAGGACCTGAGTTCAAATCCAGGCTCACACACTTAACACATAATAGCTCTGTGACCTTGGGCAAGTCACTTAACCTTATTGCCTAGCTCCCCCCCAAAAAAAGAAAAAAAATTTAAAGTATTTATTATTTGAAAAAAAAATTCAGCACCAAAAAAAAAAAAAAGAATTTCATTTTAGTTTTTCAACCTGTTAATAACAGCTCTTAATTTTATCCTCTCTATAATCATCCTCTATCTTCTCTTATTCTCTTCCTTTCTGTTATTCAGTCAGTGATAAGAGAAGGAAAGGAATGGTCTGAACACATTGGATACAATTTCTATCAATGATATTTTGGGAGTACATAATACACACTGCATGGGCAAGCATGGCCAGATTTTACCTACATGGCTGTGGTAATAACCCAAATAGATGACATCACAGATACAGTGAAATACCAAAGTATAGTTATTTATGTCCATTTCTTTCTCCCTCATAACATAGTAAGCTCCATAGTGACAGTGTGTTTCATCCTTCTTCATTTCCATCACAATTCCTTGTCTTAGTCATGGTGAGTGCTTAATACATGTTTTTGAATGAATGAGTGAATAGTTTTGCATAATATTATGAAGTTCCACAAGTGCCTTGTATACACCAAAACTTGTTTCTTGACAGAAGTTTAGTTTACTGTCTTGGAAACAAGGGACTTTGGGGATTAAGGGAGAGGATTGCTTACTTTTCTCTGAGAAATAAGCATAGCATTTACATGAAGAAATTTTGGCTCTCAAACTCTTGGCACATTGCACAATTCTTATTGTTGTTTTGTCTGGATTATATCAGAGCTTATTGAAAAAAAATTGGGCAAATATATGCTCAACTTTGTATTGATTTATTTTATCCTTCTTCCATATATTTTAATTTCTCCCTGCAAGACACAATTCCATATTGTTTCTGGCACAAACTAATTTTTGAGCAGAGAAGTTATTTTTATGAATTAGTTACCTTGGTGTGTGGTGTTTTTCCTGATCTCTTCTTGCCAATAATGTTCCTCTTGTCATTCTGGCATTCCATACTTTCTCAAATAATTGAAGTGATCACATATCAACATACTATAGGTTAGGATCACCCTTCCATTGTTTGTCATTGCTGTTGAGTCATTTCAATCATGTCTGACTCTCCATGACTTCATGTGGGGTTTTCTTGGCAAAGATTTTGGAGTGGTTTGCCATTTCCTTCTCCAGCTTATTTTACAGATGAGGATCTGAGGCAAGGAGGGTTAAGTGACTTGCCCAGGATCACACAGCCAGTAAGTGTCTGAGGCTAGATTTTAACTCAGGTCTTCCTGACTACAGGGCTGGAGCTCTATTCACTGAGCAATCTAACTGTCTTATTGTCTACCATGTTTCTGAATTTACTGGATGCCCTAGGGTAGAATTAAAAACAGAAAATCAAATTCTAAAGTCCAATCCATAAAATTTTACTGGGGTTGGATTTGTAGAAGACATAGTGGGAAACAGCCTGAAACACCAGTGTTCAGCATGACCATTCCCTCTAAACTCTTAAGTCTTCCTAGTTGGATGACTAATGGTCTTTCATGGGCTCTAGGATAAAATACAAACTTCAAAGACTAGGTTTTAAGCCCTCCTACAATCTGGTTCCCTCCTAGCTTTCCAGTCTTATGTCACATTATTCTCCTTTGTTCACTCTTTTGTCTACTTAGGTTGAGTTGCTAGCTAGATATGATATTGCATCTCATGCCTATGTGCATTGGTAATTACCACATTTCTGGAATGCATTCCTTCTTCAGCTCCATCTGACAAAATTCTATACTTATGCAAAAGCTGTACTCAACTGCTACATCCTAGAAGAGCACTTTCTTGAGCTTCATAGCTGTTAGCACCTCTCCTTTGTAAAATTATTTCTCACAAACTTTGAATTTATTTATTTGTGTAAGTGTTGAATGCTTCCATTAGAGTATAAGATTGTGAGGGAAGGACCTACTTGGATTTCTGTCTGTCTGCCCCCAGGGCCAAACATAGACCCTTACACAAAGTGTGCTCAATGGAGAGACTAGTAGACATGATCTGAGAGTACCAGGATCTGAAACCCACTTTTGCCACTTGTACCCTTGGACAATTCATTTGAATCTTTTGAGTGTCAGCATCCTTACATTTAACCAGAGAAGACTGAATTAGCTAAACTATAGATCTATGATCCTATGAATGTTTTTTTTTTAATTTGTTCATGGGCAAGAGATTTCAACTCTGTAGCCTCAATTCATTTATCTATAAGAACTGGGAATAATAACTTGTAGTAGTTATTTCATGATTTTTTAGCAGTTGGAGTAGGATGTAAATTTGTGATTTACTTGGTTTAAGGTAAATCTAAATGAGGAAAATCATTCTACAGTGAAAACTGGCATATGTTCTGAAACATTCTCAGAAACTTGCTGAGGACAATGTGAAACTAAATGACTTAACCAATATGTATCAGGGGCCAGACTTGAGCCTATGACTTCCTAATTCCAAAGTTTGTCTTTTAACAATACCATACTATTTCTCAATCTGATATTGATATTGACCAATTGGTGATATCTATATGTAGATTCACCTTTTGGGTTATTGAAAAAGAATGTTTGCCATGCCTACCGACTTGTCTTGACAAAACTCCATCAGTCTATGCCCTGGTTCAGGGAAAAGATGGCTAGATTCTTAAATGACAGGACTTGAATGAAGCTCAACTCTGTCTGTAGGCTTTGTGGGACTTTAGAGAAATCATGTAATTTCTCTAGGCTTCGGTGTCCTCATATATAGAAATGAGAGGGTTGGACATGATGACCTCATTTATATATCTCTGATCCTATTGTCTTTCACCTATAGAGGTGCAATATTCTTGCAAAGCAGATGGTTTCCTACTTAGAAACCTCTTCTGAAAATTGACAGATTGTAATTATCTTTCCATTTTTTTTGATGTATCCAGCTTGAGATAATCAGATGTTAGATTAAACCCAGGTTGAAAACCATCTAGTTGTTTGGGGACCATAAATGCATAGTGGAATAAGTCCTATGAGGACCTAGTATTAGAAACAATTTCCAGAGCACCTGATTCTCCTGTCCTCTGGTTTCTTGATTGAATGCCTATATGGAATGTTGCTGCAAATTTAATTTCCAGAGATGCACATCTGGGCAGGGTTCTATTTAAACAGAAATTTTAGCCCTCTTGTCATATAATTCAGTTCCATCTTGGAATGGATTTGTTGTTAACCATTACCCTGGATAATATTTTATTCCCTTGGTTGTTTCCATTTCTGACTTGGCAGATCACAATAGGGAAGAAAGGAGATGTAGGAAATTCCTGGCAGATAGAAACACTTTGACAAATGTATTTCACTTAAAAATGAAAATGAAGACTATTACACAAAAATCAGAACATACTAATATTGGTATCTGACTGTGATTACAAAAACATTCTACTTTTCTACAAACTGTTAATCAAATGACTCATTTAAATAATGGCTCTGTAATTTATTTAAATAGGTTTGATTAATAATAATATTAATAATAATAACTGACATTTATATCACACTTTAATGTATGCAAACCATTTTACATATATTATGTCATTTGAAAGGATTTACATGTAACAATTCAGTTACATCTCTGCTACATAAAGACCCTTTAAACTAATACTTCAAAAGAATAGTCTTGATGACATTTACCTAGTCTTATTATGGCCTAGGTGCCTAAAGCACTATTTTACTCTAGTTGATAAAATACCACAAATCATCCTTAAATAATTCCTGGCATTATTTTACTCCAACCAAAGCAATAATGGAAAATACCAAAGAGTGTCGGCAACCCTTACAGATGTGCAAACATTGCTTATCCTATGGTAAAATAATATGAGCATCCTATTACCCAGAAGGTTATTAAGCACTACTCTCTATAAACTGGAATGTCCATCATGTACAGCACAGTGATGATTGAAGTCCATAATAATGACTGTGAGGTATTATATATTAGTAACATAATTGTCAAGGAAAGCATAAAGAATAGTTAGTAAAGATCTTTTAAACAGTATTTAAATGTGCACAGATATATGTATATACACACATGCATGTATATATGTATACCATATATGTATGTGTGTGTGTATGAGCATATATATGGAGGAGGGAGAGAGGGAGAGAAACAGAAAGACAGAGATAGAGAGCAACAGAGAAAGACAGAGATAGAGACAGATATAGAGACAGAAAGACAGAGAAGGAAACAGGGAAAGATCCCATATGAGTATTTCTCAATTAGAGTATTTAAATAGTTGGATTACTCCCATTTTCCAAACATACTAGTAAGCAGAGATTAACATCTAATTATATCTGTCTTAACATGAGAAACCAAAGACAATTGTAATCATTTGCTTAAAAGTGACTCATTTACACTTCCAAAAAGTTTTAGATAGAGATCTCTCTGAATCTGAATTCTGGGCCAGTGAGAAAGCTTAAAAGAAAACAGATATTTGATATGTAATATTGCAACAAATTTCATGTGTATTTATATAGTCTAGGTCCTCCTGGAGCTGTTATTGTTGTTGATGTTGTCATTGTTTTTGTTGTTGTTTTACCTTCATTCTCAAAGAGGACCATGACATCAGGAAGGTGATGCCCTGGCTTGAAAGTGAATTGGATTTAAGTAAGAGAGTGCTGTACAATGTCACCAGCTTCACTCTCTCCTCTGGAGCCATCTGGGTCCAGTGGCATGATGTAGATAAAGATGACTGGAGATGGACCCCTCCTAGGAGCTGAAAGTGTTTTAAATACCTTAAGCAATGAAATTTCACATCATGGCTATGAAATAATTAGCAACCATCTCAAAATGTTATTTAATGAAATCCTTACTTTTTTTTAAAAAAGTGATTTATTAAGGAATATACTTTAAAGGTCTAACAGAGAGTCATTTGGACCAAAGAACTCAGGAAATGCATTTCATTGTTATGTGTAATTTAACAATAGATTTTAACAAGTGTCCAGTTATCCTTCACACCCTCCCTTGAATTATCCCCACATTAACCTGAAAAGAGAAAGAGTCTCAAAGGTTATTCATAAAGCTCTCGATGATGAGGGGACTGTAGAAACTTCTTGAATTTCCAGCTAGCCCGTCTGAAGGAGAAAGCAAGATCCAGGCTAGAATCTTAGGAAGAACCTAATGAGATTAAATTGAATAGATAAAGATTAAATCTTACACTTGGGTTCAAGAATTCCATGTGATTCATAAGTAGAAGAATTGGTGGGGTAATGTGTGGACTTCAGTTCAAATAAAGAATTGGAGCTTTTAGTGGATCATATATTCATCATATGTAAACACTGAGAAATGGAAGCTAAGAATACTGATACAGACTTAAACCACATTTAGAGAAGCATAGTGTCCTGGGCTATGGAGCTCACAGGCCCACTCTATTTATTGTGCCAACAATATTAGGAATATCAGGTTCAGTCCTATGTACGATATCTAAAGAAAGATGCTCACGAGATTGGCAAGATGGATGAGTGGTTATTTTCCTTTTACATTTCTTACATCCAAAGAAAGATAGAGATACCAAATATAGAAGAATTAAAACCAAATGTAAAAGATAAAAAGATAAAAATGTAATACCAAGTAAAAGGATTAATGAAATGGCATCTGAGAACTTCAATGCTTAAACCTCCTACTCAAAGTTCTCACCCTAAGCATAATAGCCTAACCACAGCACCAAGGTCTCCTGAGAGATGAACAGGACATCATGTGCCAAGCTTGCCAAAGCACAACCACCAAATCAGTGACCGCTTCCCTTCCAACCTTGGTAGAGATAGCCCAGGACCTCGCATCCAAAAGCACTAGGAACAGCGATATGCTAGCACAACTCCCAGGATACTTTCTCTACTTCCAAAGTGCTCCCCACAGCCATTTTCAGAAACAACCTATGTACATGAGTACAGGTGCTGCAATTCCCAACTCTTTAGTAGCAAGAGCTACAGAAGCACCAGAACAGAAAGTATTCCCACTTCCCTCCCCATTAAGGTCCTTGTCATTAACGAAAGGTCCAATATCAGAAATGGATATAGTTTTATTTTTTCAATCAATAGAAATAACACTAAACAAGAGGATTTGTTATTCACCCTTCTAATGTGCCCTAAAGATCACTGGGCCTTTCTATCTGCCCTATAGCTGGACCCCCCCCCATATGCATTAACATCCTCTAATAGACTATGAGCACCTTCAAAGCAAGGATTGCTTTTTTTAAAAAAAATTTGTATTCCCAGTATTTATCAGAGTGCTTGGGCCAAAGGAAATAGTTAATAAAAAGTTTTTTCCTTCATTCATTTGTTCACATCAGGTACTAGGTACAGTCAATGCACGGAAACTGTAAAAAAAAAAAAAGCTCATCATGCTTTGGCTAGAGTGCCCTTCCAGTTCCCCCACAGCAACCACTTCATCTAACTCTCTCCCACTCAAAAAAAAAAAGCAGAAAAAATTATTCTGCCAAGTTATGGGAAGCAAAGAGAGTATAGCTGTGGGGTGTGTGTGTGTGTGTGTGTGTGTGTGTGTGTGTGTGTGTGTGGAGGGCATTGTGGAAGATGTAACAATTCAAAGCCACATAGAAATGAAGGGGTTTCCATGTTAGGGTCATGAAAGTTTCCTCTAGGCATGGTTCAAGAAGCTCAGGGTTCCATGGGGAGAAAGGGCCTAGAGTGAGAAAGGAAATAAGAGCCAAGCTATTGGGACTACAGGAAAAAAAGACTGAAAGACCAAAAGTCCAATGGAGAAAGGCTGGACTTTCACGTCTATATATTAGTCTCTAATCTTTCCTTGAAATCGATTCCCACATCACCACCTGCCCATGGGTTAGTCACACATTAAATTCCATAAGTTTAAAGTCAAAGTTATCATCAGTTCCCTGTGAGCTTACCCATTCTCCAAACTTCCTTATTTTTAATGAGGTCTCCACCATATTTCCTGTCACCCAAGGATCATAACCTTGGAGGCATCCTTGATTCTTTCTTTCTTTTTTTTTTAATCTGTCATATTTAAGCAGTTGAAAAGTCTTGTCAATTTTACCCTTAGAACATAACTGACCTATATATTTTTCTTCCCCCTTAGGTTCACCCCCCTTCACCTCTTGCCTGGACCACTGAAATAGCCTTATTAGCCTTTCTTCTTCTAGTTTTTCCATTATCTAATTTGTCCTCCATATAAAAGCCAACATATTTTTCCTTAGGCAAAAATCTGACTGTGTCACTCCCCAACTTAAAAATAAGAAAAAAAAATAAACAAAAACAAAAGACAAACTCCTTCAGTGGCTACTTCTTGCCTCTAGGATAAAATCTCAACTTCTAAGCCTGATGCCTAAAGCTCTCTGCAATGTGGCTCCCACTTCTTTCTGAAGATTTTTTTTTAAATGTCAGGTTAGACTAGATTGAAGCCAACCTGGACTATCAGGTATTCCTTTAACTCAATAACTCAATAACCCATGTCCAGTCTCTGTGCCTTTGTTTTTTTTTTAATTAATTTATTTCAATTTGTCCACCATCACTTCCATAAGCTTTTGAGTTTTAAAATTTTCTCCCCCTCTCTCCCCACCTCCCTCCCCAAGAGGGTGGGCAATCTGTAGCCCCTTCCTTTTTCTTCCCCTTTGCCCTTACTACTTCTTCCCTCCTTTCTATCCCCACTCCCTTTTCTTTCTCCTTTTCCCTCCTACTGCCTATAGGGCAAGTTAGATTTCTATAGCTGATTATATTATTCCCTTCTTGAGCCAAATCTGGTGATCCTAAGGTTCAAACAATGATCATCTCCCTCCCTTCTTTCACTCTGCTGTAATAGGTTTTTGTGCCTTTTCCTGTAATGCAATTTACTCTTGTCTGCCTCCTCCTTTCCTTTTCTCTCACTACAATTTTCTTAATTAGATCAGATTAATCCATTTACTTAGATCCATTTATCTCACTTGATTAGATTTGTTTTATCATTATACCAAAGTCAACTTATACCCATCCCTTTTATGTATACCCTTTATCATGGTGTAATAACAACATATTTTCTCCAGTTACAAGTATCATCTTCCCTTGTAGGGATGCAAACAGTTTGCCCTTCTTAATAACATGTTTCTTTCTATCCCATTTACCTTTTTATGTCTCTCTTGAGACTTGTATTTGAAGATCAAATTTTCTGTTGAGCTCTGGTCTTTTTACCAGGAAGGTTTGGAAGTCCCCTTATTTCATTGAATATCCAAATCCTCCCCTGAAAGGTCATGCTCATTTTCATTGGGTAGTTGATCTTTTGTTGTAATACAAGCTCCTTTGCCTTATGGAATATCATATTTCACACCCTACAGTCTTTTAATGTAGAAGCTGCAAGGTCCTGAGTAATCCTGACTGTGGTTCCATGATATTTAAATTGTTTCTTTCTGATTGCTTGTAATATTTTCTCTTTGACCTGGTAATTTTGGAATTTGGCTACTATATTCATTGGCATTTTCAATTTGGGATCTCTTTCAGGAGGTGATTGGTAGATTCTTTCTATGACTATTTTACACTCTGGTTCTAGGACTTCAGGGCAGTTTTCCTTTATGATTTCCTGAAAGATACTGTCTAGAATCTTTTTTTATTCATGATTTTCAGGTAGACCAATAATTTTTAAATTGTCTCTCCTGGATCAATTTTCCAGGTCAGTTGTTTTACCACTGAGGTATTTTATGTTTTCATCTTTTTTTTTCATTCTTTTTTTTCTGTTTGACTGATTCTTATTCTCTCATAGAGTCATTAGCTTCCATTTGCCCAATTCTAATTTGTAGCAAATTGTTTTCTTCTATTAGATTTTGTACCTCCTTCCCCATTTGGCCAATTGTATTTTCAAACACTTGTTTTCTTCAGTGTACTTTTTTTTTTCCAATTGGCTAATTGTATTTTTTAAGGACTTACTTTCTACAGTTAATTTTTGTCCTTCTTTTTCCAAGCTATTGACTCTCTCTTGCATACCTCTCATTTCGTTTCCTACTTTTTCTTCTACCTCTCTCATTTGACTTTTAAAATTCTTCTTAAGCTCTTCTAAGAAAGCTTTTTGGACTTCAGAAAAGTTCATATTCCCTTTTCAGGTTCTAGATGTGGGTTTGTTGACAATGCTGTCCTCCAGAATTTCTGTGTTGATCTTCACTGGTCCCATGATATGAATCTTTTGTACATTTCTTTTTGCTCATGGTGTTTGCTTATTTCATTGCCTTTAAAGAGACTGATCTCTCCTGCTGGGGAGCAGAGGGCACTGACCCAGGCTTTTTGTGTTGGGAGCCTAGGACCTGGTTGCTGGCTTTGTGTGCTGGGGCCTCTGATATTGGCAGTTGGAGGTTGTAGGATTCTGGAAGCTTACCTGGTGTTGGGTTGGAATCAGCAATACTGGAACTCTAGGGGTAGGATTGGGTAGTGTGGCTCTTGGAGATTTTCTGCTCCCCAGGGACCTTTCCTTCCTTTTGTTTTCTTCAGCTCCTTTCAGATGGATGTTGCACAATGTTTATCTGCCTGTGACCCCTTGGAGCTCTGCTTCCCTTAGTTTTGCTGAGGCACTGGGAGATCCAGTTGCTGCAGAATGCCGAAGCACCTGGTGGTTTTCCACACTGGTTCTTCCACCCTCATTGAGGTAGTCGGGGGTCCAGGTGTTGGTATTTGCCTGCTATACCACCTGGGTTTCAGTTTCCTCCTGGTATACTGAGGTGGGACTTTCTGCTTGCTTGCTGGGATGCCTCCCATTCCATACTGCTACACTTCCCCCAGGGCAAGAGGGGCCTTTTCCCATTAATCCCTCAAGCTACCTGGGCTACTGGACTGCTGTACCCCATCTTTCTTCTGATTTAGCTGTTCCAAGGTTTTTCCTGGGGTGATACTTTCTGGGCTTTCAGAGGTTCTCTCCATGCCTTTATAATTGAAGCACCTCAGCCCAGTGCCTGTCCCATACACACACACACACACACACACACACACACACACACACACACACACATGCAAATGAATGTTCCAACCTAACGTGTACATTCTCCACACCTTTGTCTTTTAAGACTCCTATTGTCTTCTATTTATCTTCTCAGGTATGACTTTTTAGAGGAACTCTTCTTGATTTCCCTCCCTATGTTGCTAGTGTTCTATTTCTCTTCCAATTATTTTCTATTTCCTTATCTATGTACATCTTGTATCTTGTGGTAAAATGTTAGCTCCTAAAAGAAAGACACTGGGTTTGTGTTTATTTTTTTCTGGAAAGTCTTTTTTTTTTTTAAATTCTCATCTCCTGGAATGGTGTTAGCACATAGCGCAAACTACAAATATTTCTTGGTCTGAGGTGAACTGAATGTGATGTAAGGTAGAAGGAGGACTGGTTTTGGAGTCAGAAAACCTGAGTTTGAATCCTGCCTCTGTCACTCATTACCCATGTCACCTTGTTCAAGTCACTTAATTCATGATTTCCCCCTCTATAAAAGGAGGGGGATGGACTAGATGACCAAGAAATTCCTTTCAAACTCTCAATCTCCTATCCTGTGAGTGACATAAGAGATAGCTTTTAATTTGAGTGCACAAAGAGATAGTCCCTAGTGTTCAGCAAATTCATTTTATCCACCGGGAGAACGTTGACAGGGACCCTCTTTGTCCCAAATTCTTCTTCCATAAAAGGGGTAATAGGTCTTGCCAGAAATGATCTAAGAATCCCTAACATAATTATTGCTGTTGTTATTGGCTGAGGAATAAGAATAAGAAAATATATCAAGATAGAGTCAAAGATTTAAGGGATCCCCAGGACACATTTGTTGGTTTAGGCTTTTCTACTAATCTATCTGCCAAAATGGTATCAAGCAAAATGTCAAGGTTTTGAACATTGTAGTTGTTACATGTACACAGAGAATCAGGGATTTCATATTTCATATTTAGCATTGTGTGCAGCATGTATGTATTATAGACCTTTATTTGGTTAGTCAACAAACATCTATTAAGGGCCTATGTGCCAAGCCCTGTGTTAATAATTAGAATTACAAAAAGATTCAAAGGACAGTACTTGCCCTCAAGGAGCTCACAATTAATGAGGGAGACAACAAGCAAACAGATATGTACAAACCAGCTAAATACAAGAGAAGTAAGAGATAATTAACATAGGGAAGGCATTAGCATTAAGAAGAATTGAGGAAAGCTTCCTGTAGAAGATGGAATTTTAGTTGGTACTTAAAGGAATCCAGGGAAGTCAGTATAGAGGGATGAGGAAGTAGAGCATTCTAAGCTTGGGGGATAGCCAGAGAAAATGTCCACAGCCAAGAGGTGGAGTGTCTTATTTGTGGCAATCGCCAGGAAGTCAGTGACACTGAATCAAACATTACACTAAGGGAAGCAACACATAAGAAGACTAGAAATGTAAGAGGGAGCTAGGTGATGAAGGACTTTGAACACCAAACAGAATATTTTGTATTTGATCCTGTAGGCAATAGGGAGCCACTGGATTTAATTGAGTGCCTTGCACATATAAGGTGCTTAATGAATATTTATTGAATAAATATGTCTGAACATATTCAGAGTATTGGACTCAGTTCTGGGTACCACAGTTTAAGTATAATAATGATCTATGCAACATCTGAAGAATGGCAATCAGGATGGTGATGGGTCTTGAGTCCAGGTCATTCAATGATCAATTAAAGATATGGTGATGTTCACTCAGGAGAAATTTTATATATAATACATGTATACACACACACACATATACATATATATGAGTGTGTGTATGTGTGTGTGAACATGTATGTATATATTTATATGTGCGTATATATACACATATGTAGATAAATATAGAAAGCCAAATATAGATATATGCACACATATATATATATATATATATATCATATATATATATATAATATATATATATATATGTACATATAATGCATATACATAGATAAGATACATATGGATATTATTACCTATCTATATCTATTTCACAGGAGGATGAGGAAAAACTTACGGGAAATGAGATTTCTCAGTTTATTTAATATTCCTAAAAAATAAATCAGAGTAAAAACTCAGGAATAATTGATTGATATGTGAGGGAGATGTAAATATTTTAGCAATTTATGAAGAAATACTAGATTTGACTTCCTGCCTTGGAGTACAGAATAAGAATGCATAAATACATAGAGAAGTTTGTTGATACTGTTAGCTAGTATAATTTGTCACATAGCCTACTACATCTAGCCTAAGTGGGAATGCAGAGATGTGTGTATCATTTCCAAACCCTTTATACTTTCAAGAGTTTGGGTCTTGTATCTTTAATCACTTAAAGGAAGATTTCACATTGTCATACAATGAACTGATACTTGTATATGTCTTCATTCTGGATAGGACCAGGGAAATCATTTTAAAGACTGCGCTCTACCTCTGAAGACTTTTGGCAGACAGAGTTTATGCTAAAACATGCTAACAGTCCCTAGACAAATGTCCATTCCACAAAAATCTTTGGTCCAAAAACAATAACTCTTCTTCCTTTTTCCATTAAAAAGTTACTGTTGGCAAATTTCTCCCATATTAATATGGAATATTGAATATATACATACATACATATATATACATATATATATATATATATATATATATATATATATATATATATATTCAATAAGCTTTTCAGCAAAATGCTGTAAAGTTTAAAAAAAATCTGCCTGGGTTTATGTTGGGATGTTTGAGTATGTTTGTTTCTTCATTTCACACCATCTCCTGTCATTTGAAGCAATAATATTATATTTTTGACCTCCTATTTAGAACTTAATCTGTCTTTGGGCACATTAAGGTAGAAAGAACTTAGAGGGAACTCCTTTTATCACCATCCCATTCAGAAAAATAATAAAGGAATTGCATACACCCTGGGAGATTAAAGAGATGCTCGTAGTATAATCATATAAAGAAGAATAAGATGTCAATCTCTGCTTTTCTGTAATGACTAAAACTTTCTGAAAGTGTACACTACTTTCTTGAAGCTAAATAAGGTTTGTGGAAGAGGGAATAACAAACATGCTCTATCCTTAGCATCTGGACTACTATTTGTGCATGTAATGGGGATCTGTCACTGACAGCTTCCTGATTTATAGTTCATTCAGGATCATTAGTCATGTCTTCTCATACAAGCACAGGAATTGGTAGAATCTGAGTAACTATTGTTCAAATACCTCTAGGAGAATGCCTTTACATATCATTGTGTTGGAAGACAACCCTAGGGACACTTAAATAATGGCTACCATAAATGTCAACCTAGATCACTCAACCCCTATCAACAACCAGAGGGTGAACGTGGTTGTCATGGACAGGGAGGTGGGAAGCACAGCATATGACATTAAAATGATGGTTTTGTAAACATCCCCTTCTTGGCATACAGATTTAATTATCTCAAATCCCTCAGAATAGCAAAACTGGGCCCAACATCATTTCAAAGGGTGGGGAGAGAGAGAGAAAAAAAGTTCTATTCCTATTTTTATAACCTTGTAAAGGCAAAGAAATGTCTGAAGTGGGGAAAACCTTAAAGAAAAATGTAACACAGCCCAACACAAACTTATTCAAGATGTCTGTCCTGGATAGAATTCTTGCCTCTCTGCCTTTGACAGACTTGTTAAGCAAAGGGCTGGTTCTATGGAGCCTGTCATTTGAACATGATATTGATGGATCACTGCTACAAGCAGACTGGACTGCAATGAAAAGCCTTGTGAATGTGCTAAGACCTTTTTAACAGGTCACTAGAGACCAAAGTGCCTGAAGGAAAGGATCTGAGCCAAGCCATAGGAACAATCCATTGTATATGAATAATGAATCAATGGAACTTTTTTTTTTTGGATGAGTAGGATGGGGAAGATATTCTCGTGTCATTTATTTTTGAGAACTCTTCTTGGGACAAAGGGATGGGCCATGTCAAGTTCTTACATATGTTTTTTGTTTTGTCCATGACACTCTTGATCTCCTGTCCATTTTCTTCTAGTAACGTCCAACAATTTTCATTCTACTGAAATGAATGGAAGATGTATGTACCTGAAATAAGCATGGACCAAAGCAATGAATCCAGTCAATATGGGTATTTTTTCATGCTCAGACTGAACCAGTGCTGCTGCCAGCTCTCAAGGATAATAATGAAAGCACTTATATTATCAGGAAAACAATTAAACACTTTCTGAGCGAAAGGGAAATCTGTGCCAACCAACACCTCTCAGACCTTGCATTAATCAATGGGAACATTACTCACATTTTTTATCCACTTCTTGCCCATTTACCTGCCCAAGGACAGACTGTCCTACTCTTTAATGTTCAATTGTAAACTCTTGAATTTAACTTTTCTTAAATGAATTATGATACATCTTGAGGTATATTTTAGTAGTGAGTCATTTGTAAAATTAATTGAAAAGAAAAAAAGATTCTGTTGGTTTTTTAAATTTTAATATGAATCACTTTAAACTCATAAAGAATACTGGATTAGAAATCCGGAGCCTTCAGATGGTCTGGGCTTTGCCAATCCTATGACAAGTAACAGGTAAGTCACTACACCTTTCTAGTACTCTTTTTTCATCCATCAAAATGGGTTTTAGAATATTTACAGTGACTATAAGAATAAGTGAAATGTTCACTAAAAGGAAGTGAAACACTAAATAATTGTCCAATAATGGTCCCTTCCACTTGGCAGAGACATGGAGGACTAGTAGGGAATAAAGTCACATAGATTGTCAGATTTGGCCATTGTGTGTCTTAATTTAACTTTTATTGTTGTGGTGGTTAAAAGCCAGACCAATTCAGGAGGGAGTGAATTGGAATTCATATCCATAAATGGCTGATGTAAAAATGAGAAGTATCAAAATTCATTTGTTTTTCAAATGAATAAATTGGTTGGACTAGATAATCTCTACCAGGTTATGTTGGTGGTTTCCCCAACATCACACTTCTTGGAAATAGTAGAGCTAAGGTCCAACTCAGATCTCTGCAAATACAATCTACTCTATTCACACTACAGACAACCCCGTTCATAAACAACAGCAAGTTAGAAGTATAGAGAATGTTTGTTGGACCTAAATTCAGGGGAAACATGAGTTTGAATCCCACCTCTGGCATTTAGTAGTAGTGTGACCATTTTACTCACTCCAATCTTTAAAATAAAAGAAATGATGAATTAAATAATTAACAAAAAATATTAATTGTTTGCAATATGCAAAACATTATGCCAAGAACTGGAAATCCCCCCTCCCCCCAAAAAAAGGAAATCCTTGCTCTTAAGAAATTCATATGCTAACAAGAAGAGGTGACATATAGGATATTTAGGTCACAATTCAGATGGAAAGAACAGTGGTGCTTAGAATACAGTTGCAAAACAGATGACAATCTACATTAATGTTATTCCCACTGATAAAACTCTATTTCGGATGTTGACGTACTGAGGACTTTGGGGCTGAGAAACGATCAAGCATTGCTAGGTGTACTAAAGAAATTGAAACGTGAAGCAAGAGAAGAGAAGGAAAGTTGAGATCCTTTCTCTTTCTGAAACTGAATAGCAGTCACAAAGTTAGTGCTTGTAGCTGAGCAGGGAGTTAGAATAGCGTACGTACCAATTTGGGGAACAGAGGGCTAGGTTAGAGTTAGCTCCATCAAATCAAAGGATTCATCAGGCAGTAGAGAAATAGGTCATGTTAAGAAATTAGTATTTGTTTAGTATGTGCCTTTTAGTTCTACAGCTCTCCCTGGTATAGATTTAGGTATCCTTGCTGAGCGGCTCTTCGGCAGAGGTGAAGATTAGATAATATATACAATTACCATTTGTTTAATGGGACAGCTAGGTGGTGTGGATGATAAGATTGCTAGGCCTGAAGACAGGAAGACTCATCTTCAGATGTTCAGACTTCAAAACTGGCCTCAGATACTTACTAGCTGTGTGACCTTGCACAAGTCACTTAACCTCAATTTCCTCATCTGTAAAATGAAGGAAATATCAAATCACTTTAGTATCTTTGCCAAGAAAATTCCAAATGAGGTCACAGGGAGTTGGATATAACTAAAGTGACTTAAGAAAAACAAAATTTGTCCCATAATCATCAAAGAGCTGTAGGGTTTATAGCTCACCTAGTTTTTAAAATTCAGTCTCTCCCATAGGTTCTGGTAAATGAGGAGTTGGAAAAAAGGTTCAGAATTAAGCTATGCCCCAGGGGCAAATTCATTTTTTTTTCTGCTAACTTTTTTTCTATTGATTTTCTGGGCTTTTCAAGTACAAATGAATCACTCTTAGGTCTCATAACTTTTACTAGGTACAACTGATAACTCATATTTAAGAGGGTCTCACCCTATATAATGTACAAAGGCAGTCTGAAATGAATGCACATTCATATATCACCTTTCCTGTGCTACTTGCATCTTGCAAATTGCCCAAAGGCTAAAATGGGCACATCCTTACAAATATATGTTTTGAATTAGTGGCTACTAGGATCCCTTTAAACTCTTAAAATATTTGATTATGATTGAGATGAATCTGGAAGTAAATATCTTTGGATGTAACCATGAAATGCAAAACAAACCATTATTTACACATCATTATCTGTGCTCCTAACTTACATTCACCAATACTTTACAAAGAACTAGAAAGATGGAAAAAGCATTGAGAATGCAGGCCAACACCCTGAGTCACCCATTTCCTCATCTATAAAAATGGAGACAATAATACCCAAACTGCCTTGCTTCTCAAAGTTGTTGTAGGAAAAGTACTGTGTAAACATTGAAGTACTAAACTATGAGCAAATATTACTCTTATGAAAGACAGCATGGTGCAGTAGAAAGGATAATGACCTTTGAGATTACTTAGGAAAGAAATGACAGGGGTCTTTGAATACTTGAAAGGCTTTCATTTTGTATAGGAATTAGAGTGCTCTTCTAGGCTCTAGTCTTTAAAATTAGGAGTAATGCACAGAGGTGGAAAGACAGATTTCAGGTTGTTGCAACTTTCTTAATGGATCAAGCTATTCCAAAGTGCAGTAGAATGCCTCACAACATCATGTGTTCCCTCCCATCGAAGGTCTTCAAACAAAGGCTTCATGATCCCTTGCTAAGGATATCGTAAAGCGGATTCTCATCCTACTCATACTATCTCATTGCATGCTGTCTTGGGGAGGGAGGAGGAGTACAATTTAAAACTCAAAAGCTTATGGAAGTGATTGTTGATAAAACAAAATAAATTAATACAAATAAAAAGAAAAAGAAAAATATGGTTTTCTGGAATGACTGGACAAATTCAAATTTCTGCCAAATGTATCATTAGTGTGTTATCTTCTCACAACTTCAATATTTACCATTCCCACTTCTTACTATTTTTTTAATTTTCTCAATATGTCATTAAAATTCAGACTTATTTTGATTTGCATACAGCCTATGCGAATGATAGTGAGCATTCTTTCCTATGGTTTATTGTTGTTAGTATTTTCACATGTGTCCAACTCTTTGTGACCCTATTTGAGGTTTTCTTGTTAAAGATTCTGGAGTGGTTTGCCATTTCCTTCTCCAGTTCATTTTACATGTGAGGAGATTGAGGCAAAAAGGGTTGCCCCGGGTCACATAGCTAGTAATGTGTAAGCTTCATGAAGATGAATTTCCCTGACTGCCGGCCCAGCACTCTCCACTGTGCCACCTAGTTGTCCCATCATATGGCTAATTGTTTGTAATTTGATTGAAAATCGTTTTTTTTTCATATTTTTCACCATTGATATCTAATAGGAAATAACTTTAAATCATATATTTCTGTTAGTTATGTGTATATACATATATATTTATGTATGTATCTTAAATATCAAATACTTATCAGAAATATTTCATATAAATTTTTCAACAATAATCTACTTTCTTTCTTATTCTAGTTTTATGTTGTTCCTATGAAAACTTTCGAAATTTCAAGCAATCAAAATTATCCAATTTTTCTGTTGCAATTTTCTCTATCCTTTTCTTTGATTATGAATTATCCTCAACCCCTGGTAGTAAAGAGTAATTGCAATCTTTTTTTCTTTGATAATATAATCAATACTATCATTAAAATTATCTATCTCCTATGATTTTTTATGGAATGTAGTACAAGATCTTGGTCTAAACTTAATTTCTGCCAAATCTCATTCCAGTTTCCTAGTGATTCTTGTAAAATGGGGTTTTTTTTGCTAAGTATTTTATGATCTGTGATTTATCAAACACTCAGTTATTAGTGAAATTGTGTTTCTTTCACTTCTGTATCTATTTTTAAACAGCACTAAATAGTTTTTAATGATTACTATTTTGTAATATAATTTGAGGTCAGGAAGTACTTAGATTCCCCCTTCATTTCTTCCTCTCCCTCCCATTATTTCATTGGATATCCTAGATCATTTATTCTTTCAAATGAATTTTGTAATCATTTCCTTTGGCTTCATAAAGTGCCCCTTTCATGGTTTGATTGCTATAGCATTGTACAAATGAAACAGTTTAAATGACATGGCCCCAGGGGTCATCCACAGTTAAAAGGTTCATCCTAAATGAAGATCCAGCAAAAGAGATAGAGGAGTGGTACAACACATAGGAGATCCAAGACATAGTAGTGTCATAGAAAATTATAGAGAAGAGAGTGTCCGCCCCCTGCACCAAAAAATCAACTGTGAATTGTTGCAGAGTTCAAGAAAGGTAATGATTGAAGAAATACCATTAGATTTTGTGATTAAGAGATCTTTAATAACTTTGGAGAGAACAGTTTCAATTGAATGCTGAGCTCAGAAGCCAGAATATATAGAGTGAAGAATAGAGGGAGAAGAAAGGAAGTAGAGATATCAATAGTGGCTGCCTTTCTCATAGGGCTTAGTTTCAAAAATAAGGAGAGTTACGGCATGATAGCTAATGGTAGTGGACAGATAAAGTAAGAGGTTTTTGAGAATTGAGGAGACATCGGTATGTTGGTAGGCAGTAGGGAAGCAGTCAATAGAAAGGTAGAGAATAGAGATAAGTTAGAGGGTAGGGATAAGAGGAGACAATCTACAGGAGAACAC
Organism: Phascolarctos cinereus; assembly: GCF_003287225.1. Taxonomy (NCBI): domain Eukaryota; kingdom Metazoa; phylum Chordata; class Mammalia; order Diprotodontia; family Phascolarctidae; genus Phascolarctos; species Phascolarctos cinereus. Next base: position 433,379,040 of record NW_027555958.1, read on the forward strand.
AAGATGATATAGGATCACTTTTGCATGAAGAGAGGTTTGCTTTTTGTAAGTAGAAGGGCCAGAAGGAGATAGGAGCAGAAGGAATCTAGGTCATATGAGATAGGAGTCGGGGTAAGAGGAGGTTCTTGGCAACTGATTCACTTTTTTACTGTGAAATGAGGCAATATTCTTATATCAAAAGCTGGTGTAGGGGAAATCATGGAATGTTGAAGAAGGGATAAAAAGATTTGAAAAAGTTGTGTGGAAAGTGGCATAGTGAACTAATCAAGGGGTAAAAGGATTATCTCACCACAATAATGGCCCAGGTGATATTATTTAGCATAAATGTGTAGTGGAACCAGGCAGCAATAAGCAACAGTTGAGTAAGGGTGAAGCCAGTAAATGATTCAGGATAAGACTGGTGACAGTATCATGGAGCAAGGGGCTTAAGACTAGAGGGAAATGTAGAGTAGAATTGGTTCACCAACAAATCAAGGGGGGAAGGGAGGAGAATGTAGCCAGAGCATGGAGGATGACATGGGAAAGAATTAAGTGATAAAGAGACTGGAAGACATGCTGAAGATCAAGAAGGAGGTTTGGGCTGCAAGGAAAAGGATAAGTGGAATGATTGGCAAACAGACCACAGTGAGAAAAAGAAATTGTAAAATTCATGAATATGGATACAGAACAATTGTGAGTGATAGCAAGGTCAATGGTAGGACCATCTCAGTATGTAGTGAAGAAGGGTAGAGGAGTAAGTCATGGGAAACTGAGTAAAGTAAGGAAAGGGGAGAGTTGGGTGTTTGAGGTAGCATCACTATGTATTTTTAAGTCTCCTATCACGAACACATTAGTTGGAGAGGAGAGAAAAAAATGAACCAGGCACTTGTTGAGAAAAGAAGAATGTCTTAAAGTTTGGTAGATAGCAACTGTCATAATCTTGATTGGGTAATAAATATGGATTAAATGAACCTCAAAGAAAGGAGTTGTTACTAAGTGATAATGGTAGATGGAGAAGCTGGAAGTAGCAATGGATTCTTTCATCTTCACTAGTGAGTCAAGATTATGAGTGAAAATGCAAAAAGTGCTGGAAATGATAGCTAGGTAAGCTGGATCATCAGGAGGAATCCAAGTGTCTGTGAGTGAAAGAAGACAATAGGAATGGTTTAAGATGAAATTTTGTTACCTATGAAACAGGTGTTGTAGAGAGTACAGCAGAGGCTATAGAAAGGGACATTATGGAAATTAGTTTGGGTTGAGGCAATTGGGAAGAAAGAAGGCAATAGCTTATGGATAATGGAGTTTTAATAATGCCAGCAGAAAATTCAGATTCACGGGGATGGGGGGGTATGGTTGGTGGGAGATTTTTCATCATTGGGGAATAAGTTCAGGTAGGTTATCAATATTCCTAGGGATCTAGCCTAGGAGTAGAATCATTTTAGGTCATCAGGCAGCAGTGTGTACTTGGAAAGCTGGAAGGAGTGAGGAGGTACCCCCATGGGGAGCAGGCTCAAGTGAGAAGACTATAACAACTATTTCACAGGTTTATCATGAGGATCAAATGAGATATAAAAGTACCATTCAAATTTTATAATACTATGTAAATGATAGGTAGTAGTAATAGTAGCACTGAAGAATAATCGTTTGTCATTGAATATTAATTTGGAAGGTGGTCTCCAGTGAAGTACACTAGGGATCTGGTTCTTGACTCTACACTTAATTTTTTTTTTCCCAGGACTTGAAGAAAGATACAAGCTTAGAAATTTGCAGGTTACACAGAAGAAATTGTTCACTATTATTAGAAAAAATAGCCAACACATTGGTTGAAAAGCCATGAATATCTGCATATCCTAGAATATTGGGCTGATTATAAGATAAAATGTAAAAGACATAAATGTAATATCATGCAATTTTATTTTCTAAATTGCACACAAAGATAGAGGATTTGTGATTAGGTAGCTCAAATAAAAAAATGCTTTTTTTAAAGTCAACTATGATATTGATATGAATCACATTACTTTAAATAGACTTTCACACCATTGATTCATATTGATATTTCAATAGACTAAGAACCCATGATATTTTACATTTTAATCAAGGTTAAAAATGTTCAACATCACTAGACTCAAGCATAGAAACCTAGCAAATTCCACTGTAGACCTTCTTCCAAGTTGATATTCAACAATTAATTATTACATTTTGGTTCAGGCCTCTCAATAGTACTCCTACCTGATATGCCCAGCCTTTTAATTTGAAAAACATTTTACACCTCATTTTATTTTTCTCAACCCTGGGAAGCAGCATCTAATGGGAAAACTGAGGCAAAGCACAGTAAATCCCTTGCTCATGATCACACAGATAGTAAAGATCATAAAATTGGATTGTAATTCATATCCTCTAGACTACAAGATCTTTTCACTAAGCAGAACCATCATATGCAATATTAGGGAGGTGACAGTTTTGGTGTACAGTGGCATGGCTAACCACATCTAGGGTAGGTGTTCAGTTCTAAGACATTTGTAAACTAAGGAATACCTGGAGGAGGATACCCATGTTGGTGAAGGCCATTTGTATTCAGCGATTTCAAAAGAAGTTAATTAACTCTGCACTTGGGCCAAGAGGAGAGAAAAAGACAGCCATGGACATTGTCTTCAAGTGCTCAATGATCACAGGAGCAATAGGGATTCCACTTATTCTCCTTGGCTCTAGCAGGCAAAATTAGGAAACTTGCTAGAAGTTGCAGAGACAAATTTCAGCTCGTTGTAAAAAATATTTCTTTGAATTTACAGCTATTCCAAAGTGGCATATAGTGCTTCAAAATGCATTAGATTCCTCTTTGCATTGAATGATATTTAAGTAGACATTAGATGACCACTTTTGGAGTATGAAGCAGAGACGATTCTCATTCAGACATGGATCATACTAGGTCACTTATGATGCTTTTTATAACTGAGCTTTTCTAATTCTTTGGCAGTCTAAGGCTATCACAGAGGAGGGATAGATTTGATCCAAAAGAAACCTAGTGATAACAATGAACAAGTCACAATTTTGTTGGGCCTCAGTTTCCTCATCTGTCAAATGAGAGGGTTGAGTGTCATGATCCATAAGGACTTCTTTAGTTCTAAATCAGTGGGTCTTTGAGATTCTGATCCAGGAGCCTCATATGTTGCTAGATATAGCTAAGTGTCAAAATACACTTCTTTTATTGAGGATGGAGGGATCTATAGGAGATTCATTTGCAACTATTAGCAATTATTATTTTAAAAGAGCATCAACAGAACAGTTTGAGAACAATAAAATAACTTTCTGAAGAGCCACAGAAAATGAAGGGCTTTTCCCAGATGTATCCTTCATTTTGGACTCAGAGCTAGTTAAATGGCTTCAATAACCCATTAGAACAGGTTGTATATCCTCATCTCCTGAGCAGGAATCCATCATTAGGAGCTTTAGAGAGATAAGGAGAAATATTGAAAGCTCAAGCCGCAGCAGCTAAAATTACACCGTCACTTAACACCCTCTATACATTTGTCACCACTGGATGCAAATATTTATGGCTCAGATAACCAACCACTTGCCTTATTTGGTGATTAGCAGCACCAGTGGAATTCTGGGGTCACCTGGTGGTGTCAGGTTCCTTCTGGGATGTGGGCTATACTAGGACTACAATGCTGTAGCAGCTGCAAATGAACATGTACCCTGATGTGTTTCCCCTTACTCTTTTCACCACCACCACCACCACTACCACCACAAAAATCTTCATCTTTGCTTGCAAAGAGAAAATAATTTTAATAATTCAAACAGAAAAAAAATGCATCAAGTACAGAATGAGCTTTCCTAAGCACATTACAGACAGCATAAAATTCCAATTTGGATGCCTCATCTACTGTATGGTATGGCCCCCTGGCCCTTCACAAACCAAGGCCTGATAATATTTATAGTTCAGCTCAGTGAGGAATTTATTTTAAAAAATATGTGTTTGAAAGCAAGACTGGCTGAGATCTAAGTCTTTATTCAGCTATGAGCTGGTTGAATGAAGATTAGCCTTTCTTTAGGAAGATCAGGAAGACATCTATGCTACGTAACTAGAGATATATAGGAAGGTCCCATGACAAGACAGCTCAGGGAATTCAATTAGTTTTTTTCTTGCTCATATATTATATATATATATATATATATATATATATATATATATAATATTGTATTTTACATATAATATTGTATAATCTCATGTATTATATATAATAATATAGTAACATAATATATAAATTTGCATATAAGCATAATCACATATAGCGCCATATATTAAAATAGAAACATATTGTATGTTATATATTATAACACAAATACATATAACATTGTGTATTGATATGATACATTTGTACATATATGTGTGTGTTTATATAAACATATGTAGATGTTTATGTATCTATTAAATAACTATTTGTAAGACAGTACTATTATTGGTCGTGTAAATAAGAAAGAATTGAAACAATAATAAAATTATAAATCCAGAACTGGAAATGTCCATAGAAACCTTCTTGTCCACCCCCATAATTTTACAAATAGACAACTGATTCCCAGAGAAGAGAAGTAACTTGGCTAAGGTCATGAATAATAACCAACAGAGCTGAGATTGGAATCCAGGTTTTCTGACTCCAAATTCAGCATTTATATTGATTTCATTCATTCATTCTTCCGTTCACTGACTCAAGAAAATAAATTCATCAATCCATCCATCCATCTATCCATCGATCTATCAATAAGTTCAAAACAAACAAACAAAACCAGTCCTTATCCTCAAGACATTCATATTCTATTGGGAGAGGAAGTAACATTTATAGAAAAGTGAAAATAAATTAAAAATAAGTACAGAACAACTTTGGCTGGGAAGTCTGGTGTAGGGGGAACTTGAAAATTGGGGGATTTTAGAATTAGCCTCTGGTAGGAGATTACTCTTGAGCTGAGCCTTAAAGATGTCTAGTAATTCCCCTAGGCAGATCTGAGGAAGGAGGGAATTCTGGGTATGGGGAAAACCCTGAGCAAAGACAGAGGAGTGGCAGATGAAATCTCATGGTATAGGTGCTATTATTCATATTTTACAGATGAGGAAACTGAGACAAACAAATGTCAAATGACTGTGGGATTTGGGGCTTCCCACCACTATGGGTTGTCTTTCTTTGTATCCTTAGCCTTCAGCACAGTGCTTGTCATGTAACAGACATTTGTTGTTTGTCCTTCATTCTAAAGGAGGACCGTGATATCAAGAAGATGATGTCATTACTTGGAAGTGAACTGGATTTAAGTGAGACAGGGCTGTGCAAAAGTCATCAGCCTCACTCTCTTCTCTGATATGGTTCCAGTGGTAAGACATAGATTAAGATGACTGGAGATGGCTACAGATATACTGGGAGACCTTGGCCTTTTTAAGTAAAGTCTTTCCCAGGTCTCAGGTTGTCTGAGGCAAAACCCATTTAGTGATTAAGGCTAGGTAAAAATAAGGCCAAAAAATGTCCTCTTTTACCTAGTTAAGGGGAAGACCCTCGGGTTTCTGGCCAAAACAGATACAACTGCTATTTACTCTCACTCTGAGCCATCAGAGCCCAAACAATGATGAAATGAGGATCTATTGTTGGTCAGTCCTCAGAGTGGTTTGGGTTTAAGGCATGGTCCTTAAGAAAGAAATCTAGCCCATAAACCCCAAGATATCTTCTGAGGTTACAGTGATCAAAATTTATATTCCTTTGGGCAGAGCATCTATTGGTAAGAGTACGATTCCGTATTTGAACAGATGGAGAGAGTAGGGAGGGAGAGGAATAGGAAAGGAAGGAAGGAGGGGAGAAAGGAAAGAAGCATCTGTGTTACCCAACTTGAACTAACCAGTTGGGTCCTCAGTGGGGCAGCTACTACACCCACAGGTTGTTTGTCCTTTGTTTTTACTCAAAGTAACAGAAGATTTTAAACCAGATCATTTGACATTAAATCCAATGCCCTTTCCATTGAACCATACTAGAAAGAAAGGAAAGAAGGAAGGAAGGAAGGAAGGAAGGAAGGAAGGAAGGAAGGAAGGAAGGAAGGAAGGAAGGAAGGAAGGAAGGAAGGAAGGAAGGAAGAAGGAAGGAAGGAAAGAAAGAAAGAGAAAGAAAAGAAAGAAAAGAGAAAGAAAAGAAAGAAAGAGAAAAAGGGGACAAACATGTACACAGAATTTTTTAAAATGTAAAAGAAAAATATAATGAAAAATAAAGTATGTATACATGATATTTTTAAAATATTTACCTATAAACTAAATACAATATTTGTATATTCATTAATTAGCAAGTGAAATGTTGAAAGACGACCCAAAATTTCACATCTGCTCTGACCATGTCATAGAAAATAAGATAGAATCAGCTAGAACCTAGACACATTTATAAAAAGAAATAATTGGACTAATTACATAGAATTCACTCCTCTATATTTGATACCCTATTTGCCTTTAGCAAACCAAAGACTGCATTATTAAAAAAAAAAAGTTAAGAGACATCAGTGATCATTCTTCCCTTATCCAGTAGCATATTTTTTTCTAGTATAACCACGGCTAAGGTGAGAGGCAAAGATGAGAAAAATATACCTCTAATTTCCATACTCCTAGAAGGAAAATTCCTATAGAGAATCCCTCAATGATGTGTTCATTTCTAAGGCCAAGGATACACAGATTTGATACCTGAGCAGCCTCTGTCTCCTACAAGAGTAAAATTCTCGGTTTTCTTCGATAGAATATCACTAAGAACAAGAAAACAAGCAAATAAAGGATGAAAATAGGCATAGAGAAAATACTTTTAATATTCCTGCTCTAGGAGAGGATTCTGGGAAGATGGCAGGGTAGGTCAGAAAATTCCAAGCTCTCCAGATTTACCTCACAAACAAGATAAAATAATGCCATAGGGCAAACATAGAGTGTTAAAAAAAATGAGTATAGGGGCAGAATGGTCCTCTTGGGACAATGAGGGAAAATCTGAAGAAAAATCCCGGGATAAGGTTTGGTCTCTGTGAAGAGTGAACACCTCTAGGCTAGTTCCACTTAAACAGCAAGCAGCAAGCCCTGGGGTTAGGTGGGTTGGAAGGCTGCCTAGGCCCCAGCCACAGGAATTTTTACCCCCAGGGTAGTGAGGGGAGTTGGGCGCTTGAGCATGGGAAGATTCAGGGAATTTCTGCTGAGATGTGGTGCTTGGCAAAAAGGGATCAATATGTGCCTGGTAAGTATGAAAGCAGTGGGGCAGGGATGAAGTTGACTGTGGGCACTTAGTGGAAGCTGGAAGTCTTGGTTTTGCTTCCAGGCCAGAAAGAATAACTGAAGGAGGATCTGAGTGCAGAGGCACTATCCCCCAAGCCCTAGGGCTAGAGGTGATTACAATAATAATAATAATAATAATAATAATAATAATAATCTGCTGCAAATTTTAAAAAATGGGTAGGCAAAGAAGAAAGAATCTAATCATATAAATGGAGAAGATGTGGAAAAATTAGAACACTAATGCATTGTTGGTGGAGTTGTGAAATGATCCAACCATTTTGGAGATCAATTTGAGAGTTGGATCTGGGTCTGAGTCCTGGGTGGCTGTTCTGGGGTGAGGAGGAGTACTGGCATAGCAGAGCTTGTGGCGGCAATGCAGAGAGAACCCTCTTCACAATTCCAGGGTATAAAAGAGTGCTTGTGGTCACTCACAGACTAGAGCACAGGCCAGGAGAGGAGTAAACACCTCTCCTTAGGTCATACCACCTTGGAAGAACTAAAAGCTTAGAGGTCCCTAGAAGTATCTCTGAAAACAGCTGCACAAAACACCTGAAACTTGGGAAAGTACACCTTCCACATTGGAAGCATAGACCTACTTTAATAAAGAATTAAAAAGTCAAGAATTAGCTGGGAAAATGAGCAAATAGTGACAGAAAACAAAACAAAACAAAAAACCTCATACTCTAGAATCTTACTTTGGTGACAAGGGAGATCAAAATATACAACCAGAAGAAGACAACAAAGTCAAAGCTCCGAGATCCAAAGCCTCCAAGAAAAATATAAATTGGTCTCAGGCCATGGAAGAGCTCAAAAAGGATTTTGAAAATCAAGTAAGAGAAATAGAGGAAAAATTGTGAAAAAAATGAGAATGATGAAAGAAAATCATGAAAAACAAGCCAACAGCTTGCTGAAAGAGACCCAAAATATATTGAGCAAAATAACACCTTAAAAATAGATTAGATTATATGGCAAAAGAGCTCCAAAAAGCTGATGAGGAGAAGAATGCCTTAAAAGCCATCAACTGGCCAAATGGAAAAGGAAATCCAAAACTCACTAAAGAAAACAATTCTTAAAAATTAGAATGGAGAAAATGGAAGCTAATGATTCTATGAGAAATCAAAAAATTATAAAACAAAACCAAAAGAATGAAAAAAAAATAGAAGACAAGTGACCTGGAAAATAGATCCAGGAGAGATAATTCAAAAATTATTGGACTACCTGAAAACCATGATTTAAAAAAAAAAGAGAGCCTAGATATCATCTTTCAAGAAATTATCAAGGAAAATTGCCCTGATATTCTAGAACCAGAGCATAAAATAGAAAGAATCCACTGATCACCTCCTACAAGAGATCCCCAAAGGAAAACTCCCATGAGTATTATAGCCAAATCCCAAGATTCCCACGTCAAGGAGAAAATACTGCAAGCAGCCAGAAAGAAACAATTCATGTAATGTGGAAACACAATCATGATAACACAAGATTTAGCAGCTTCTACATTAAGGGATCAGAGGACTTGGAATATGATATTCTGGAGGTCAAAGGAGCTAGGATTAAAACCAAGAATCACCTACCCAGCAAAACTGAGTGTAATCAATAGGTGGAGGGGAACTGAGATTCAATGACATAGAGGAATTGAATGCATTCTTGATAAAAAACAAAACAAAACTAGAGCTAAATAAAAAATCGACTTTCAAATACAAGACTCAAGAGAAGCATGAAAAGGTAAACAGGAAAGAGAAATTATAAGGGACTTAAGAAAGTAGAACTGTTCTTTTTATAGAGGAGAGGTAGAGTGGGGAGGTGAAAGGGAATGAGTGAACCTTACTTTCATCAGATTTGGCTTAAGGAGGGATAACATACACACTCAATTAGGTATGGAAATCTATCTTACCCTACAGGAAAGTAGGGGGGAAGAGGATATGAGAAGGAAGGGGATAGAAAGGAGGGTAGATAGGGGGAAGGGGGAATCAGAAGCAAGCACTTTTGAGGAGGGCCAGGGTCAAATGAGAGATCAGAATAAATGGGGGGTGGGATAGGATGGAAGAAAATACAGCTAGTCTTTCACAATATGGTTATTATGGAAGTATTTTGCATGACTACATATGTATAACCTCTATCAAATTACTTGCCTTCTCAATGAGGGTGGGCGGGGAGGGAGGAAGGCAGAAAATTTGGAACCCAAAGTTTTAAAAACACATTTCAAAAATTGTTTTCACATGCAACTGGGAAATAAGATATACAGACAATAAGGTATAGAAATCTATCCTGCCCTACAGGAAAATAGAAGGGGAAGGGGATAAGAAAAGGAGGGGGTGATAGAAGGGAGGGCAGACTGGGAGAAGGGGAAAACAGAATTCATGCTGTCTTGGGATGGTTGGAGGTGAGAAATAGGGAGAAATTTGGAACTTAAAATCTTGTGGAAATGAATGTTGAAAACTAAAATTAAATTAATTAATTAATTTAAAAAAAAAGAAAATTGTGCTGAAGTGTTAGAACAAGAGGGAAAGTAGAAATAGAAAAAAATTCGCCAATCATGGTCTGAAAGAGATCTCCAAGGGAAACCCACAGGAATATCATAGTCCAATACAAAAACCCCCAGCTCAAGGATAAAATATTACAAGCAATAAGAAAAAAACCAATTTAAATATAGTTGTGCCACAATTAGAATCACACAAGACAGCGGTGGTGACACCAAAAGATCACCGGTCTTAAAAAGCTATATGTTGAAGAGCAAAAGAACTGGGGTTCTGGATGAAAAATATCATATACAGCAAAGCTAAGCATAATCCTGAGTGGAAAAAAAATGGATACTTAATTAATTGTCATACTTTCAGGATTTTGTTTAAAAAAAATCATTGCATTTAATAGAAGATTTGACATATAAAGGTGAAGAGAAATATAAGGTACACACCAAAGACTAATTGCAAGGGACTCAATAAGAACAGAATGTTCACCTTTTATATGAAGAAATACAAATTGTATGTCTAAGCTTGTTATTAGTAATCAGGTAGTTCATAATAAAGATTTGGATAGACCTGAGCATGATATGATTTTTAAAAGTAAAAACATTCAGGAAGAGCTGAAAAGAGTAATTATCTTTTACAACAGTTGTGAGAAGAACTGACACAGAGGAATTAGAAGGGAGATGAGGGCTGATAGTTCTGGAAACCTACTTTCATCTGGAATGTGTTCAAGAGGGAACAATACATACATACATACATACATACATACATATATATGTACATATATACATACATATATATGTATAAAAGAGTAAAGTCTTCTAAATTCAGAAGAAATAAAATGCTAAGGGAATGAAGGAAGAGGATAAAGAAGGCACCTTTAGAGGGGAGGGTGAGGGAATAGGTTAAAGAGGAGTACAAAAGGAGGTTTAGATTAATGGGGATGGGAGGATAAAGGAGAGATCCTTAGAGGGGGAGGTAGGTTAAGTAATAGGAAGGCAATGTGGCATGTTGAAGTAAAGTAGAGGAGTCAGGAGGGATAGGAAGTAAGAGATAACACACAAACAAAAGATTAGGAGTACAAATTTTTAGGGAGAACAGAGCAGGGGTGGTAAGCATGATCTCAGACAAAGTGAAGTCTAAAATAGATTTAGACAAAAGAGAAAAATATGGAAACTACACTATGTGTCAGCCATATTCACCAACATTGTTTTGGACTACTTAAACTAACTAGACAGAATAAGTTGGAATATTGCTGTGCTGTAGGAAATGATGAGTTAGTGGACTTGGAAAAATAGGGAATGACTTGGACTTATGAAGAAAGTAGTTATCCACCCTAGGAAAAACAGAGGACAAATAAGTATAGTTCAGTCTTAGATACATATGAAAGTATATGTCAATATATGAGTGTGATTATAGATATCTAAGTATATGTATGTGTAAGTGTATGTATGTAAGGATCTAGGTATATGTATGTATGTATGTATGTATGTATGTATGTATGTATGTATATATGTATAGTGTAAGCATATGCCAATATATGTATGTATGTATATATGTATATGTGTGTGTATCCATGCTTAGTTATAGCCTTCGGGGTTGGGGGGGCAGGGAAGAGGCGGAAAAAGAACAAAGTAAAAACTGCACAGCAAAGAACAAAAGAAAACTTGCAAAGAAACAAAGAAAAGATGGACAGCTCTCAACACAATGGGTGGTATTTATTATATAGGCTTTCTTGAAATAGAAATGTATTGCTACATATTTTGAATCCGTCTTATGTTCTGCTGTGCACACGGCAATGCTTTTTTTTCTTTACTTATTTTGTATTTAAGTTTGTAATATGTTTCTTTTTCTTTTCTCATTGTGTATTTAAGTCTAAATAAAATAGTATTAATAAAACAGTCTTAATAAAATAGTATTTAAGTCTAAAATAAATTTTGAAAATATTCCTCTTCTGGCTTTCCTGGTGTTGCTGCCCATTGCATTTCCATGATCCAGCATAGAGAAGAGCAAACTCAAGTTCAAGTGGTTGACCTTCAGTATGGGTCATCTAGCCAAGAGGAATCAAGGCTCCCACTAAGTTGAGAGGCAATATCGAATAGGGAGCAAGCACTTTTGATCCACATAAAGGGCAAAATAATATTCACATGCATGGGATTTTGCAGTAGTAGTTTTATTGAATCAAGATGAAAATGAATCCTACCACATTTACACACAGTACCAAAATTTAGCACAAAGCCAAGAAAACATGTATATCAAGAGAAGATTAAAGATTTTTTCTAAAATAATTGCAGCAATTAGAGGTTCAATCAATCTGGTATATATATATATGTGTGTGTGTGTAAAAGTTTGTGTACATGTGTGTACATGTGTATATATGTACGTATGTGTATATGTATATATATGTATATATATATGTGTGCGTATATATATACACACACACACGTATATCTTTTGTCTGAGTCCAGTTCAGATCTCCCCCCTTTGTTCATCTCAACCCCATTTCTTCCATGTGTCCATTCATTTCTCCAAAAATTATGGCATGATGCCTCCCTTCCTGACATCAGTCAGCCTTAATTTTAGGAAATTTGGTGTCTCATTGTAATGTTTGACTAAATGGTGTCTTAACCCCTTTTAGCTTTTGAGAATTATATCATCCTGCCAGCCAATTGTCTTTTTGCCTGGAGACTCAATGGCTGGCTTGTGCCTTGTATTTTTTTCATTAACCTTTTATCATCATCATTATTGGCAGAAGAATATACTTGCACAGCTACTATTAAAAAAAAAAGTTTAAAAAACCCTTTTCACTCTCAAGTACTCATTTCTCAATGCTAAGGAGAAAAACAAGAAAGTTATCATAAACTCTTTCACTAGACAGTAGATCTAATGTCTTGGCTTTCATTGACCTAGGAACTATAGGTAGAGATACGAGAGTGGAGTAATTTCCCCCAAACACACATTTAGATAGAGTTATAGTTTTACTTCTTTGAAATCCCTAAGCATTTCATTTTGTGTTGTCAAATGGGCTCTTGATCATTGAAATGCAGCATGTCATCTTAAGAATCAATGCCTAGATTGACTTCTGGCCATAAATGTAACAGAATCACCAAATTTCAGGTATGGAAGAGAACATAGCAGCTACCAAGTGCAATTCATCCCAGAAAAAGTGCATACTACAACATACCCAAGAAGTAATCATTGAGCCTTTCCTTGAATACCTGCACTGAAAGGGTAACCAGTGTTTTAAGCCACCCCATTCTATTGTAGTATAACATACATACATACATACATACATACATACATATGTATATATGTTATGTATATAATATATAAAATATATATTCATTTTTGCCTCTCCTTTATTCCCTGCTTGTATCTTCCCCCCTCCTCTTTCTCAGAGAGTAATTCCTTATAAAAGAAAGAATTTTTTAAAATCATCAAAACTAATGAACATGTTGAAATTGGATGTTATATGCCAAGATTGAATGTTATATGCAAAGGCATTGACCTTGCCTCTATCATATTTCATCTTTGGGGTCACATTTTATCACAATTTTGCTCCATTAAATTTTAATTTTTTTTGTGGTTGCTGTTTTATCTGGATATTCCAAAGCATAAAGAAAATTTCTTTTACATCAATATCCAAAACAATTTCTAGCCACAAATTTCAGATTCCAAGGAAGAAAAAAAGTCCAGGTGTCAGGTCAGTGAACAGTTTAGAAAAAGAGGCTTCTTTTAAGTTGGCCTTATCATCTGGAGTGCTTATAACTTGCCTTTGGAGTGTCTTGACCTTGTTTTACATGCCATCAACAGAATTAGATGGAGATGTATTGTCCATTTTTTAACCGTACTATCAAAGCCTTAATCGCCACATGATGCCCTGGAACATACAGCTTTAAGTTTGGCACTGCCCTACTTCCAGGTTGAAATGTCTTTTAAGCAAAACCATACAAGAAATGCTGGACTGCATTTTATCTTTTATTTAATATCACCATAAGATTCAGGCCATGTAATCAAAAACACCAGTCATTCTATGGCCTGCACCTAGTACCACTAATTTTTCCTTGCCTTAAAAAATTTACATATATTAAGACAATGGTTATTGTTTTACCTCATTTTTTTCTTTATAAAGTTATATTGATTTAGTAATACTTAACATTTACATAACACCTTGAGTTTTATACAGCATTTTAGTTACATTATCTCATTTGATCTTTATGACAACCCTGTGAGGTTGGTGCCATAATTTACAGATAAGGAAACTGAGACTTAGAAAGTGTTGTGCACAACGAATTCAGCTCACCACTAAAGCCAGGATCCTAACTTTGATGGGATAAGACCAGCTTAACCTTCTATCTAATGTGCATTGATGAGGCGGGAGACAAGATGGAAGCAACTCCGTTTATTTTTAGCAAAGCACTTACTTATATAGTAAAATAATAGGAACTCTTTCTCAAGATACAATGACGTATAGCCCATGCTGTACTCAAGGACAGTGCATTCATGTCCTGTGCACTTATCTGCCTCCACTCCCAGAATATACTGCTAATGACCATACAATAACTAGGGGAGTTAAAGATTGTTACAGATCCATACAATGGAGCACCACCAGGTGACCTTTGCTCAAAGATCAGCACCCAAGAGGGGCCTTCACCCATCAGTGAGACCTCTTGAACAGCCTGTGGCCCTCTACATCCCTATCGATCCCTAACAAGAAAGTTTAAGTGACTGGCCCAGGATCTCTTGGCTAGTGAGCATCTAAGGCAATATTTGAGCTCAGACCTTGAAGATCTACATTTTTTCACCATGTAACCCCAGTCTAGTCTTTAGACAGACCTTTCTTTCACCATCCCTCAGTCCATAGGGAGTCTGTCCTTGTAATAAAGTTAAGCAAAATGAACTAATGCAACAAATGTTGGTATCCTTTGTGACATTCCATCCATTATAGCTTTGTCCATTTGGGGGCCACGATTGTTCATTATAAATGAAAAAAAAATTGGTTTGGTTTTGTTTACATTATGAATCATGATGGTTATTGCTTTCCTGTTTCTGCATACAATGCTCTGAATCAATTTGTTTAAGTCTGCCCACATTTCTTTGAATGCTTTATATTCTTCGTTCCTTAAAGCACCATGATATTCCACAATGCTTATATACCACAAATCAATAAATATTTCTCAGTCATGGGCACCTAACTTTTACAATTGTATACTACCAAAAAAGTAGGAGCCTTGTCCTCCTATCTTTAACCTCCTTGGAGTATGTCTGTAATTTGACCCAGTGATCTCTGGGTCAAATGGTATAAAGTTTACTCATTTTTTTCACATATTTCCAAATTGTTTTTCATAATTCTCAGATGATTTACAAGTTAACCAACACTGAATCAATGTACCTGACTTCCCACAACCCTTCCAGCATTGACTTTTAATAGCTTTTCAGTAATATGCATACACATATATATATGTACATATATAATACACATACACATATTCATGTAAATACATACATATGTGTATATGTACATACAGATTTAAAAATTCATATTTATGTTTTTCTTATCTTAAGAAATAAAACAAGCATGCCCATAACATAGTAAAATAAAAAAAAAGATGTTTGCACATTAAACTACAAATCTATCATCTACACCTGGATATTCCTTTTAAATATAAAATAAAGTTACCATGTATTTTTTTTCTTTTTTATTTCCTCCCTCTCCGTCCCAGACATGGCTACCATTAGACACAAATATGTATGCGTGTATATATGTGTAAAACCATTCTATACATACTTCTATTTTGTAGGAAAATATGTGCCCCACAGAATTACATTGGTGAGCTCCTACTTGCTTGCTGATTTTCAGAATTAGCTTTTCATCTAATCACATAATACACCTCTAAATTACTGAACCAGGCTTTCAGTTTGCTTCCTTTGAAAGAAAGTAGCCAAAGGCCATGGACCTTTTCTTCATCAAGAAATTCTTTCGCATTTCCTAATTTGACCCCTAATGGCCCATTTTAATCCTCACTACCTCATACAGTAGGTGCTGATTAATTAGGTCAAGAGGTTTTTTTTTTTCTGTGTCAGGTATAGCTTTGGTAGTCTGATAAAGACTATGAGCCCTTTCTCACAATAATGTTTGTTAATACATAAAAGAAACACAAAAGAAAATGTATAGAATTACAAAGGAAGCCAATTACATTGAAATACAATTATTTAAATATATCTGTGAATATATGTATACATATATGAACACAATATATATAATTTATAAATACACATATTCATATATAAATATATGCATACATATATTTATACACACATATGTATATACATACACACAGAGAAATATGTGTTATGTATGAATGTGTATAGCAAGTTCAAGGATTCCACATTAAAAGGTCATCATGATTTAGACCAAGGTAGGGGTGGGTTTAGGACAGGACTTCTACTTGGTAGATCCATATATTTATTATGTTTATCCCAAGGGTTGGTCTTCAGTAAAATGGCAAAGTAGGTAGGTTCAGATTGTCTCATCTAGCCACATCCTTTACAATATCTTCTTTCCCAAACCTCACTTTCGCCCCCATGACCTACTTGAAAGGAAAATATGTTCGAAGTCTTCACATATCATTATATTTCCAATATTCTAATTTGAATGATGGAGGTATACTGATTGGCAGTCTCATTCCTACAATCACCAAATTTCAGAGATGGAAAAGACATCAGTGATAACCTAGTCCTTCTTATAGTTGAGAAGGAATTCTCTCTACAATGTATTTGATTTCTTTAATTTATTTAAATTATATAAATGTATTTATTTCATTTATATAAATGTATATATTATTATATAAAGTTATTTAATCTTTTCTCAAAGACTTCCAATCAAAGAGGACCAAATGTTTAAGCTTATAAATTAGCCTATGGAATAGGAAGCAAGAAAGAGTCAGAAGAAGAGAAGCTTAATTTGAAGTCATATGAGCATGCTAGGCTCATTAAAGTGAATCTTGGAGAAATAGCCTGATTGCCTGGTGATTATGACAATAATAATATTAACAATAATAACAATAACAACAACCAGTATTCACATTGCAGTTTAAGTTTTCCAAAAATTTCTCAAAATACAGCTTGGGAAAATATCCTGAGAGAAGTAAATTTCATCAATAGAGACAGGGCCAACAATTATCATCTTGACAGAAAATTAGTTTCAGGAAAAAATAACATAAAGAAAACAAAATATATATATGATGATGATTGAGCTGTGGAAACTAAAGGAAAATGTAGTACTGAGGATGAGTCTCAAATTTTGAGCCTTGATGATCAGAAGAATGGGAATCTCAAAAAATAGGCATAATACCATTTCTGACTTTAGAGAACATGTCTGTAAGTCGAGTCAACAACCATTTATTAAGTTCTTGCTATGTTTCAGGCACTGTGCTAAACACTGGGAATGAAAATGAAAACAGAAAGACAGTTCCTGTCCTCATGGGGACTTACAAAATGAGGGAAGATGACATATAAAAGGGAATTGAAAAGGAAAAGATGAGATCATACAGTCTGAGAGAAACCATTATATCAGGAGGAGAAGCTGATGAGAGAGAGGGTACTTCCAAAGTGAGATGTAGTCCAGAGGTGGAGTCAGTTTTCAAGGTAAAAAGGTTTCTGTGGCATGGTAGAGAAGTTATCTGTTGTGGAGATCTTGGAGAATATGTGTCATCATGAAGGATGTAACATTTGAATAAGGATTTGAAAGATAAATGGTTTTCTTCCAGGTAGAGATGAATTGGAAGGAAGGATGCAAAGAAGATTTAGGGCATAAGGAAAATATTTCAGAGAGATAGTGAGACAGAGACAGACAGAGATAGAGATCCAGAGGGGGGAGACAGATTCAAAAGTCAGAGAATGATAGATAATGATAGTATTAAAGAGTCAGAGGAAGAAAATGTTAGGAGATGTTCAAGTAATGAAGAAGAGCCCAATTTGGAGTAGGATGCACTTTGAGGAATTATACATATAAGACTAGGAATCTAGAAAGGGAATAGATTCTGGAAGTCCTTGAATTCAAAGCTAAGGAATTTGGACATTATTCACAATTGGATAGTGAGATATTGAATGTTTTTGAGCTGGAGAATTATCAAAAAACTTCATGTCTTATGAAGAACATTCAGGTAGTGGTATGCATAATGTCTTGCAGTAAAGGAAGGTTAGAGGTGATGAGACCAATTTATGAGTCAACTGTAACATTTTATGTACAAATTAATGAGCACCTCAACAAGAAGAGTTAGTAGTAGGGACATTTGAAAAAGAGATATGAGAGGCATTCCAAAAACAAACTTGAAAGAATTGATGAATGATTGTATCCAGGGATCAAAGGAGATGAAGAATCAAACTCAAAAGAGACAGAGTGACTGATTTTAGAAGGGATAATGATTAATATATCTTTAGACAAGTTTAGTTGAACGTGTCAGAATGAATATGCAGGTGAAATTATATAGATACTACTTGTAAATGCTCATTGATACTATGCCACACTGTGCTTACACACGTCATATACTTTTATATTGCTTTGTAAATGATTCAAAATTTTAATCCTTTCAAGATCACGTTGTTTCAGCAATAGCACTTCTAGGGCTATATCCCAGAGAGATCATACAAATGGGAAAAGTACCCACATGTACAAAAGTATTCATAGCAGCTCTTTTTGTGGTGGCAAAGAATTGGAAATGGAGAGGGTGCCCATCAATTGGGGAATGGCTGAGCAAGTTGTGGTTTTTGAATGTAATGGAATACTATTGTGCTATAAGAAATGATGAACAGGCTGACTTCACAAAAACCTGGAAAGACTTGTATGCTCTGATGATGAGTGAAGTGAGCAGAACCAGGAGAACGTTGTACACCATAACAACCACGTTGTGCAATGACTAATATCGATAGACTAAACCCTTCTCAGCAATACAAGGATGTAAGACATCTCCAGAGGCCTCGTGATGGAAAATGCTATCCACATCCAAAGAAAGAACTATGGAGTTTGAATGCAGACCAAAGCATACCATTTGCTATTTTTTTTCTTCTGTTGTGTTTTGTTTCCTCTTTCTAGTGGTTCCTCCTATTGGTTCTAATTCTTACTTACAACATCACTAATGTGAAAACGTGTTTAATAGGAATGTATATGTATAGCCTATATCAGATTGCATGCCTTCTTGGGAGGGAGGTGGAGAGGGAGGAGGAGAAAAATTTAAAACTCAAAAGCTTATGGAAGTGATTGTTGATAATTCAAAATAAATTAATTTTTTTTTAAAAAAGAAAAATCAGAAATGATGACGTTTCACTGTCAACAAAATGGAGATGTTATCCCTGCCTCCTGTAATATCACCATGAAGAAAGGGTAAACTAATGCTTTTGATGGCCATGAAAGGCCCCAAATATGGACACTTTTATTTCTATCAATAAAGACCTAGTAGGTTTGCATGATATTATAGAATCATGATGCAATGGTCTCATCATTACTATGGATTCTTTTTGCTTCAAAAAATTAAATATATAAGAACTTTATTATCCAACAACAAAAGAAAAGATTACATTGTTCCATGTTTTACAGCTGATGTAAACCCTAGGAAAATATTGGATTTTATAAAGATAAGCTTGGTGGTTAAAAGGTAAAGGACACTAATAATCATTTATGTTTAACTGTCTTCATTTTACAGATGAGGAAACTGAGGCCCTGAAAAGTTAAGTGATTTGTCCAAGATCATATAAGTAGTTACTAATAGAGCTGAGAATGGAGCCCAGGTTTCCTGACTGCAAATCAACTAATCAATCAACAAACAATAAGAATGTTGGAAGCACCTACTATGTGCCAGGCACTATGTTAGACAATGAACACAGAAATACAAAAGTGAGACAGTTCTTTCCCTTAAGGAGCTTACACTCTTTTCCAGTTCCTTTTCCTCTATGAAATATATATAGTGTAAGCAATAACACTATCTACATATGTGGCAGGTTGGCTCTAATGAATTATTCATGAAAATGGAAGATTTACTAGACTTAACAACAAATTTTATCATTTACAAAATTCACAAAATTTCTGAAACCTTTCAACCCTGCTTCACATTTTGAATACTCCTACTTACTATTACTTGTTTTTTTTTTAAATTTATTTATAATTTAATGTTGTTTTATGTGTTTTGGACTCCTTGTTTGTTAGGTTTTCATTACTATGTCTTCTGTGGTAGACTGACACCCTGCTCATTTGATGTCTTGTAGATTTACCTGGTCTCCTATGTCCAAGGTTCCCTTTCCTGGCCTTTTAATCCCTTTCCGTTTCAGTATTATACTCTACTCCCACCCCAACTTCCCACTGCATCCTGCCGTTTCCCTGAATCCACTCAGAACCTCTTACCATGACAATCTAAGGTCATAGACATAATGATACCATTGACAGCATTTCAGGGCTTAAAGCTGTGCTGTGGCTGTTTTTGCTCTCTTTCCTCAGTCTCTCAAGAGAGGACACCAGTGGGGTCTTTGAAAGAGTAAATAAACTTGAAGCTGTGATGAGTTCAAAGACTCCCTGGCTAGTCTCAGAAGTATGTGCCCTGGACCAAGTGGCTGCCCCTTGGCAGGTTCAACCATCTCCTCAGACTAGTTCCCTGTTGTGAGAGCTGCCAACCCTTTTTCCTCTGCTCCCTCAACAGAGAACATTTTCCTAAATGAAATAACCTTTGACCCCATCCAGAGGGGAACATGATTCCTCCTGCAAGGGTCCTTGGCAGTCCCCTTTCTATGGAGAATATCTAATTACCCTCCTTAGAGTGATAGGCAGCTATTTAGCCAGCATACCTAATGTCACTCTTCTAAAACAGATATTTTTTTCCTGATGAAAAAAAATGGCTTATCAGATTTTGGCAGCATTTTTTTTTATTTGGGAAGGAAATTACAAAAAGAATTAAAAGAAACTTTGATATCCATCCTTCCCAAAATGTTATTGTAGCACTTCTCACCCATCCAAATACTGTCACACATCCATTACGCTGTCATGGATCAGTGTACAATTGACAGAGATAAGATTGAAACAGTCCATCAATCTAATGTCATACCATGTAATAAAAGTCTACAGAAAACCTATAAATGCTAGTTACACCATCAGATATAGCTCCAAAGTGCTGATTGGTGTAAAACATTCTGAGGAGCTATAAATGGGTAATATGTCCTAAGGAGAATCTGCCCCTTAAGTGAGATCAAGAGAAGAAGAAGAAAAAAAATTCACAGATTACAGAACAAAAAAGGGAGAGCTTGAGGAGAGAGAGACAGACAAAAAGAGAGAGAAAGACCAAGAGAGACAGAGACAGAGACAGACACATACAAAGACAGAGACAGAGGACGCAGAGAGACAGCCACAGGCACAAATAGAACAAGACAGAAACAGAAAAAGGGACAAAGAGGGAGAGACAGAGTATCAGACAGAAATTGAGTGAGACAGAGAGATAGAGGCAAAAAGAGAGGCAGCAATGAAGAGAAACTGAGACAAAACAGAGACCGAGACTCAGAGAACGAGAGAGACAGGAAGATACAGATACATAGTCACCTAGAGATAGGGAGAATAGAAAAGAGAGAGACAGAGAAATGGAAAGTCAAAAGGAGCAGAGAGAGGGAAAGACAAAAAAATTGGAAGAAGGGAAAGAAAAAAGGAAGGAAGGAGAAAGGAAAGACTGAGATACAGTGATAGACGGAGATACTAACCAAGTCACACATACAGAGAGAGAAGGAGGTGAGAGGAGAGGGACAGGGAGAGAAAGAGAGAGAGGCAGAGGCAGAGGGAGAGGGAGAGAGAGGGAGAGGGAGAGGGAGAGATCAATTGAAAGAGACAGAATCGGAGAGATGGAGAAAGAGGAAAGAGGCTTGGATTGTGAAGAAGATAGAAGAGACAGGGAAATAGTCACAGAAGAAAAACAACTGATACACAAAACAAATGAAGAGAAAACAATTTCACAGCAGTCTGTTTCACCCTTCCTAATAACCCATATTGTGAAAGATTCCCCCTTCCCAATCTCTCACCCCATCTCCAGCAATGAAATAGAATACGCAGATTAAATACATTTGACCCAGAGTTAGATTGTGATGCAAACTACAAAGTGCATTCCATCCACTTACTAAAATTTAATGATTCAATAAAATGCCCTGATTCTTCACTCTCCATTTAGCCTTTCCTTCCTGGCCTTCTTGGTTTTCTTCATCATCTAGACATTGAAAATGCTCACTTTGAACAACTCTTTGACCTTTGCTTATCTGTCATTATGTCTACTTATAAGCACTCAAAAAAAAAAAAAGAACCTTACAGGAAATGACTTCATTTATAAGAACACAATTAGACACTTGTGGGAAGGCCCAGAAAGGTCATGTTAGGAGAACAATGTCAGCTCTTTGACTCACCAGATAATAGTTTCAATTTACTTTTGGTGAGGATATAGGTGTAGCTAATTTCAAAGAGACATTTATCATCTTCATAGAATCAGATTTGAAGTTGGAAGACAGCTTAGAGGACATCTAGTCTAACCTTTTCTTTTGAGGTTAAAAGACTTGCTGAAGGTCACACAAATATTATCTAACACTACCACGATTTGAACCCAAGTTCTCTGACTCCAACATTAGCATTCATCATTGTGTCATAGGTAACCAAAAGGAACAATCAGTAAAAATGAAAGGTGATACAGAAATGGAGCAGTTACACTGCCCTCCACCCCTGAGGGCCCTACTGAGTAAAGCACTGATCTCTTGAAAATCTAGTGTGCTTTATGGAAATATGTTTTACGTGACTGCATGTGTATAACTTATATCAAATAGCTTGCCTTCTTAATAAGGGGGGGTGGGGGGAGAAGAGAGTGAGAGAATTTGGAACTTGATTTTTTTTAATGGGTGTTAAAAATTGCTTTTACATGTAATTTGGGAAAATGAATTATTAATTTTTTAAAAAGAAAAAAAGCAATATTTTGACCTTATTTTCAATGCTCAAAATTATTTTTATTTAGTTTAACTGAAAAGTTGGGATGTTTTAAAGATAAATGATGAGAAAGCTAATACTCTAATAAACAACATAACATTTCAGGCGTTGGATCTATTAAGGCAAGCTACGGATGTATTATTGTATGTTACCATTAATAGCACATATTAATAGCTATTACAAAGTACTTTTTAGCCTACAAAGTATTCTTTTTCAAAACAACCCTCATGGTAGATGGTACAAGTATTACACAGGTATGATGATCTTTTTTATGGAATAGGAGTCTGTGAGAGAGAAGGAAGAGAATCCTCCATGGTCATGTGATTAGTGACTCTCTAACCTTGGATTTGAACTCAGTTGTCCTAACTCCAGTCATACACCATGTTGTTTCCATTATACTACAATGACTCTAGAGCCATATTGGCTCACTGAAAGAAAACAAAAAAGACACAGGCCTAGCAAGGAGCTTGTTTATCAAGGGCACATCTACATGTTACTTATGGAAATACTGTTTTCAGGGGGGAAAAAAACACCCTTCAGAAGGTGTTTTAAGTGTCTCTATGGATGGGATTCACTTTATTATAAGAATGGTCACAAGATAACCGGAAACACAATTAACCATTTTGGGAGTTTTAGTTGACAGAAACAGAAGGGTTCAAGTTATATTGTAACAGGTCCTAGAAACCACAGGATGCTCTATTTGTGGTCTTTGAGAGATCATAATGATTTTTCCCAGAACTGTGATTTCATTGGCATGAGAAAATATCATGTATGGAAAACTCCAAATATCCATGCAGATAAACAACTTGTCTGAGCTTACAGTATTAGGAACTTGTCTGTGGACACTGAGAGGTTAATTGGATTGCCTATGGTCTCAGAGCTGGCATGTCAGAGGTAGCAACCAAAGCCAGGTTTTCCTAACTTCCAGGCTAACCTTCTCTCCAGTATGCCATGTAGCTTCTCTTGAGCCAATGGAAAATGGAGGGAGGGTGGGGATCAACTCTTTTTCATGCATAAAAGACAATCAGCGGAGCTTAGAATCTTTTAAATTTTCAAATTTGCATGAATTGATGAAGCATTTATTAAGCAAAACACAATGTGAACACCTCATGCCACATGGCATTTTTCCAAATCATGAGAATTCATAAAATCATAGTTCTAGAGCCAGTACAATCCATAGAATTATGGATAATAGGCACTAGAAGCTTTCCAGTACAAACTTATCATTATATGGAGGGGGAAAATTTGAGTCTGAATGAGGCCCAGTAAACTCACCTAAGATGTCTCAATTAGCAAAAGGCAAAGCTAGGATTCAAAACAAAATTTTTCAACTCCAGATCTAGAATTCTGTAAGCTGATAGTGATCAAGGACTGTTTTGATTTTGTTTCCCTTAAACTTACAAACAACCTGGCACTTAGTGGGAATACAATAAGTGTTTGTTAAATTAAGTCATCAGTAGCAGAATTTGAACCCAGATCATCTTAACTCTAAAGCCTTAACTTTCCCACAGTTCTACTTTGTTGCAAAGAATTTTCCTTAGGATGCTGGCTTAACTGTCCTTATCGCTAACTCAAATCATTCTGCTTCATAACAATTTATAGCTAAATGCCATCATTATTCCTTCTGATAGACTATCCCTAGATACAAATTTGGTGGACTAAATATGAAAATTACTGCTTTATATGATGTTGCTTTACCCAGCGGGGTGCTTTCATGGACTCAATTGATAATATCAGGAAGAACAGACCTCTAGATTGTATAATCAGGAATATTAAAGAGAGTAAATTAAACTCCCTAATTTACCAACTTATCCAAATAGAACTTAATGATTATATGTAATTAATATTTTATAATATACCAACTCATTGAATACATGTCTGTCTGTCTGTCTGTCTCTCTCTCTCTCTCTCTATCTATCTATCTATTTAATGGAGAAGGGATATACATGTATGTGTAAGTGTATGCTGTAAATATATATGTGTCTATATACTATGTTATATATGTGGATACATACATGTGTTATATGTGTGTGTGCACATATAATGGACAGACTACTGCTGATTTTGTCCTTTTGAAGACACTACATATATATATATATATATATATATGTGTGTGTGTGTGTGTGTGTGTGTGTGTGTGTGTGTGTGTGTGTGTGTGTTTGCCTTCACAAAATTACATATATATGTATTATACATAGATAGATAGATAGATAGAAAGATAGATAGATAGATAGATAGATAGATAGATAGACTTTGTCCTCAAGGATTCTTACAGAAGGTAGGATTTTACTTGGGACTTGAAGGAAGCCAGGCAATCCAGAAGGCAGAGATGAAGATGGAGAGAATTCCAGGCATAGGGGATAGCCTAGTAAAATAGATGGATTTGGAATATAGGAATAGCAAGGAGTCTAGTGTGATTAGATTGCACAGTCTGTGGAGGTGACTGAGGGGAATAAAGACTAGAAATGTGGGAGGAAGTCAGATTATGAATGAAGAGCTTTAAACGACAGAGGATGTTATATTTGATGTTGGAGGTAACAAGGAGTCACTAGAGTTTACTGAAAGGGAAGGTGACCTGTATTTTAGGAAGATCTGTTTGATTGGAGTGAGGAGAGACTTAATGGGGTGGGTCGACAGAGATCAACCAGTAGCCTATTGAGATAGCCCAGGTATGAGACAATAAGAGCCTCTTGAAGAGTGGTGGAAGTGCCAGAGGAGGGAGCGGGACATACATAAAAATGTCAGAGAGGTAAAGTCAATAGGACTTAGCAACAGATTTGATATGAGGCATGGAAGCAAGTGACAAATCCAAGGTGAAAGCCAGCTTTTGAGCCTGAGTGATTAGAAGTACAGTGGTAAGTGTAGCAGTGATTTTGAAGTTAGGAAGAGGGGAAGATTTAGGGGTGGGGAAGCTGTGGACTTCAGGCCACATGTGACCCTCTAGGTCTTCAAGTGCAGCCCTTTGATTGAATCCAAATTTTACCAAAAAAATCCCCTTATTTGTTTGCCAGTGTTTGGTACATTGGCAAAGACGCTGGATTTGGATTTAGGGGCTCTGGGTTCAAATCCAGACCCACTATATGTAGGCATGTTTGTAGTCAGTAGGGAACCAATATTAGGCATAAGAAGTTTGAAGATAAATGAGAAAGTGGGGATGAGAGAGAGGAAAATCTTCAATGAAGGACAGAATGGAATGAGCTTAATTGTGCATTTAAAGTATTTTGCCTTAGCAAGGAAAAGAACAATCTCTTTACCTGAGACTGGAATGAATGAGCAAATAATGCGGAAGGCAACTGACTGGTATAAGATGAGAAGAAGGGGAGAAGGGGAATCTCTCAGCAAACAATCTCATTTTTTTTCAGTGAAATATGAAGCAACATTCGTAGTTTATACTGATAGGCAAAGAGAAATTTAGATTGAGCACTTTCAGCAATCAGAATCTTTGAAATATTTTCAGTTGTCATTATTCTTTTTTATTACATAGTAATTAATTTATTTTTAGTTTTCAACATTCACTTCCACAAGATTTTGAGTTCCAAATTTTCTCCCCATCTCGTCCCTCACCCCACCCGAAGATGGTGTGCATTCTGAATACCCCTGCCCCATATCTACCCTCCCTATCTCCCTTTTCTCTTATCCCCTTCTCCTTCTATTTTCCTATAGGGCAGGATAGATTTTTATATCCCATTGCCTGTATATGTTATTTGCCAGTTGCATGTGAAAACAAATTTTAACATTTGTTTTTATTTCATTTTTAAAAAAATTTCTTTAAAATTAATTAATTTATTTTTAGTTTTCAACATTCACTACCACAAGATTTTGAATTCCAAATTTTCTCCCCATTTCATCCCTCCTCCCACCCCAAGATGGCATGCATTCTGGGTATCCCTTCCCCTAATCTGCCCACCCTTCTATCTCTCCCTCCCTTCTCTTATCTTCTTCCCCTTCAATTTTCCTGTAGGGCAGGATAGATTTATATACCTCATTTCTTGTATATGCTATTTCCCTAATTCTTTTTTAATTTTTGTTTTTAAAATTTTGGTTCCCAAATTTTCTCCCTTCCTCCCTCCTCACCCACTCTCATTGAGAAGGCAAGCAATTCAATGCAGGTTATAAGTGTGTAGTCATGCAAAACACTTCCATAGTAGTAATGTCGTGAAAAACTAAGTATATTTCCCTTCATCCTATCCCACCCCCCATTTATTCTGTTCTCTCTTTTGACCCGTCCCTCCTTAGAAATGTTTGCTTCTGATTACCCCCTCCCCCAATCTGCCCTTCCCTCTATCATCCTCCTGCTCTCTTATCCCCTTCCCCTGCTATTTTTCTGTAGGTTAAGATAACATTTCCCTACCCAGTTGAGTGTGTATCTTATTCTCTTCTTAAGCCAAATCTGATGAGAATAAGATTCACTCATTTCCTCTAACCTTTCCCCATTTTCTCTCCACTGTAAAAGCCTTTTGTTTTATGTGAGGTAATTTACCCCATTCTACCTCTCCCTTTCTTCTTCTCTCCATATAATCCTCTCTTACCCCTTAATTTTATTCTCCAGATATCACCCCTTCATCTTCAACTCACCATGTGCCCTCTATCTATCTATCTATCTATCTATCTATCTATCTATCTATCTATCTACATACATATAATTTTTCCCTCCAACTACTCTAATACTGACAAAGGACTTGTGAGTTACAAATATCATCTTTCCATGCAGGAATGTAAACAGTTCAACCTTAATAAGTCTCTTATGATTTCTCTTTCCTGTTTACCTCTTCATGTTTCACTTGAGTCTTGTATTAGAAAGTAAAATTTCATATTCAGTTCTGGTCTTTTCCTCAGGAATGCTTGAAAGTCCCCTATATCATTGAATGACCATTTTTTACTCTGAAGTATTATACTCAGTTTTGCTGGATAGGTGATTCCTGGTTGTAATCCTGTCTCCTTTGCCCTCCAGAATATTACATTCCATGCCATCTGGCCCTTTAATGTAGAAGCTGCTAAATCTCGTGTTATCCTGATTGTGTTTTCACAATACTTGAATTGTTTCCTTCTGGCTGCCTTCAATATTTTCTCCTTGACCTGGGGACTCTGGAATTCAGCTAAAATATTCCTAGGAGTTTTCATTTGGAGATTTCTTTCAGGAGGTTGTCGGTAGACTCTTTCAATCTCTATTTTGCCCTCTGCTTCTATGGGCAGTTTTCCTTGATAATTTCTTGAAAGATAATGTCCATGTTCTTTTTTTTTTTTTGCATCATGGCTTTCAGATAGTCCAATAATTTTTAAATTATCTCTCCTGGTTCTATTTTCCAGGTCAGGTGTTTTTTCCAGTGAGATATTTCACATTGTCTTTTTTTCTTTTATTTTTCATTCTTTTGGTTTTGTTTTACAATGTCTTGAATTCTTATAGTCACTAGCTTCCATTTGTCCCACTCTAATTTTTAAGGAAGTATTTTCTTCAGTAAGCTTTTGGACTTCCTTTTCCATTTGGCCAATTCTGCTTTTTAAGCCATTCATTTCCTCATTGGCTTTTTCGACCTCTTTTGCCATTTGGCTTAGGCTATTTTTTAAGGTGTTATTTTCTTCAGTATTTTTGGGGGTCTCCTTTAGCAAGCTGTTGACTTGTTTTTCATTATTTTCTTGCATCATTCTCAGTTTTTCCTCCACTTCTCTTACTTCTCAAAATCCTTTTTGAGCTCTTCCAAGGCCTGGGACTGATTCATATTTTTCTTGGAGGCTTTTGATGTAGGAGCTTTGACTCTGTTGTCTTCTTCTGATTGTGTGTTTTGATCTTCTTTATCACCAAAGAAAGATTCTACGGTCTGGCTTTTTTTTTTTTGCACAGTTTACTCATGATCCCAGCCAATTACTTGAATTTTAAACTCTTTGTTAAGGTACGGGTCTGCTTCCAGGGTGGAGAATGTACTGTCCCAAGCTTTGGGGGTTTTGTGCAGCTGTTTTCAGAGATACTTCTAGGGAGATGTAAGTTTTCAGTTCTTCCAAGGTGCTATGATCAAGGTTGAGGTGTTTACTCCTTTCCTGGCCAGGTCTATTAGTGACCAAAAGTACTCTTTCCTGCCTTGGGACTGTGAAGAAGATTCCCTCTCTACCGACACTACAAGTTCTACCATGCCAGCACTCCTCCTCATCCCAGAACTACCACCCAAAACTGTGACCCAAATCCAAGCAAGGGAAAAGGAAAAGATTCCTGCCTCAGCACCAACAGAGAGTTCCCTGCAACCCCCCTCTTGATTCCCCCTCTGTCTGTGGGCCAATAGCTCTGGAAACAGCCACTGCCCCAGGCTGGGACCGAGCTTCTCTCTTACCAAGGTCACAGACTTTTCCTACTGACCTTCTAAGTTGTCTTTGGTGTTTGTGGGTTGATAAGTCTGGAAACTGCCACAGTTGCCCATGTTTCAGTTCCCTGAGGCCTGTTCCAGATTGGCTATGGCCTGGTCTTTGCTTGTGCGCTTATTCTGAACTGTGCCCCTCTCCCAGTCTTGTGTAATAGACCTTTTCAACCAACCATCCATGATGTCTTGGGCTGGAAATTTGTTTCACTCTGTCTTTTTGTGGGTTCTGCCACTCTAGAATTTGTTTAGAGCCATTTTTTACAGGCATTTGGAGGATTTGGGGGGAGAGCTCAAGCAAGTTACTGCTTTTACTTCACCATCTTGACTCTGCCTCCCAGTCCTTACTCTTGCTATCTAGACCTCTGGCCATTATAGATGTGATCACAAAACTTCTTTATATGGAAGACACATTTATTCAGATCTGGTTAAAGTTCTTATTCCTAATCATAAAAGTAGTAGTAGTAGTAGAAGTAGTAGTAGTAGCAGTAGTAGTAGTAGTAGTATAGTAGTAGTAGTAGTAGTATAGTAGTAGTAGAAGGAGGAGGAGGAGAAGGAAGAGAAGGAGGAAGAAGAAGAAGTAGCAGCAGCAGCAATGGTGGAAGTAGTAGTAGTAGTAGCAGCAGCAGTAGCAGCAGTAGTAGTAGTACTGTAGGAGCAGCAGCAGCAGCATCAATAACCAATATTTATAAAGCATTTAATACGTGCCAGGCACATATGTGCTAAGTACTTTACAATTCCTATCTCATTTGACCTTCACAGCAATCTTGAGAGATGAATGTTATTATTATCCCCATTTTATGCATCGTGAAACTGAGGCAAACAGAGGTTAAGTGGCTTGCCCAGGGTCACACAATTAGTGTCTGAGGTCAGACATATTAGTTATGTTACTCTGGACAAGTCATTTTGGTCTTACAGACCAAATACTGGGGTAATATAATGTAATTTTATTTTTTTTATTTTTGTCTTAAACTCATGAAATTTTGTCTCCTCTTCTCTCTTCAAAACACTTGCTTTTATTGTATGCTTATATTTGTCCTGTTGTACATTTGTTACTGTTTAGCTCTCATTTAGATTGATGCTTCATTCTCTATTTTTACAATTCCTCTCATTAGAGTCAACTAAACTGCTTTTGTGTTGGAAACTCTTTCTTCTCTAGCTTAAGTAGTAATTGCCTGCAAGGATCCTTTTCCTGCAATTTGCTATTAAGGAAAAAAGAAAGAATTATTTTAATTCACTTAAATGGTGAATTATTCAGTGCTGAAGGTGTCATTTAGGTTTGCTATGTAATCTTATTCAAGATGAAAAGGAAAATGTAGTATATCAGACTACAAATGGTCCACTCCGAAACTTGAATTTGAGGAAAAACAGACAAGCAAGATGGCTTAGGGGATGGAGTGCTAGAATAAGAATCAAAAAGATAGAGTCAAATACATATTCTTTGTGTCAGATACAATAACCTGTTGCTGGTGAAGTCGATAGAGCACTGGGCTTGGAATAAGGAAGACTCATCTTCATGAGTTCAAATCTGGGTCTCAGGTACTTACCAACTGTGTGACCCTGGGCAAGTTACTTAATCCTTTTTGCCTCAGTTTCTTTTCTTTAAAATGAGCTGAAGAAGGAAGTGGCAAATCACTCAGGTATCTTTACCAAGAAAACCCCAAATGAGGTCATGAAGAGTCAGATACAACTGAAAGGACTCAACAACAAAACAAAAATAACAGCCTGAAATTGATTTACTGCAGTAGAAACACTTCCACTCAATAAGCTATTTATCAAGTGCAAATGAAGAAAGAGTTAATCCTTGACCTCAGGGGACTTGTATTCAAGTCAACAAGTCAAAAAACATTTATGAAGTATCTACTACTACCAGGAAGGATGTTAAGGACTAAGTATATAAAAAAAGGGCAACAAACAAAGGCAATTCCTGTCCTCCTAGAGCTGACATTTTAAGGGGGAAGACAACAGGCAAGCAACTCTACATAAACAAGCTAACAAGCTATGTTTGGGAAAATTGAAGATAATCAAAAAGATAAGGCACTTACGTTTAAGAAAAAAGAAGGAAAGGCTTCTTGTAAAATATGAGATATAGCTGGGCCTTTAAGGAAACCATGGAAAGTCAAGAGGAGATAAGGAGGGAGGAAACCAAATGGAGATGTAAGGATTTGGGAGATGGAGTGTCATTGGGCTGCAGAGCACATGAAGGGTAAGGTCTAAGAAGAACTTAGGAAAAGTAGGAAGGGGATAGGACAGGAATGGCTTTAAAAGCCAAACAGAGAATTTTTTTTTTCAGCCAAAGTAAGGTTTATTAGAACATCCATCATATTGGGCAGACTCTTAAGGAGTCTGAACATTAGTGAGCTATTGGCTAGGTTATAAGAATCTGAGCAGTGGCTAGATTTTAAGAATCTAAGCATCTTAATGGAGACAAGATAGACCTAATATAGAGAAAGACTAGGGGAGGATTTAGGAGTGGCTAAGTAGTCTATGAGGTAATAGAACTCCAGGGTTGGCTAAGGGAGAATGGAGTCTAGATAGGATTAAGAGTGGGAAGTGGCCTGAAGATTTAGGGTGGTCTAGGCTAGCTTAAGGGTTAATAGAGAATTGGGAGATTGGGTGTAGCCACAAAGAAAGGCCAGTTGATGGGATTACAGCCTCAGGCTAAAGTCAGAGATTTGGCCATGTGGGAAAGTCCAGGGTTTTTCCTTTTTGGGGTCTAGATCCCATCTTCATCATCCCCCCACCTCAAACAAATGGGACCCAAATTCTTTTGGGGTAAGGGGAGAAGGTCTTGGCTTCTGAAACTGCATCCTGCTGGCAAGGGGCATAGAGCTGTTCCTACCTCAAGGGGGTCCCAAAGAGGACGTTGACTGGAACCAAAAACAGGCTGCATCCAAGGAATAATGGTGGGGCATTGGCTGGTACCCTCTGTTTACTACCAACTGTAGGTGAATGGCCTGTAGTCTGGAAGACACAAATCTGACAGAAAAGATTGCAAGACTCAGATATAAAGCAGAGACTATATTTAGGGCCTAAATGTGAGAGGATAAAATATCCTTAGCTCTGTTTGGATTCAGATAATTCAGTTTTCCAACCATGCAGCATCAAATCTACCTTATAGCCAGACTCAGGAATAGCTAGGTGGATAATGTTCCCTTTCAAAGGAACATAATAGGGAAACTGAGTCAGGAAGATCCCATATTAGACTGAGGCTAACATTGTCCTCTCAGCTTTTCCCAATGCTGACTTCCCACCAGTATCACATTGTCTCTGAGTAGCTTGTGGCATTTCTCTCAGATGGTGAGTTATTGATTATCAATGGATTATGAACCATCAGACAGCTCAAAATAAAACCCTAGGAGCTTTTACCTCAAACAGAAAGTTTCATTAATCACAGCCTAAGAAAAACTTCTCCAGGATTTACATCTCAAACTTAAATTTGTCCTGGTGTAAAAAGCCAATCATTAGAGATTGCTATACACTTGCAAATTCTCAGCAAGCATTACATAACCCAAACAAGCTTTTTGGCTAGTTTACACATTAAAACAATAACCAACAATAGCCAAAATATTTCAGTGGTAACCAAATTATGAAGAGTTGCTTGACATAATCAAGACAAAAAGTTCACCAGTTTGAAACTTGAAACAAACCCGTTATCAGTCAGGTGACTTCAGTTTTGTTAAATACATTTCCAAATTACTTTACACATAGAATCAACATGTCATCATTAACAGTTAAAACTACAAATTTAAAAGAACTTGCTTACCCAAGTTCGGAGGCTATCTTCATTACCTTGAGCAGGATGTGCTGAACCTGGGTGATGCTTCTAAGCAATGGTTGCCCTAGGGCCCAAGGCCATTGCCACTGGGGACCCCCCTGCTGTAGCTGCTGCCCCTCCCCCACCCCCTTCCTTTCCCAGGTGGGGGAGGGTAAAATCAAAGGTGAGGGGTAAAGGGTGAAACACTCTTCTTCTATGAGAGGGGTTAACAGATACCCTCTCGGCTCAAGGGAAGAGAGTAGGAGAAAAGAGTGACCAGGGTTGTAAGGAGGAGTTTCAAAACTCCTTAATGATCAGTCACAAAACCTCCAGAATCTGCCAAGATATTTTTAGCTGTTCTAACTTTCCCTGTAACCTCCATGAAGGAAGATTCAGAGGTGTAGAGGAAGGGAGTAAGTAAGCCTCAGGGAACCAAAAAGCAACTGCAGTTTTCCCCAGTTCCCTAGCACTGAGAGAATTAACAGAATTGGGCATACCCTTGCAGAGAGGGCATCTGTCCTTGTCCTCTGTGCTGCAGAAGGTGTACCCAGGTCCATGGCCCCTCAAACTAACCCAGTGGACCGAGGGCCTGAGAGCATCAGGCTGTGTTCGAGACAGCCTCCTAACTATCTGCTCGAAAAGCAACCCCAAGACTTGGTGTTTGGAGAGCAACCTCAAGCGCAGAGCAAGAAATGAGGGTGGGGGAAGCTTATATACCTTCGAGTCTTGGCTGGAGAAGAACTTGCAGTTAGGCAGTATCCTCATACAGGCCACCAAAATGTTGAGGTTTCAGGGTGTTGGGACCCTGAAATCACAACACATGTGGACCTTCCAAAAGAATTTAACTCAATCCTTCTTTCAGCCAAAGGTAAGGTTTATTAGAAAATCCCTCACATTGGGCAGACTCTTAAGGAGTCAGAACATTGGTGAGCTATTAGCTAGATTATAAGAATCTGAGCAGTGGCTGGATTTTAAGAATCTAAGCCCAAACAGAATTTTGTACTTGAGTTTGGAGGTAATAGAGTTTATTAGATGGGAGGGAGGGGAGATGACACCATCAGACCTGTGCTTTAGGATTATTTTGGCAGCTGAATAGAGTGAAGGTTCAAGTGGAGACAGACTTGATGGAGAGATCAATAGGCAGAATGTTGCCTTAGATTGGGTCTGAGGGAATTTAGACCTATACCAGGATGGTAGCAGTGCCAGAGGAGAGAAGGGGTCATACACAAAAATTGTTGAAATGGAAGAATTGGCAGAACTTATCAACTGATTGTATTGGGGTGTGGTGTGAGAGTCCAGAATGACACCTAGGATGTGAGTCTGGGTGATTGGAAAGATAGTATTACCCTTGACAGTAATAAGAAAAGTAGGAAGAAGGGAGTGCTTGGAAAGAAGGATAATGAGTTTAATTTTGGATATGTTGAACATAAGATATCTACAAGACATCCAGTCTGGGGTGTAAAATAGGCAGTTGGAGATACAAGGCTGGAGGTAAGGAGAAATGTTAGGTAGGGCTAGACAGATAAACTCGAGAATCATCTGCAGAGAGATGATAACTGAATCCACAGGAGCTGATAAGGATATAAAGGCAGATGGAAAGAAAGTCCAGGTCTGAGTTCTGGAATATAACTACCATTAGCAAACTTGACCTGGATGAAGATCCAACAAAAAGGATTGAGAAGGAGTAGTGATGCAGGAGTAAGGAGAACCAGCAGCACAGGGTCGCGAAAACCTAGAGTAAAGAGAGTATGGGGGCAAGGAGAGTGACTGACTGCATCAAAAGCCACAGAGAATTGAAAGCCAATGAGCACTGAAAAAAGTCCACTAAATTTGTCAACTAAGAGATCATTGGTTATTTTGGAGCTCAATTATGAAGTCAGAAGCCAGGCTGCAGGGATTTGACAGAAGAGTGAGAGGAAAGGAAGTAGAGGAGCCTCTTGTGGAAAGATTTCTCAAGGGATTTGGTTACAAAAGGAAGGAAAAATAGAGGTTGAAGGCATCTGATTAACATGAATTAAAAAGGAGGTGAGAAGAGGGAGGTCTAGTAAAAGAGGTCCTACTTTTTTCAGTAAAATGAGTCAATGTCCTCAGTCGAGAGGTTGGTGGGAGGGGAAGACACAAGAAGTTTGAGGAGAGGTGAAAAGATTTGGAAAACTTTGTTGATGAGTGGAATCATGGACTGATGAGGGACAAGTTTAAGGATTACCTTGCTATGCTGATGGCTCAGTTGAGATTGTGTAATATAAATTTTTAGTGGGCCTCCATCAGGGTTTCACATTTCAATGTGATAAAATAAACATAGCTCAAAGTCACACAGCAATTTAATTACATGCACTTAAAACCATGATATCCTTTGTTCCTCATAACCTGTGAGGTGTTACTATTATCCCCACTTTACATATGGGGAAACTGAGGCTCAAAGAGATTAATTCACTTACCTAAAGTCACATAACTAGCTATTATCTGATGAAAGATATTGGTAAGATGGAAGGAGTAATTGGCATGGAGTCAGAAAGACTCAAGTACAAATCTTACCTTACACACTTACTATCTGTTTGACCTACAACAAGTCACAAAATTTCTCCATTCTTCTGTTTCTTCATATAAAAATGAGTGGATTGTACTCAGTAGTTTCTATGGTCCCTTCCAGCTCTTAATACATGATCCTATGAATGCAGGTGTTCCTGAATTCAGACTCAGCATTCAGAATACTACATCATGTAGCCCCCTATACACATGAACACAAATAAGTGATACAGATAACTTCAGTGAAAGAAATTTCCAAACCTACAAAATCAAAGACAGTTGACAGTCTACTTCCAAACACGTTTAGTCTCTAAAAAGCACAGCCTTTGGTGAACTCAGTATGAGCTATGTATCTAATTGTATAGGTGTGAAGGAAGGTAAAGTCATGAGTTCAAGCCTTACTCTGGATCTTATTTGAAGGAGATAACATACATCTTGTGCTGAGGGGCAGCTAGGTGGTGTAGTGGATAGATAGAACACTGAGCCTGAAGTCAGGAAGACTGAGTTGAAATTTGACCTCAGACACTTTAGTAGCTATGTGACCTTGAGCAAGTCATGAGATCTCTGTTTGCTTCAGTTTCTTCAATTATTAAATGAGGATGATAATAGCACCTATTTCCCAGGGTTGTTATGAGGATCAAACGAAATAATATTTGTAAAGTGCACAGTTCCTGGCACATAATAAGACACTTTAAAAAAGTCCTTCCCTTCTCCCCTTCTTTCCTTCCTTCCATCCTTCCTTCCTTCCTTCCTTCCTTCCTTCCTTCCTTCCTTCCTTCCTTCCTTCCTTTCTTCCTTCCTTCCTTCCTCAGTCTCAGCTGGAAACCTAGTCACAGTTCTGCCATTAACTTACTTTGTGATATGTGCCAGGCCTTATTCTAGGTATTTGGCATATACATATAAAAGTGAGAAAATGCCTGACCTAAATGACCTCATTTTCATCAGCAAAAATTCCACGATTTTTTTTTTTTTAAAAAGGTAACTTTTGAAAACATCTATCTTTGGCCCCAATCACCCAAACATTTAATACTTATGAAGATGCTCTAGTGTAATTTTTCAGAAGGTAGAAATGCACTCAAACTGTGAGTTGTAAGTTGAAATAATGAACTCAGAATTGGACTTCCAAAAACCAGAATGCATACAAGAATTCTTCTTCTGTCCTGGCAAGGTATACTGGAAATAGCACTGACTTTGGAATTGAAGGACCTGAGTTCAAATTCTGCCTCTGAAACTTGGGTCTGTGTCTCATTTGGACAGGTCATTCAATCCCTCTGGGGTCTGTTTCCTCATGTGCAAAATGACAGGGCTGGGCTGGATGAATCTCAAGATCCCTTTTAGCTCTGCATTTATGTTCCTATTCTTCAGAATCAAATACTTCTCAGAATTGTTCATGGGAACCTTGGTCCTTTGCCCTAGGGCTCTCAGGTTTCCCATGTATATTCTCTATCAACATCTCTGCCTCCAGCACATAAAACTTAGTACTATGCCATATCATAATTGGATCCCTAAAGGTACCCACTCTATAGGGATGTCCTAGCTTTGCCATTCAACCTATCTTTCCCTCTCTTTATCCTCCCCCAAACATACCTACAGAAATCATAATAGTAGCTGGCATTTGCATAGCTGTTTAAAGCTTGCAAAGCATTTTATATGCTTATCACATTTGATCCTCAACTTATGTAGGTAAAGGCAGAATTATTATCTCCATTTTACAGATTAGAAAATCAAGGCTCAGAAATGCTAAATATCTGAGGATTCAAATTTACATACTCTTTATTCCAAGTCTGCTAGGTCAGGCAACACCTTTTTTTTTTTTGAATTTTACCTTTGTGCTATCAGAAGCTTTCTAAACTTTCTAACTATTTGATAATTCCCTGGACTGAGTTGGCTCCTAATGATTGGGCTCACTTTTCCAAATTATCTTCTTTCCACTTAACTCCCAAAGAGAGTCTTGCAAAGACCATACCTCCTCCTTCTCCAAATTCTCTATTTTCACTACAACCTTCTCAGTCTCCTCAAGTTTGGGACTGGTCTAGTCATTCACTGGGAATAAAAATTAATTGATCCAAGTGGGAATTCTGTTCTGACTCTTAGGCAATCAAAAAGCTTTGTGACCAATGGCAGATTTAAGGTTCTTACCACAACTAATATCTAAATAAGTAGTCTCAGATGAGAACATCACATGATTCATGAGATAGCATGGCAAGAACAGCCAAAATACACAGTCCTAAAGGTACAAAAGTATCTCTTAACCCAAATACTTACAAAGACTGCCCTCATTCATTTTTGATGTGGTAATGGAGGATAAAGAGGGTGAACTATAACTCTAGAACTGGAGGCTATATATTCCAAACACCACATGCCCATTGTATAGATGATTAAATGGAGACCTAGATAGGTTAAGTGATTTACTCAAGGTCACAGAAATAGTAAGTACCAGTGATCCCTTTCTTTGTGAGTTTGACACCACTGCTCTAGGTTTTACACCTGGGTAGAAATATCATCACCATCATCATCATCATCATCATCATCATCATCATCATCACCATCACCATCATCATCATCATCATCATCATCACCATCATCATCATCATCATCATCATCATCACCATCACCATCATCATCATCATCATCATCATCACCATCATCATCATCATCATCATCATCATGCTGTTATTTTTTCTGGGACTGTGATTTCCTCAATGTACAGATCTCCTGAAGCTGACACTCCTTCCACTAAAAGTCAACAACTGTTTTTCTATTTGTAGACAGAATATTTTCTGGGGGCATTGAGAGGTTATCTGGTAAGCCTAATGTCAAGGCAACAAGCAGCTATTCCATACTTACTACTAATGAAGTATTATGCTAAGTTCTGTAAATACAAATATAAACAAAATATAATCTCTTGTCTTCCATGAGCTTACATTTTAAACGGTGAAAAACAACACAAAAATGAAAGGAGAGGAAAGAGGAAGGTGCATGAGTGTGGGGGTATGAGTTTTTTTGAAATCTGAAAAGTCAGAAGCAGAACCAGGAAGGGAATGAAAGTGGTTCAGTCTGGGTCCTTCCACAATGGAGACCCCAAGAGGAAGTCACTAATAGGAGAAGAAGACCAGCCTGGAAGAAGGATATGCCAGGATGAGAATGTCCCAAGTGCTAAGGGAAGTTCTAGAATAAAACAGAAGATTTGCCACAGCTGTACAGTCCAGAAAGTCAGTAGCAGAGGTAGGAAGGGAATGAAAGTTGGCTACCTTAGACCTCTCCACAAAATAGAGACCTCCGAGGATTGCGAAGCAAATCCTATCAAAGGTAGGACTTGTGCTCAGGTCTTTCTGAGTTTAAGTCTCACTTTCTATTCACTGTGCAATGTTGCTTCTAAAACCCCTCAAATAATAGCCCATGATAAATTGGTATGGTGAAGTGAAACTTCTGCAGATGAATTGGAAAATCCTCTTATTTGAGTCGTGGGAGTTTATAGCCCTCAGTCCTCACTTTGGCTTATAGATCTGCTACTCAAATGCTAACTATGTCCGTAGATTGAGACTTTTGTCAAATGTATACAACGTCTTTATGCACTCCTTTTTTTAAGGGCTATTCTTCAAAAATTGAGTGCAATGGGGAAATAAATGAAAGAAATAAAAGTAGAATTGATCTGTGACAGAAAAGCAAAAGTCATTGTCTGCTATAGGCATCTTGGAACAGAAGATTCAGGCTAGAGACACAAATTATACCCACCTCTTTAAAGAATAATAAAAGTTCCTAGAAAATATCTGCTTTCTGCCCAACTCTTCCATATGATTCCTGTCCATTACAGTTTTATATACATACACACACACATATACATACACAAAAGTATGTGTGTATATGTGTATATATGCACACATATAAAAATATATATTAATTTTACCTCAACAATAAAAAGGTCAAGGGTTATTTAGATATGAATACAAAATTAAATTGGTAAAGAAGCAAGCCTCTGCCTAAATGTTTGGAATTTTCCTAACTGGGGGCTCTGAGCCATTGTGATTATACTCTAACTTTTCATGCAATATAAATTCCACAAAGCAACAAAGAAAAGGCACATGGTATATAACGGAAATTGTATTATATTGCCCACATGCTAAAAAAAAAAGCCAACCCCCCAATTCATTGTTATAGTAGAGTATGGTTTATTAAATCTCAAAAGGCAAAGGGAGCATTAATGAGAGAGCAGTGTTGAATATTGGCTGGTCAACTTCACTCTCCACAGCCATAGCTGTCCACAGCGATCAGTGGTACACATGTTAATATCTTCTAATCTGATTTTCTTGATATTATTGTTTTACATGATCTTCATTTCCAATTATGCCCCTTCTCTACTCATTCCCAGCGAGCTATTGATCGTAACAAAGATTTGAAAGGAAAGGGGAAAAAAAGAAATGCAGCAAAATCACTAAATATAAGAACCATATCTGACAGCATATATGACATTCTACATCCATAACCTTTCTTCCCCACTGCAAGGAAGAGAGGTATGCATTTTCTGAACTCCTTTCCAAAGCTAAACTTGATGATTATAATTGCAAAGAATTAAGTTTCATTTTACTGCTGTTGTTGTTATTTCTATATAAGCTTAAACATGGTCATTTAATTTAACAATATGTGGTGAATGATTGAAGTTATTCTAATCAGAAATCCCTCAAAAATTCAAAGGTTCTTTTCAATTGGATAAATGGAGTGGTAATGGAAGCAAAACATGGGGAAGACCCATATTTTGGGAGTCACTGCATAGGAAGTAGTGAGTGAACTCAGAATGTGGGCATATGATTTGTGGGCATTGGTGTGCTTGTATTTATGTGGGAGAGAGAGTAAGAGAAAGGAGAGAGGAGAGAGGAGAGAGGAGAGAACAATTTTGGGCCAGGAAAGCATTGAGGAGAACTGACAGGCCAAATAATGAGAATGAGTGAGAGATGTAAAACTGCTTTACAATAAGCTCAATTTTAAATGTATGCAATAAAGTTACAACAATAATGCTGTGGCTCAGTAATGCAGTCTTAAAATGAAGCAAGCCAATTATACTTTCATTTGAAATTTCATGTCCTTATAATAAGGTTTGTTCTTAATTTTAGGGCTTTATTGTAAGTAGGGATGAGCTGGGTTTTTATTACCTGCGTCCATCCATCCCCGCAGTAATAAAAATCTTGTTGTTTTGTTTCCTCTCCACCCACCCCACCCCATCTTATCCCCAGGAACTCACTAATTACCTATAATTATTCAGGGCATACCTCTTTAGGTTGTGTCATTTTCTAAAAGAATGGGCCCACTTTGGAGAAAAAAAAATATGATTTCAGAACAGTACTTGTGCATGGAAAAATTGTATCAATTAACATGTCAATGCATCATCATAGTACATGTTGTTTCAATCATCTGATCTTCAACTTTCTGTGATTTAACCAATATGAAGTGGTTACTTGGCTCAAGCATATATTATTCCTTCCCATCTGAATGCTTTATCTTTTTTCACACTTCCTCTTTTTCAGTTCCTGTGGAGCTAAATAAAAGCTAGGCTGGAAAGTACCTGCGATAATCTGGGGTTAATAACAAGGTTCCAAATTTGAAAATAAAAAAATATCAAGGTCATGGTGCCTCAGTATAAGGGGAAAAGGACTGACTTCAGATTCAGAGACGTTAAGTTCAAAGCCTATATCTCTCACCTACCTTGGGCAAATCAATTAATTTTTTCTGGACCTCTGTTTCCTCATTTGGCAAATGATGAGCCTGAGTGATACAGCTCCTGAGTGTCATGATATTTTTCTGTCCAATAATGATACTTTGGGGTCCATCAAAAGATGGCAGTGTATAAAAGTAAATCTCACACACCCACACATAACTTGTATATATATATATATATATATATATATACATATATATATACACACACACACACACACACACAGACACATACATATATATACATACATATATGTGTATATGCATATTACACATACATGTCTATATAAAATAAATAAAAAATATGTATTCACAAGTCATGTAAATGATGGCATCCAGTTCCTGTTCATTAAGCTGTGAAATTCATCCTCTTAGAACAGCTCAATTTTTTCCCCTAAATAGTGTGGGCCTTCTTTCTATCCTAGGAAACCAATCTTTGGAGAAAAGAGACTATGTGCTTAGTTTCCAGGTTGCTTTTTTTTTTTTGCTTCTATTTCCCACACTCATGAATTATATTTTAGATTGGCTTGTGAATGTCACATAACACATGACTACAACCATTCTTAATCTTCACTGAACATTATCACAGGCAATAAAAAAAAATCTTATTATACTTACCCATGTCCATTTCCAGTTTTCCATAGTCTCAACAAAGTAATTGAGAGATTTCCAAATGTCTCTCTCCTTAATGTTTCAGAAGATACCGTCTTACTTACATAAAGCTTTGTATGTATGTATGCATGTATGTATGTATGTATGTATGTATGTGTATATGTGTGTATATATATGTATATATGTAAACACATATACATGTATAATACTTCCTTTATTATATTCAAGTGGTTTGGCTTTTATTTAGATGAAGATATCTATAGAGATAATCTAGACCCTTCTGCAATGAACCCCATTTTAAGTATTTGCAATAAAGTTACTGCAATTATATTGAAATGCAGTATCACAGTTTGGTAATTTGGAAACACCATTTTGGTATTTAAAAAACAGGTGTTCTCAAAGCCTGCCTAATTTTGTAACATTTAACCCCTGATAAATATTTTCAAATTAATTAATATTTTTTCTTTGTTCAGGATATGTTAATTTGCAAATAAATCTTTCCTACCCTTGTAACAAAAAAAAAAATCAAAAGAAAAAATGATCAGTAAAACCAACTAAAACATCTTCCTAATCTAACTGTATCAGGCTATCAAAGTCAACAAGCATTTGTTAAACACCTGCTACGTCTCAGGTACTCTCTAAGTTCTTGAGGCATTGCTCCCTCCTGGTTTTCATCCCATCTTTCTGACTGGTCCTCAATTTCCTTTGCTTGTTCTTCATCCTTGTCTTGCCCACTTGCCAAAAAACAGATTATTTTATGGGGAACTCACACAGGACAAGTGTTCACATGGTGTTAAGAAGAAGTGATATAAGGACACCATCAAGGTCTCAAGAACTTTGGAATTGATTGTGTGACACGGGAGACACTTGCACAGTACTGCTCAGCATGGCATACCCACATAAGAGAAGGTGCTGTGCTCTATAAGCAAAGCGGAATTGAAGCAGCTCAAAAGAAATGAGAGATGTGCAAATTTAGAGAATCCACCCCAAATGTTCACATGGACTATTTGTGCCCAGCTCATGGTAGAGCACTCCAAGCTTGTATAGTTCTGATCAACCACTGCCTGACACACTCTAACTTGACTCTAGCATAGGAATGCCATTTTGGTGCTCTTTGAGATGGAATGACAACAACCAGCCAGCCTACTTATAGTGAGCATTCCTTAAGG
The DNA here is from genome assembly GCF_003287225.1 of Phascolarctos cinereus. Taxonomy (NCBI): domain Eukaryota; kingdom Metazoa; phylum Chordata; class Mammalia; order Diprotodontia; family Phascolarctidae; genus Phascolarctos; species Phascolarctos cinereus. Next base: position 433,421,859 of record NW_027555958.1, read on the forward strand.
CTCTGCTTTGGGACCTCTTCTCTTCTCACTGAATGCTCCTTCATTTGGTCATCTCATCAGTTCCCATGGATTCAATTATCATCTCAATGGAGATTATTCCTACAGCTCTATTTCATGCCCTGGTCTCCTAAGAGATAGTATCACATCACTAACTGCATCTTAAATGTTTAGAACTGGATGTTCTGTAGGCATATCAAATGCAACTGTCTAAAACAGAAGTCATGAACCTAACCCCCAAAAAAACCCCTCACTTCTGCCCGACTTTCCTCTTACTGTGGAGGATATCATGGATAGTCACCAGACCCACAATCTCAGTGCCATTCTCAACTCCTCACTCTCACTCATCTTACATAACCAGCCTGTTGCCAAATCATCCTTGAAAATATCCCTTTATCTCTCTGCTTACAGCATCCTCACCCTTATACAAGCTCTCATTACTTGTACCAGCTTCTACTAATGTAAATCTTCCAACTGGGCACCCTGCCTCAAGTCTTTCTTCACACTAATCCATCCTCTACTTAGCTGCTGAGGTGATTCACCCACTGCTCACTGAGCTCCAATGACTCCCTATTACTTTCAAGATTAAATATAAAATCCTCTCTTTAGCATTCAAAGGTCTTTTTCATCTGGTCCCTTCCAACCTTTCTAGCCTTCTTATTCTTTGGTTCAATGTAACTGTGTATTTGAGAGAGTAGAGATCCACTCAAATTCAGTTACATTGACCTATTTTCAGTTCCTAGACCCAAAACTCCATCTCCCATTTCTATTTATTTGCACTCACTGGCCAGTCCGATGCTTGGAATATTCTGTCACCTCATCTGTGTCCTGGTTTCCTTTAAGAATCGATTTAAACTCCAACATTTTCATGAGGTCTTTCCTCATTCCTTCAGCTTGTAGAGTCCTCCCCACTTAGATTATTTTTCATCTACATTGTACTGTGTATAATTAGCTATTTGAATATTGTCTCTCCCATTAGAATGTGAGTTTCTTGATGTCAGGGACTTTGAACCTTTCTTTGTATCCCCACTGGCATAAAGGAAGGGCTTAATAAATCCTTATTTATGACTGGCAAGAATTTTTAAGCCATGGGTATATAAAGATATGAATGAAGCAATCTGTGTGTATTTCAGGCAGTGCCCCACATTTTATCTACTGGGTTACAGATATTTTATTTTAATAAACATTTGTTAAGCATGCACAAATAAGAGAAAGTCCTCAAGGAGATCATGTTATGCTGGGGAGCTATTACATGTAAACTGATAAATAAAACAATTCTACTGGGAAGACATGATGTGCAGAAATATGAGTAAATGTAAGGTAATTTGAGTAAGCAGTGATCTAAGGTGGTGGAAGGAATTTTCAAGCATTGTATGAGGTACGGGGACATAAAGACAACAGATAAATTCTTGCCCTCCAGGAGCTTATTTTTCTTTCAGGTAGGCAGTGGGGTTAAGTCACTTCCCCAGGGTCACACAGCTAGTGAGTGTCAAGTGTCTGAATCCAGATTTGAACTCAGGTCCTTCTGACTCCAGGACCAGTGCTCTATATACTGTGCCACCTAGCTGCCCTGTGGAGCTTATTTTTTTTTTATCAATATTAAACAACATGAAAGTCTAGAAATTATATACATATATGTAATGTATGAATATACACACATGCATATATATACTCATATGTATGTATAATTATATGTAGTAATATAGTACATTTATACATAAATATGCATATACATGCACATACACATATAGAAAGAATATATGCACATTATATATCCATATTTTACATAAATATGCAAATATATAAATATTTGAAGAGAGAGGGGAAAGCAGTTAATTGGGGGCATAGAGAATCAAGAAAAGTTTCATAAAGGAGGTGGAATTTGATCTGGCCTTTGAAGGAAGCTAGGGAGTCTAAGAGGCATTCCAGACATATAAGCAAACTATCACAGAGGCATAGAATTGGAATATAGAAAGTTATATGTAAGGAAAAGAAAAGTCAATCTGGCTCAACCATATACCATGTAAAGGAGAATAATAGGTAATAACGTTGTAAAACTAAGTTGGAACCAGGCTTTGAATGGCAAAAAAAAAAAGTAGTTGGCATTTATTCTTGCAGGTAATAGGGAACCACTGGAGCTTACAGAGCAATGGTATAAGAGATCTAAATCTGTGCTCTAGGAATGTGACCCCTGTCTTAAGGCCCATCGGCATGTGACTCTCCCTTTATTGTTAGAGATGAAGGCTCTCTCCTATGTGACGGGTGGGTGGAATTAGTGAGAGGTGAGAACTTCAGGCAGTGAGAGTCCTTCTTTGCATCTTTCCAAGCAAGAGTCTTCTTTACATAGTATTTAGTTGTCTTTTAGCTTCAAGAGAGAAGATAGAAGAGGGCAATGGCACCTTAGGTTGCTGAAAGAAAAGACTCTTGGAAGAAGAGCTGGCCATCTCCACCATATTCCTACTCTCAGCTTGTTACAGTAGAGATTTTGAGGATTTTCCTCTTGGGTGAGATCCAGGACTCTCTCTCTCTTGGTTCATTGAGTTACCTTGCTCCTATTGGGAGAGCTCCTTCACTCTGTATATTCTATTATATATATTCTCCTCTGTATACCTTCTCTGATTTCTCTTTTGCGACAATTTGGATAAATGGGCTTCTTTGCTACTCTTTATGTGTCCCTTATGGAGCTATCATTAGGTGTCAAAGGAACTGAACTTTGGACATAGAGATTAGGGTCCTCCTTCACCCCAAAATAACAAAGTTATCAAAAGTTAGCACAAACCCAATCACATTCCCTAGCTTTGTTTGTTTGCTTGCTTGCTTGCTTTTTTGGCTAGGCAATGGGGTTAAGTGACTTGCCCAGGGTCACATAGCTAGTGTTATGTGTCTGAAGCCGGATTTGATCTCAGGTCCTCCTGACTCATGGGCTGGTGCTCTATCCACTGTGCCACCTAGCTGCCCCACCCTAGCTTAATTTGCAAAGCAACAGATAGATATACGTCTAGCCTAGTACCCTGAGGAAAGGGTACTCTGAGGAAAGCAGAATGGTGGCCTCAGGTCCCAATCTCCTTCTTCCCTTCTAAGCAGGGACAAAAAACTCCCTAGGGGAACTGTTGGAAGATGTCTATTCTGCCTCTCTTCAAGCTACACATACAACAGCAGCTCTTGCAATGTGTGGAACCTCACTACACACACAGAGAACACTATTTCATTCTTTTTCTGTACCAGACTATTCACTTGGCAACCATATGGAGGGTGAATTGAACAGAAGAGAGTTTGAGGACAAAGAGACTAATTAGGGAGCTATTTCAATAGCCTTAGATCAAGGACAGTTTAATGGTTTAGGATTCATGAACTCCCAATGGAACTGTGGATAGATTTCAGGAGAATCCCATAAACTTGGATGAGGAAAAAATCCATTCTTCTTTTCAATAACTTCCAACAGCAATTCAACATTTGCTTCAATTATTTAAGTACATTATTACTAGAAGGGGTCCATTGGTTTTGCTAGTTAGCCAAAGGTGTCCAGGACACAAACATTATTGAGAACCCCTTCCCCAGATGATAAATAATAAGGGCCCAAATAGGGTGGGGGCTCTATGTGGGTGGTGATAAGGGGATGGTTACTGAGATGTTGATAGATCAAACACACAAGATCAGCAGCAGATAAGATATGAGGCCTAAGAATGAGAAGTTAAGGATGATACTGAGGTTGCAGGGCTGGGTGTCTAAAAGAATAATTATGTCCTCAACAGGAATAGGGAAGTTAGGGGAAAGTGTTAAAAGGTAAAGATAGTGACTTCTATTTTGGACGTATGAGTTTGGGATGGCTACAGGTTATCCAGTTCAAAATGTCCAATAAACCATTGGTAATTCAGCATTGAGGCTCAGGAGAGAGACAGAAGCTAGGTGCACAGAGATAATTAAATCCATGGGAGCTTGTTAGGTCACTGAGAAAGATTACAGAGAAGAAAGATAAGACAGAGCCTTGGAGGTACACTAACAATTAGGTGAGAGACCATGAAGATCTAATATTTATTTAAATGGCACTTTAAGGTCAGCAAAGCACTTTGCAAATATCTCATTTGATTCTCAAAGCAATTGTAGAAGGTAAGTGCTATTATTTTTATCAACTTTATAAATGAAGGGACTGAGGCAGAAAGAGCTTGAGTGACTTGCCCAGGGTCACATAGTTAACAAATGACTAAGGCTGGATCTGAAATCAGGTCTTCCAGGCTCTAGCTCCCATGATCTATCCATTGTACCAGCCAGACCAACGAATAATAATATGGCAAAGGAGTCTGAGAAGGAGCAAGTTGATAAATTTGAGGAGAATGAAGAGATACCAGTATCGCCAAAACTCATACTGAAGAATCTCTGAGAAGAGAGTGGGAGGAAGTAGTCAACTGTGTCAAATGCTACATGAAGGTCAATAATACATGTTAAACATGTGGCAAGTCTTAAACGATTCTATCAATGCTCTCTATTATTACTATTGTTAGCATTGAGAAAAGGACATTTGATTTATCAGTTAAGAGGTCATTACAAAATTTGGGGAGAATGATTTCAGTTGAGAAATAAAATGAGGAGCTAGATTTTGAAGGGCTGACAAGATAATGAGAGGAAAGGATGGTGGAGAGAATGTCAACCAAGTCTGTTCTAGGAATCTGGCATGCTAATGCCAGAGAATGGAAAGGTCCAATGAAAGATTTTTATGGATTTGGAAAACCTGAGTGTGTTTGCAAGCATGACAGAAGGACAAGCAGATGCAATGAAATTGAAGAGTATAGTTATGGGAATAGGGATGATTATGAAGAGTATCTATTGGAGAAGACATGATGGGATGAGATGACAGATACAAGTCAAGGCTTTGGCCTTGACAAGGAGAGTGGCCACTTCTTTTCCAGATTGGATCTTAAGATCATTCACTTAGAGTTGTAAGGTCCTTAGAGGCTGTCTATTCCAATCCCCTTGCTTTACAGATGGGGCACCTGAGACCCACAAAAGTGCAAGGAAGGAACAGGAACCAGGTCTCCTGGAATCCAAGGTTTCCACTCAGCCAGAGTAAAGCAATAGAGAGCAAAGAATGATGTTAAGAAACTCTCAGATGTTGAGTTGGAGAAAAGAGAGAGCTGCAGAAAAATAGCTTCTATTTTTCTTTTTCTCATAAAGTGTGATGTAAGTTCCTCTGCTGAGAAAGTGATGAGATGTGTGATGAGAAATACTTGGAAGAGAAGAAAAGATTTAGAACAACCACTGTGGGCAGTATAATCAATTAGAAGAGAGCAAAATGATTGCCTTCCTCCAATGAAGGCCCAGTGGTGAGTAGATAATATAAATTTTAGTAGACTCAGAGAGCATATGAAATATTCTACAACTTATTCTCCCACTTCTCCAATGAAAATTTGGGAATGCATTTACTCATCTAGCTTCTGAGGCCAAGAGTGGTTAGCATAACTATGCAGTATTCAATTTCTTTCCCATTTACATTTCTGTACTTGTATTTATTGTCTTAAAATCAATTTTAAAAATTAGCCTTGTTTCTATCAGTATCTGCAGACATGTGGGGTGGAGTAGGAGCTATTCCTCCTATCTAACTATGTTGGCCATCTTCATACCCAACAAGTAATGAGTGAGTTTCCATGAAAAGAATACTTTTGGGACCAAGGGAAAACAACACAAGAGGAAAAAAAACATTTTCTGAAGATGTTTTTTCCTCATATTCACCTGGGGGTGAATTCTGTCTTCAGCTACATGCACACATACTTAACCAGAAATCAGTCTTGAAGACATATTTTTTCCCCACATCAATTTCATGAATTATCAGTATTGTCTATTTCTTACATCTGGTTTTCTGCTCACTGCACTTTTCTGCCCCATCCCTTCCCTTCCAGGCCAGTTTAGTTAATGTAGCCAACAGCAAGCACATACTGACCTTTCTCACATCCTATTTGCTTCCCTTGAGGATAGGGGTGAAAAATTGGATTGTGATTGGGGATGTCTATTCAAAGAGATGTGCCTCTCCCTGTGCAATAAACACCAGGCTGGGGGTTTTCTCTGAAGTACAGAGGCACCACTCCAGGCAATTATTTGGAATAATCCTCTCTGGCATGGGAACACTCAAACAAGGTGTTGAATGTCTTAAAATATGCTGAGCTTACATGAGTGCCTGCAGCACCTCGGGGTAAAAATGGAGCCTGATAGGAGAATGAATGATGGAGCCTTTGTGTTTTTCTCAATGTTCAAGCAGGTGTGTTGGCATTTACACATGCCGATGTTATGTAGCATTCAGAGGGAGATAAAACTCTTTGATGATTATACATTTCTACTGTACAAAGAATCCATCACCTCCCTAAGACGGCTGGCTTTTAATTATTGTGTTTTCCTGCTCTTTAACATACCTTTTTCCCCCCAAATGGAAGAAGCAATCTTTTCAAGACTACATTTGCTTTACACTTAATTTTGTACAACATATAGCAAAATCAAAGGGAATTTTATCACAATTTATGATAAAATTATAGCTTAATCTGAAATTTGCAAGAGAAAAAAGATCCAGATCCCCTTTGTAGGAGATCTTGATGTTAATACATTGCTACAAAGTGCTTAGTTTGAAACTCAGAATCAATTTTTCAGGTGGGAGCACCATATAGATCTTTAGGAACATAACTAGGATGAGGTCACTGGACCTTTGGCCAGGGTGAAAAAAATTAGAGGACACTAATACCAATTCCAATCATACAGCAGCATAGGAACAAATGAAACACACCTGGATTCTCCCCCACCTTTAGTGGCTGCCTTCTGGTATACCTTGATTACTCTGAAGGATTTTATTCTCATCTGGATTTGTAATTACATCATTGTAAGGAGCTCCACAGTGAGGAAACTCCCTGAGCCAATGCAGTTCTGCAACTGCCATGCAACTTACAGCCTTAGCACATCAAAATGTTAAGGGATATGCCTAGATCCCATAGCTAATATATGTCAGGAATGTGAATGAAGCTCTGGGCTGTCCTGACTCTGGGGCTGTCTTTCTATATACTCTATGCCACACCACCTTAGTGGAAATACCGTTTAATTAGTGATGACCAAAAAAGCATTCAGCAAAAATTTACCACCCCAAATTACTTTTAAAATAAAGCTTTGCAAAATATGCCTCTACTTCCGAGTGTACATATTATTTTCCCTGACGTAATACAAAACTCGTTGAGGACAAAGACTGTTCCATTTTTCTCTTTGCATCTCCAGTGCCCAGTACAGTACTTGGTTCAGAGCAGGTGCTTAATAATGCTTGTTAACTGATTGGTTGATACAAACTACGTATGTGTTAATGAGGAAGTCAGTTCACATTTCTGAGACTCAGTCATAGATAATTCCAAAGAATTCAACAAATATTTATTAAGCATCTTTTATGTGCAAAGGAACAATAGTAGGCACCAGTAATACAAAGACAAAAGCAAAAGCGTCCTTGACTTCAGGGAACTTATATTCTAACATAAAATGATTTTGGACTAGAAAAATGGTCTCATTTCCTTCTAACACAAAATTTTAATGAAAGCAAGAGAAGTTTAAACTATAATGACTATACTATTTAAGAATTCCGGAACATATTAGTCAATTTTAGAAATATGCCCACAGAAATTATTTTTGAAGCAATGTTTAAAGGAGAACTTTACATTTTTTTTTCCTGGAAGATTTCTTGTGTGGATAAACATTTTCACTTTGCTAAGGAACCCATGAGCCTTTCAGAGAGAAAAGGAAAGTGGTTTTCCTCTTGTAAATGCAACCCATTCAGACCTCCAGTGTTATTGGAACAATTTCATTATTTACTATTTTGAAGAGACTTCTTCGAACACCTCAAAGAATAAAATTTTAATATCTTTCAAATGCAAAAAGTTGACTGCAGTGAATTCTTTCCTGTCAGAACACACAAAAGAAAAACACAAATACAGGGCTCTAAAAGACAAGGTGGAAGACTGATTTGGGCTGAGGTAGGATGGTTTACTTATTGGCCAAAGAGCTAGAATTAAAGATGGGAAGTCTTGGGTTGGAATCCCTTTTCAGAAGTTTACTAGTTTATTGATCTTTTGCAATCCACTTGACTACTTTCAACCTAAATTTCCTCATCTGTAAAATTGGGATTATAATAGCAATCACCTCACAGAATTTTGGGGGGTTTATTTCATTTTTAATTTATGAAGTAAGCCAATCATTTCCATAACATATTAGAATTTAAAAAAAGATGATTGCACATGAAAACACAAATCTATTATGGACAACTTGCTATTCCCATTAAATATGTAATAAAGTTATCATGGAAATCTCTTTTTTACTTTATTTTCTTCTCTACCTCCCCACCCTAAAGACATTAGACATAAACATATACACATATGTGTGTATAGGTGTATGTGTGTGTATATATGTGTGTGTGTGTGTGTGTATATATATATATATGTATATATATGTGTGTGTGTGTGTGTGTATGTGTATGTATGTCTATATATATCTATATATCTATATCTATAAAATCATTTTATACACGCTTCTATATGTCAGTTCTTTTTCTGGGTGCAGATATAAATTTCAGGAATGCCTGTCGGTTGCAGAATGGCTGAACAAGTTGTAGTATATGACCAAGATGGAATACTGCTGTGCTGTAAGAAATGAGTTCCTTGATTTTAGAAAAAAACATGGATAGACTTGCACAGAATGATGAAGCTCTAAATGAGCAGAACCAAGAGAACATTGCATACAATACAGCTGTATTGTTTTAAGAACAACTTTGATCGACTAAGTCATTTTCACTATTATAAATACCCAAATTAACTACAAAGGATCTATGAAGGAAGGTACTATCTGCAGGATTATCGTCGAGGATCCATTGAGGTCATGTACACAGAGTTGTTTGCAAACCTTACAGTGATATATATGAATGTCAACTCTTATTATTATCCACTAAACCCAGAGTATAAATATGTCCCTGGTGTTTGGGTACGACCACAATGTGATTGTCTTACTAGAGAGGTGAAGGAGAAAAGAGAGGATGGTGTCTGTAGCCATTTTTTTTTCTTTAATGCTTTAGAAATCATTTTTCCTTTCATAGTGTATCTTGACAATTGCATTTGGTTCAGGGAGCTGCATTTTAGGAAAGACAAGCTGCAAAGTATCCAGAGAAAGGTATCCAAAATGATGAAAAGCCTCAAGTTTATACCACATGAAGAGAGTTTGAAGAGATTGGGGACGTTTCCAAAGGGTTAGAAGACATATGGAATGGGGGGCCATGAACACTGTCTTTGGTTCTATGGAGAGCTGTCCTCTAGAAAAGGAATCAGATTTGTTCCATCTGGCCTGAAGAGCAAGAGCTAGAAACAATGAGCACATGAAATGCAATTGTCCTCAGATCACAGGATTTAGGGCTTTTGCTGTTGGCTGCCTGATCCAGTGCTTTTGTTCCCTTGTACACCTGAGTGCCAGGCAGGTGAAGCCATTTCTTCCGTTTTTGAATTATTTTTAATGCACCCCAATGCTTGCCTTGCCCTTTCTAGGGCTGGGAGCATTTTTTCTGCGTGGGTTATTTTAAGATGGCATAGGACGCATTGCTTGGGTAGCTGGGCTGGGCAGCCTCTCCCACAGGCCTCTATTCTCTCTCTGGGGGCCTTTTTTATTCTTCCAAATCAATTTGAAACTCAGTGAAGTTTTTGCAAAGATAACAGGTGATATATGTGTCTGCCCGTTTCCCCTGGTGGTTCCTGTGTAGGTCCACTTCCTTAGCCAGCAGATTGGAAGGTAGGTCCTGGAGATTGAGTTAGCAGCTGCTCATAAATCCTATGCCTGGTTCCCATAGTCCATGGGCATGTGACAGGGATGTGCCGTCTTGCTGGTTCACCTATCTTGTTTGCCAGGGGCCACCTTATGCTCCCATTCCTCAGCAGACTCTAGTCTAAGGGCTTTTGGTTGCCCTTTCACAAGTGTACCATCAAATATTCTCCCTTTCTCCGTGGTTAGGGGCCTATTAATGTTGACTGGGTTCATGTGTGAGAGTGTTACAAGTGAGATCTCTGGTGTGGTTTTCATTTTCAGATTATTTTTGTTTTGAAGAATCTTTGCAATAAAACTCATACATGGAAAAAAAGAACAAAAAGGCAATTTAGGCTTATTACAGGAAAAGCTTCTTAACAATTAGAGCTATCACACAGTGGAATGGGTCAGCCTGAGAGATGGTGGGTTCTCCCATATCAGAGGTCTTCAGGCAAAGGCTAGATAACTACTTTGATGTGAGTGTTGTAAAAGGAATAATTCCTTTAGATAGTTCCCATAGCTAGGACTAGATGGGCTCTGAGGGGCTTTCTAATTCTGAAATTCTTTGACTTTATTAGTATTTTGGTTCATTTAAATTTTAATGCATTTTATTAATGCTCATTTCCAAATATATTACTCCCCTCCTCTACCTAGAGTTACTCCTAACAAAGAATAAATGAAAAAGAAAAAAAGGAATATAGTTCACCAAAACTAAATACCTCATCACCTAAGTCTGTCAATACATGCAATGTACCAAACCCCTAACCTCTGCAAAGAAAGGAGGGGAATTTTTTTCATCTCTTCATTTTCATGAGGGAACATAGTTATGCTCACATTACTCCCAACTCAACTCACCCTCTGCTTTACCCTACCTCCTCACCAGCAACTTTACCCGCTAGAGATACGTCCATATCTTCTACTCCACTCCAACTTTCCAGCTTCCCCTTATATTTTGTCTTCCTCTACTAGAATATAAACACCTTGAAAGAAGGGACTGTCTTGTTTTCTTGTATTTGTAGACCTACTGCTTTGCATAGTGCCTGCCACACAGCAAGCACTTGATAAATGTTCTTTCCTCTCTCTCTGTCTCTCTCTCTCTCTCTCTCTCTCTCTCACACACACACACACACACACACACACACACACACATCTATCTGTCATCTATCTATCAATATATCTTTCTATCTATTTTTTTGGGCTAAGTTTGAAGACCTTGACAATGTTTCTGCTTTTGCTCGCCATAATAAACAAGCATAGCTATATTTATAGTTAACAAAGTGGGGGGATGAGATGTACTCTCTTCTTTATTTAAGTACCACAAAAATAAAAAATGTTGGGTTTTTAGAAGACAGCTATTCTCAGAGTTCTCGGGTATGCCTGAATAAATGAAAATACCAGAAAAAGAAAAATAATAACTAGGCAATTTACCTGTGGCAAGAATTAGTAATTTAGTGGAAAGAGCTCTGTATCTGTAGTAATAGTATCTGGGCTTAAACTTCCCCTCTGGTGCTCATTACCAACATGTGATCATGGGTTGAGTCACCTAGTTGCCTTCCCTAGATCCTAGTTTTTTCATCTACAAAACAATAGTATAGATTAGATGACCTCTGAGGTCCTCCATTATTTTATGAATGAAAAATAAGCACTCACTGTATGCTGGGGATGGGATAAAAAAGAAGGAAGGCCTGCTTTCACAGGGGGAAAACAGGTAAGCTGTCTTTGCAAGTTTTCTCATTTAAAAAAAAATAATCCTTTCTACATTGAGAAGATAACCCTCACTGGATCCTTTTGTTTATCTAAATAATCCACAACTCCTAACATTCCCCCAAAATCAGAAAGCATTTTCCTAAGGAATATTCCATCAGTGAGGAATCATAGGCACAAAATATATACACCACATTAAACATGTAAAGTGCTAACTACTCTCTAAGCTCATCTGTATCTGAGAATCATTCTACAATAAGGTGAATCAGGTTTTATAGTTTATTTTCAACTGGAATACTTAACCTACTTGCTCTACCTGGCATTAATCAGCTTGTGCACAAAAGGATAATAATGGATAGATCACATACTTTCTTTCCTACAGGAAAATTATTCAGTGCAACTGTTCAAAGTTCAATTTAAAAAAAAATAAATACAATTTAAAAATAAAGATAGAGGGCTGGCCCTGGAGTAAGAAAGACTTGAATTTAAATCTGGCTTCAGAAATTTGCTAGCTATATAACCCTAGTCAACTGACTTAACCTTCGTTTACCTCAGTTTCCTCATCTATAAAATGAATATAATTATAATACCCATCTCCCAGGGTTTTAATGAGGCTCAAATGAGAGGATAATTGTAAAGTGCTTAGTAAAGCTCCTGGCACAAAGTAAATGCTATATAAATATTAGCTTTGGTGATGATGATGATGATGATGAACAAGAGGAAGAACAAGAAGATACAGAATGGGTTTAGGTCATGGAGAGCTCCTAGTATGGAAATTCCCTTCATCAGTGCATATCATACTCCCACTATGATGTATAAGACTCGGCTCAACCATTACCTTCTATATGAGACCTGAACTAATCAGTGCAGATTTAAATGATGCCTCTACCCCTCTCCCCATAAAAAGACCTTTTATTTATTATATAGCTATAGACTCTGAATGGAGAGACAACAGGGGACAGTGGCTAGAAAACAGGTTCCACCCCTCTGACATGTACTTACCATAGGTGACCCAGGGTAATCATTTAACTTTCTAGCTCTCTGGGAGACTCTCTAAGGTTATGAGCTGCAGAAAAAAGGTGCCAACCAACATTGGTAGAATGAATTTCCTCACTTGGAAATTCCCTATAGTAGCTAAAGCACATGTACAGTCCCTATTCCTGTTTATTGTATAGAAATTTGGTATATCTTTTTATATGTACCTGACCCGTTTTCCTTTTTATTCTAAGTGCCTAGTATGTGCTGAGCACAAAATAGACAATAAAATTTTATTGAATGATTGGTTGATTATAGGCCAATCCTAGGGTGTTACCTAAGGTAGATAGAGGTAAATGATTTACCCGGGAATGCAAAGCTAGTGTCAGGATAGGATGGGTCTCCCAAACTTTGAGCCCAACACTCTAGCTACTATGCTAGGCTGCCTCTGGGTTGCCATTAACAAGTATCATAAAACATCAGTCCATTAGCAGCTGAGATAACATTTACCTTATGTTTGCAAAATTCTCTGCTTTACACCCTTAACTTTATCAGGCAATGCAGACTTAAAACAAACAAAAAAAATCTTTGTAATCCCTCATACTTAGCACAGTGCCTAATAAATGTTTGTTGATTGACCACTTAAAAAACCACTGTCATTTCCCTTTTCTATTATCTTTGCTAATTTGATGAGTACAAAAACCAAAACAAGAAAACCAAATTCTAACCCTCTATAGTGAAAGAGAGGGAATTTATGGTCCTGAATATCTCATTTTTGTAATAACCTATCCATCAAAATCTAGTCCCACCAGTGCTTCTCTCTCACCTATGACTCTCACTTTCTCCACTTATTCTTACAGTCTCATTAACACATCATTAACCTTGAAATCCGACCTATGAAAGTATAAAGACTGTACCATGGAAACATAGTCAAACTGGGAATGCATTTCCATTTTTCTCATATATTTATGAAACATACATTCTATTTGGAGCTTTAAAATCCATGCAGTTAAAATCAACATCTCCATTTTTCTGTCTCTGTTTCTTTCTTTTTGTCTCTGTCTTGGTCTGTCTGTCTCCCCTTCTGCACTTCCTCTACATGAACTTTTTCATGCTATTGAAATATACAATGAATGCTTTACAAGCCGTGCTTTTCCTTAACCAGAAAGTCAGAAAGGAGGAGGCTGACCTAGCCTGCCACATTTTCTTTATGAGAACATCTTCCCAGTGATCTATGGCTCCATTGATTCGGTGTATGATTTCGAAGTTGCCCTTGAATCCTGGGTCAAGCAATGCCACAAACATATATTCTTCTCTGTCAAACATTTCACTGGGGATCCTGGAGTTTGTCAAGCCCTGTGCTATTACTTCAAATTAGATTTGCATGTTTTCAACAAAGAGGTGCATGCGCTTGTACGTGAGAAGTAGCAGCCGCACCTGACTTCAATTTGCATTATTACATCTGACTTCCTAAGTGAACAGTTAGAGCTGCTGCTGGTGGTGCCATTTGGCAAGTCCTTATATCTCCCTCCCCCAGTCCATACCCTAATAGCAAGGGTAAAAGATCAATGCGATTTTGCCTCATCCTGATCCACATTTCAAGATTCATGGCCATAGCCAGTGACCAGACTAGTTGTGAATGTTCCAGAAGTTATGATACAAACAAATAAACAATTGAAAAGAACAGAAACCCACCCAATTTTCCATAGAGGGAGAGTCTCAGGAGAGCTAGTTAAAGTGGTTGCTAGGCAGCCCATTCATCATCTCAGGACTGCTTAGAACTTTATTCATGTTCACCGAAGTGCCCTGACAAATTCTAGAATAAATATCCTTTTCTGCTTCATCTCTCAGTCTGAACTAATGGCTAACAGCTGAGTGGCTTGTTTATAACAATTGATTACATAGGAAAACCTGGTCTAAGGACAACAGGCTCCCAGAATTCCACGGCATTTTTTACGTTATCTTTATGATACCAGCTCTTTGGTGGAACACCAACAGGGCACCCACTTCAGCTTTTTCACTTTTTTTTTTTCACTCCACTCCTGTTCATTGGGAAGTTAAAGGTTCATAGTAACTCTTCTTACCATACATTGTCTAGTTTTTCATGACCTGAGAGATAAATGGATCTTCTTCCATTTCTTTTGGGAGACTGAAAACGAATCTATTATCTCTCATGATGTTATTTTCTTTTTAAATTCTACCTTAATTTTCCCTTTCTTGCCTTATCCATTTGTGCATGTTAAAAATAACTTTAGTCTATCTATAATTTGTATATACACATATATGACTTATATGTGTGTATGTTTGTTTCCAACATTTCAGAAAAATTTCATTTATCTATATAGTTTAATATTATATTTGGTAACATATTTTGATATTTATAGAAATGTCATAATTAGAAAATCTTTAGATATGTATGTATATTTAAACATATATAAGCATTACAAATATTTAATGTGTGTCTCTGAGTGTATATACACATATATGCATACACATACATTCATATATATGTATATATACATATTTGTGCACATATGCATGTGTGTACAAATGGGGAGAGAGAGAGAGAGAGAGAGAGAGAGAGAGAGAGAGAGAGAGAGAGAGAGAGAGAGAGAGAGAGAGACTAGATTTGTGATTTTATTGGCATAGTGGACTCCCCAGTGGGTAAACCTTTTCTAGCAATGCTGGTCAGCATCTATGCAAACCTACAGTTGCCTAGAGCATTGATCAATTAACTAACTTTCCCAGACCATATATCCATTCAGTGTCAGAGACAGGACTGGAAACCTTTTTCTTGCTAATTTCAAGGCCAGTTCTCCATTCTGTACACTACCTTGCCTCTCTTTTATGACTATATAGACATATATATATATATATATATATATATATATATATATATATATATATATCCACACACATATATACACACACATATATACATACACACATATATGTATATGTGTGTACATATGACTATACAGATATGTATATATGTATGCATGTGTGATATGCATGTGTCTATATGGATGCATGTGTATGATCTATAAATGCATTCATGCACACATATATGTGTCTCAGCATGTATCTCTGTGTGTTTGTGTGTATCAAGCTCTGTCCTACAAATTCTTCACACTTATGTGTGTGTGTGACTTATAATTTTTCTTCACTCAGGTCTTCTATTCCATATATTATTCTCAAATATCTCAACCTTTTTTTTCCTTAATAAAAATATTCAGGTGAGTTAAATAGCCCAAGCCCAAGGTCTTAATAGAATGACATACTGAAGGAATATCTTATCCCTTTACCATGCTGTAATGCTTCCTTGACATTTGGTACTTCTTGTTTAATTCATCTATAACAATGTCAGCCACTAATCTCTCAATTCTCACTGTTCTCCAAAGATGCTATACCTAGACACCCTCCTTTTCCAGTGGCTGATTATTAGAAATTATATGACAGAAGTGAGTTAAGGCTGAGCAGAAACAAAGGTTCTTGCCTTCAAGTCAGAGGAGCTAGATTCTAGTCTTGTTCTGCCATTCAATAGCTTTGCAATAACACTCAGACTCTCTATGTTCCAGTTTCTTGAACATCAAATGAGAGTATTAATACCTTTACTACTTATTGTAGAAGGCTGTTGGCAGCACAAATAATACAAGTATACAAGAATACAAGAATACAAATACTGCCCACAATATGGAAAGCTGAAGTTAGCATCCATATCTAAATTTTGAACATTTGGGTAGAAAACGAACTACTTACTACCATTTAGGTGGGGTGCATGGGGTATTCAGGGAGGACTAGCTCCTCTGGTGTGAGGGCTTGCCAATCCCTTTCAGGGTTGCTCATCCACTTTTGGTGTCTGCCTGTCACCCAATTCTCACCTATGCCTCTAAGAAGCTGTAGCATGTGCAGCAGCCGCAGCCTATTAAAATTGTCTTAGTAGATGGGACACACCAAATTGAGGACAGCTGAAAGGCTTTAAACCCATTGGTAAGTTAGAGGTATGCCTACCCCAAACATGTGAAGACTTCTCTTGGTGGAATGAGCATATGAGAACAATTTGTTCGGATGGCCATGAGGACAGCTAAAGCAAGTGTTGTAGGGTACTTAGAACTTGGTAAGATATCAAAGATGCCAAGGTCATCCACTGTATCCCAGTTCTTCACCAGTTGTCTTTTGTCTTGCCACTGGATTTCCTGACTCTGGAAGAGAGAGTGAGGCTGAGTTCTTTGCTTGACTGAGGGAATCTGCCTCATTTAAGTCCAATTCACATACAAGTCAAGACGAAAATGAACTATAAAAAATAACAACCATTTGAGTCCTCCAATTTTTTTCACCTGAGGGTCATTGTTTTCCAAATCCACATTTCCAGCACACCTTGATCTTTTAGTCTGAATTTTATGAGAGCAAATCTGGTTTGATTTTATAATTAATTCTGACATGATGGGTTGACCTTATTTTAAAGTCCTTTCATGTCAATATGATGAAGGTAAGATGGAGCATCATGTATACTCTGGAATAAAGTCACTGCCCAGTGGCTATGCCAAGGGATTTTTGAACACAAGAAAAAGCTTATATTTAATGTTGTTTGTGTGTGTGGCAGGGGGAGGTTATGTATGCCTTTATAGGGCACAAATTATTTTCACTATGTCAATCTGTTCCACTACATGGATACTTCTACCCTCCTTGGCATGAATGATAAACTGGACCTTGCTAAACCTCTCCTTCACTGATGAATTTTCCAGACCTGTAGTACTATATTTTCCCAGGTTTCTCATTTGCTCCCCTAGGCATACTCTTCCTTTCTTTAGGTCAAATTCTAGTGCTTCTGGGGACTCCCTGATATTGCTATCATTTCTTTGGGGGTCATCTGCAAATATCATCAACATGCCAATAACTTCTTCCTCCAGCTCTGTTTTCCCAAGCACAGAAAATTTTTCTACCACCCGCTGAGTCATGTTAATGTAATTTTTCTTACCACTGAAAGCTCTAGTGGGGTATCATTTCCAAGTATGTCAATCCTTAATCACCCCTCCTAAGGTGAAGCCAGGCACCTGCCTAAATTACCGGAAGGTTGCCAAGTGTTTAAAAGTTAGAACCATCCACATTAAAACTTCTCTTTCCAAGTCCCTTTTATATTTCTGTTCTAACTTGTCTAATATTTATTCCAAATAGGAACAGAAGAAAAAAAAACTTCCCTCTTAAAAACATATAAGATTGAATGTGAATATTCATTTAGTTTAAAATAGCATTTTAAATGGTCCTTATGCTAATCTACACTTTTTATAGAAATATTCAAAAAATCACATTGATGTGAAATGACTTCAAAATAAGGTCAACACATTATGTCAGAATTAATTATAAATTAAACTGGATTTATTCCCACAAAATTCAGACTAAATGATCAAAATGTGCTAGGAATGGAGATATGGAAAACAATGACACTCAGCTGAAAAATTAAAAGACTTAAATAGTAGTAAGTATTTGAATTATTCACACTTCAGATAAAGAATGACCTGGAAGAAAGCAAACCACTATCCTGAAGGATGAAAAAGACCCATAGGTTTTTCCTAAAAGGCTCACATTCAAAATAGTCAGTGATGCCTAAAGGGACAATGAAGACTCTCTTAACCCTCTAGACTCTATGATACCCCAGATTCTGGTTTGTTTGTTTTCTTGGACTAACCAATGACATGATCATGTAACATCCAAACCCCCAATCAGCATACATCCAGAAGAACTGATACGAAAGGTTTCTGTACAGGCACTCTTCTGATACTCTGAGGAGGCAGGGAATGTTTATATGTGTGGGAGGGGGTAGGAATACTTCTGAAGCAAGGACAAAGACTCCCTACTTCATCCCTGACAAATTTTTCTCATTTAATGACTTGTTTCATACTGGAAAAAAAAAGAAAATAAATGGCTTTGTGAAGTCTTCACTCAATGCTTGACAAAAGCTAACTTAATGGTCTTGCTTTGAAAAAGGGCCTAATTTATTGAGACTTCTCCAATTGCCCAAGAGGAGTAAGATCAACATTCCCCCAAATGCTATCCCAACACATTTTAGACTGATCTATAACTCATTATTGTGTATTGTAGGCAAAGGAAGAATGTTCTATTACTTGCTCCTGAGGGTTCTAATTCTACAGAATACCAATTCAATTGAATAGATATTTTAGGAAATTTTTCTATATGTAAAACTTTCCATTTTGTACTAGAAAAGATGTGGAGATGAGTAAGACCAAACCACTGTTCTTAAAAAAAAATGGTCTAGTAAGGGAATAAGGAAGAATATAAGACTTTTGTACTAAATAATTATGAGGCCAAAGGTGACTATAGACTGCTATAAGCAGCACAATGGATGGAGTGCTGTGTGTGGAATCAGGACTACATGACTTCAAATCCTGCCTCAGAAACTTACTAGATTTGTGATACTGGACAAGTCATTTAACTTGTCCATGATGAAGTTTCTTCATTGGTAAGATGAGAGTTTGGACTGGATATCCTCTAAGATCCATTCCAGCTTTAAATGTATGATTCTATGAATTTGCAGTCTCCCATGCATAGGATGTTTTCCCTTCTCATCTTGGCTTTTTCTGAACTCCACAAAATGCTACCTTGTCAGAAAACCTTCCCTGATTTTCCGAGGTGCAATAGGCCTCCCTTCCAATATTACATTTTAATCATTTTAACTTATATTCTCAATATGCTGTGTCTTGTTTGCTTCATTAAAATGTTAGCTCCTGGTAGAAACTATTTTCACTTTTGTCTTTGGGTTCCTAGTTCTTAGAACAGAGTCTAGAACATTAAAAGCACTCAATAAATTCTTGATTGACTGACAGATAGAAACATTCTGAATGGTGGAACTGGAACTCTGCTTTTGAGTTGTATCTAGAAATTAAAGAAGTGAAGAGGAGAGAGAACATTGTGAGAAAAGGGCATGGAATGTAAATAGCAAAGAACAGATGTTTTGAAGGAAAGATGAGCAGTTTGAGTAGAAGGCAGATTATGTGGAAGGAAGTCACATGATATAGGCAGAAAAATGGAGTTTGAACCTAGACTATGGAGAACTTTGAATGTCAAGCTAAGGAGTTTGAACTTTATTAAGTAAGCAATGAGGACTTTTTGAAGTTTTCTGAACAATGGAAGGATGATAAATTTAGTCTGGGTTAAGGATGATGGAGGGAAAAAAGCAAGCAAACAGAAGAAGGAAGGAAGGCAGAAAGGGAGAGAGGGAAGGGGAAAGGGAGTAAGGAAGGAGAGAAGGAAGAGAGGAAAGACAGAAGAGTAAGAGTGAATGAGAGGAGGGAGAGGGGATGAGGAGAGTAAAGGAAGAAGAAAGGAAGAAAAGGAGGGAAGGAAGAAGAAAGGAAGGCAGAGAAGAATGATAGAAGGGAAGAAAGAAATAAAAGAGAAAGAGAAAGAAGAAAAAGAAGAAAATAAAGAGAAAGGAAGGAAGAGAGGAAGAAATTCAACAATTCAACTGAAATAAATCAACTTTAAAATTGAAAATGCAACTTAGAGCCAAGGCAGCCTAAAGGAAGCTTTGGGCTAAGGCTGTTTTCTGCCACCAGCTGCACCCTCTTTAAAAAAAAATAAGGAAAAAAAAAAGGATTTGTTGAGCGCCATGCCTAGCATAATAATAGGTTCTGTGGGAGAGGGTAAGTATAAAACAAACAAAAAAGCATAACAGCCTAATGGATTTTGATAAAACATTACTGTTTTTTACACATCTGAAAGCAGAATGTTGCAAAGAATATCTAATCTCTAACTTTAAACTCCCTCATGGCCTAGTCAGAGTAACTAACAGAGATCTTCACAGGTTATACTAGTTCTCAGAAGTGGTTACAATCATATAACCTTCCTTCAGCCTCTTGGGAGTCTTCTCAGGGAGAAAATGGCTATTTCTGAGAGTTATAGTCTAAGTGTATCCCAGATTTTCTCTGAAATCATAAGACTCAGTCAATCAACTAGCATTAGAATCTATTATGTGCCAGATTTTGTCCTAAACAATGAGAATATAAAGAAAGGCAAGTTCATTGCACTCATGGAACTCAAAGTCTAAAGGGAGAGATAGTATTTTTTTTAAACTATGCATAAACATTAAAGAGACCAGATAAATTGGGGAGTAAGCTCAGAGGGAAAATGCTAAGATCAAAGAGGACTAGGAGAAGACTTCCTGAAGAAGGTGAGACTTTATCTGAGATTTTTCAAAAAAAAAATTTGTACTCAATAGTATTATATTTTTCCTAATTACATGTAAAGATAGTTTTCAACATTCATTTTTGTAAGATTTTGAGTTCCAATTTTTTTCTCCCACCCTCCCCCTTTCCTCCCCCCTCCCCAAGACAGCAATCAATAGGTTATACATGGACAATCCTGTTAAACATATTTCCACATTAGTCATGTTGTGAAAGAAGAATCAGAAAAAAAAAAAGGAGGAAACCATGAGAAAGAAAACAAAAGTGAAAATAGCATGCTTCAATCTGCATTCAAACTCCATAGTTCTTTCTCTGGATGTGGATAGCATTTTCCATCACAAGACTTTTGGAATTGTTGTATATCAGTGTATTGCTGAAAAGAGCTGTCTATCATAGCTGATCATTGCACAATGTGGCTGTTACTGTCTACAGTGTTCTCCTGGTTCTGCTCATTTGACTCAGCATCAGTTCATGTAAGTCTTTCCAGTTTTTTTTTCTGAAATCTCTCTGCTCATCATTTCTTATGGAAGAATAATATTCCATTACAATCATATACCACAACTTGTTCAGTCATTCCCCAATTATCTTATTCTAACTCTATAAAATATTTTTGGTAGTGTGATTTGTATGGCACCAAATAAGTAAATTAATTTAGGCAAAATTGTCATTTTTATTGCATTAGCTCAGCCTACCCTTGAACAACTGATATTTTTCTAATTGTTTAGATCTGACTTTATTTTCATGAAAAGTGTTTTGTAATTGGGTTCATATGGTTCCTGGGTTTGTCTTAGCAGGTGGACTTCCAAATATTTTATATTGTCTACAGCTGTTTCAAATGGAATTTGTCTTTCTATCTCTTGTTGCTGGGCTTTGTTGGTAACATATAGAAATGCTGATGTTTTATGTGCATTTACTTTATATCCCACAACTTTACCAAAGTTGGTAATTGTTTCAAATAGTATTTTTAGTTGATTCTCTAGAGTTCTCTAAATATACCATCATATCATTGGCAAGGAGTGATGGTTTGTTTCCTTATTGGCTATTCTAGTTTCTTGAATTTCTTTTTCTTCTCTTCTTACTAAAGCTAACATTTCTAGTACAATACTGAATCACAGTGGTGATAAGGAGCATCCTTGCTTCACTCCTTTGAATGCTTCTAGCTTATCCCCATTACATACTCCTTGTTGATGGTTTTAGATAGGTACTGCTTATGATTTTAAGGAAAATTCATTTCTGTGTTCTTTGATGTTTCTAATAGGAAAGGGTGCTGCGTCTATGGAGATAATCATATAATTTCTGTTAGTTTTGTTGTTGATATGGTCAATTTTGCTAATAGTTTTCCTAATATTGAACCACCCCTGTACTCTGGGTATAAATCCCACTTGGTCACAGTGTATTATCCTTATGACAAATTGCTGCAATCTCTTTGATCATACTTTATTTAAAATTGGTCTTTATTTTTCTTTCTCTGTTTTGGCTCTTCCTGGTTTAGGTATCAGCACCATATTTGTGTCATAAAAGGAATTTATTATGACTCCTTCTTCACCTATTTTCCAAATAACTTATGTAGTATTGGAATTAATTGCTCTTTAAATGTTTGGTAGAATCCACTTGAAAATCCATTTGGCCCTGGAGATCTTTTCTTAGGGAGTTCATTGATGGCGTGTTCAATTTCTTTTTTTCTAAAATGGCATTAAGTATTTTATTTCCTCCTATATTAGTCTGGGAAATTTATATTTGTATAAGTATTCATCCATTTCAGTCACATTGCCAAATTTATTGGCATACAGTGGAACAAAATAGCTACTAATTATTTCTTTATTTTCCTCTTCATTTGGTGGTAAATTTCCCCTTTTCATTTTCGATATTGATAATTTGTTTACTTTTTATTTTTTTAAAATCAAATTAATCAAAGGCTTGTCTATTTGTTTTTCCCCATAAAACCAGCTATTAGTTTTATTTATTAGTTCAATAATTTTTTTATTTAAATTTTATTAATCTCTCCTTTGATTTTCAGAATTTCTAATTTAACATTTAATTATGGCTTGCTTACTACACTGGGATGGTCTGGCCTAGTCACACCTACTGTGCAGGGGTTCTGGGGTTGGCAATTTACCTTCTATACTACAGCTAGAGGTTTCACATCTGGCCTGCTGTGCCATTAGCCTGCTGAATTAGGATCAAGGGGCCACAGTTGCTTCTCTGTGCTGTGGCTAAGAGCTTTTCACTGGCTTGCACTCCCCTTCTGCTCAAGTGAAACATACCTTTCCTGAAATCCTTCTAAGTTATCTTAAGTAGGAAAATTGTTTCACTGCATCTTTTTGTGAGATCAGTTGTTCCTGAATCCATTTAGAGGTTTGATTTAATGTTGTTCCTGAGGAAATAATAGAACTTAGGCAACTTTCTGGTTTCTTTCTACCATCTTGAAACTGCTTCCAACTTTATTTGAGATTTAAAGGAACTCAAGGAGAGAAAGGTGAAGAAGGAGAGAATTTCAGGCATGGAGAGAGCCAGTGAAAATGCCTGGAGTTATGAAATAAAGTGTGAAGTTTCTTTTTTTTTTCTTCTTCAATTTTCTTTTTTTTGTTACTAAAAGAAAAAAGAAACATAAACATAAATACTGAAACTTTAATACAAAATAAGAAAAGAAAAAAAGTATGTTGTGCACAGCAGAATGTAAGAGAGGATTCAAAATATATAGCAATAAATTTCCATTTCAAGAATGCTTGTAAAATACTACTCATTGTATTGTGAGCTGTCCATCTTTTCTTTGCTTCCTTGTTAGTTTTCTTTTGTTCTCTGCTATGCACTTTTTACTTTGTTCTTTTTCCCCTTTCCTCCCCCCCACAAAGGTTACAATTAAGCACATATATATTTATATGTATATATATATATATCTCCATACATATACATGTATACACATACATACATGCATATATAGACACATCCTTTCCCTAACAAATTCTACTTCTGATCTTTGTTTTTATGTTTGATCGTAGGTCTTATTTCCTATACCTCCTAACTTCTCTTCTTTACTTCTACCAGGTACCTTGCCCTCCTATTACTTAGCCTACTCCCCTCCCCTCCAAGGATCCCTTTCTTATTCTCTCATTGCCATAAATCAAAACACTTTCCTATACCCATCTTTGACCTATTCCCTCAACCTCCCCTCTAAAGGTTCCTCCCTTACCCTCCCAAATACCTCTCCCTTGTCCTCAAATTCCCATTAATCTAAACACCCTTCTATACCTCCCTTTTAATCTGTTCCCTCACCATGCCCTCTAAAAATCCCACCCTTATCTCCCCCCTCCTTATCCCCTTAGCATTTTATTTCTTTCTGAATTTAGAAAGCTTGTTTTATACATCTATACATATATGTACAAGTACATATATACATATATGCATGTATATGCATATGTACATGTATATGTATATGCATGTATTGTTCCCTCTTCAATCCATTCTTGTTTTTCTAGCCCTCCTCCCACATCTAATTCCAGTGTTTCAGTTCTTCCTCTCACACTCCGTTGGCATAAAATATTCTTTTTAGCTGTTCCTAAACAGTTTTATTTTTAAAGTCATATCATACTCAGGACTAACCCAATCTTTCTTATGAACTGCCCAATTACTAATAACAACCTTAGACACACATTTTACATTTCACATGTATAAAAGGTAAATAGTCTGTCTTTATTGAGTTCTCTGTAATTTGGTATGTACCTTATATTTTTAAGGGCAGTGAGAATAGTATAATTTCCAATCTCAAAGGAGGGACTCTGAGAAGCAGTATGGATTGTAATCCCAAGGAATCAAAGGTACTCCTGAGTAAGGACCAAAGTGCAGACCAAGAAGGCAGTGAACACAACTCTTTCCAGATCACAAAACCTTTCAAAATCCCAGAATTAGCTCTGGAAACAGCAGTGTGAAAAAACTTGAGAAATAGCCTTTCTCCCCCCACGCCAAGAACACAGCCCAACTATAACATAAAATTACAAATTAAGAAATAGAGTAGAAAATGAGCAAAAAGCCTGACTATAAAATCTACTATAATGACCGGGAAAATTAAGACACAAACTCAGAAGACAATGAAGCCAAAACAGCTACAAGCTGAGTCATAAGGAAAAAATGTGAGTTGGACATGAGTCCAACAAACATTACTGAAAGAGCTAAAAAGATGAAAATCAAATAAAAGTGGTAGAGAAACAATTAGGTAAAAAATGAAGGCAAAGGATAAAAATTATGGAAAGACAATTAACAACTTGGTAAAAGAGGTATAAAAATATACTGATGAAAACAACAGCTTAAAAAGTAAAATTGGCCAAATAGAAAAAGAGGTACAAAAACTCACTGAAAAAAATTCCTTAAAAATTAGACTTTGAGAAAGTAGAAGCTAACAACTCCATGAGATATCAAGAAAGAATAAAACAAAATCAAAAGAATGAAAAGAAAGAAAAAGAAAATGTGAAATATCTTATCAGAAAAACAACTGACCTGGAAAATAGATCAAAGAGAGATAATTTAAGAATTATTAGGTTTACAAGGTAGGGGGTCCACTGTTCATACAAAAGCTGACTAAAATTTGGGAGGCTGTGTAGCAAGAAGAGATTATCCTCTAAGGGTTCAAGGATGTCTCCGTTGTCCATTTCTATAAAGGTAAAGGAAATATAAAGGTTTCTCTCTTAGCCATTGTTGGGAAGTTTGTTTGTTTTTTTTTGACAGAGTCCTCTTTAAGAGGCCGATCTTTGACCTGGAAGATGGTCATCTACTGAAAACCAGTGTGGCTTCAGAAAAGGCCAAGGAATGATAGATATATAGTATTTGCTGCCATAACTCAGAGAGAAATGCCTGCAGCAGAACAGAGGTCTGCACACAACATTCCTCTATTTGATCAATGCCTTAAATATTATCAGTTGTGAGGGCTTGTGGAAAATTATGGCAAAATTTGGTTGCCCAGAGAAATTCATCAGTATTGAACTTCAGTTTCAAGACAGCATGCTTGCATAAGTTCTGGAAAATGAATGATGCTCTTCTGCTTTCCCAATCACCAATAGAGTAAAAAAGGTTTGTGTGCTTGCTCTTATGCTTTTAAGCATGATGTTTTCAGCGATGTTTTCAGATTCCTTCAATGAGGACAAAAACAGCATCCAATTCACCTACTGCACTGATGTAAATGATTTAACTTGAAAATGCTATCAGCCAAGACGAAAGTGGAAGGAGTGTTGGTGCATGATTTTTCACTTGCAGATGATTGTGCACTCAATGAACTCTCTGAGGCTGAAACGTATGGACGCAGCAACAAAGTATGGATTGATTCTCTGCCACTTGTGCTAATTTTGTCTTAATAATTAATGCCAAGAAAATGCGGTTCTCCACCAGCCAGCAGCACCCCATCCATACCTGGAATTATTAGTTAACAGCAAATGGAGAAATATTGAATGTTTTGGATAAGTTCACTTACCTTGAAGTATACTTTCCAGGGATGAACACACAGAGATGATGAGGTTGATGCTTGCCTTGCCAAAACTAGCTTAGTGTTGGGTCAGCTCTGAAAGAAAGAGAAGGAGAGAAGAGGTATTAGACTCCCTACCAAACTGCAATTTTACAGAGCTATTATGCCAATGTCATTTTTGTAGCCTGTGAAAACTACCAGTCTATCAGTGACATGACAGAAAACTGAATCTCTTCCATTTGGATTGTCTTAAGAAGACTTTGAAGATCACCTAGCAAGATAAGGTGCATGCCACTGAGGTCATTTTTCAAACTAAACTGCCAAGAATTTGAACTCTACTGCAGAGAGCACAACTCTGATGGGCTGGTCACATTGCTCCAATGCAAACATATGTTTGCCTAAAAGACTTTTTTATGAAGAACTCATGCTAGGAAAGCACTCATATGGAGGTCAGAAGAAGTTGTACAATGACACTCTCAACGCCTTTCTGAAGAACTTTGGAATCGATTATGTGACATGAGAGATGCTGGGAATGAGTGCCCAGCATGGCATACTCACATCAAAGAAGGTACTATGTTCTATGAATGAAGCAGTATTGCAGTAGCTCAAAAAAATTGTGAGATGTTCAAATTTAGAAACATCTCCACTCAGTATGTTCACGTGGAGTATTTGTGCCTGATCTGTGCTAGCATCTTCTGAGCTCATCTTGGTCTTATCAGCCACAGTTGGACACACTGTACCTTGATTCCAATATAGTGATACAATTTTGGTCCTCTTTGAGAATAAAGAACACAACAAAGCACCTTCACAAAAACTGATATCTATTAAGGCATAAAAATCTCACAACCAAATGTAGGGGGGAAAAATATATATGTATACACACACACATGTACATATATAATATATATACATAGACATATATAATATATACACACATGTATATGTATATATATGTAACATATATACATACACACATATGTGTATTAAATGCATCTGTTTCAGATCATAATTTAACAAAATTACATTTAATAAAAGGCCCTGGAAGAAGAGATTGAAAGCTAGTTGGTAACAAAATAATCTAATCCTAAAGAATGATTAAGTAAAAGAAAATTCCTAGAAATAATCAATAATTTAATGATGGAGAATGACAACAAGAAAACATTCCAAAATTTATGGGAGGCAGCCATAGCATACTTAGGAGAAAAAATATATATCTAAATGCATCTCTCAACAAAAGAGAGAAAGAACAGATCAAGGAATTGGGCATGCAACTACAACAACCAAAAAAAAAAAAACACTAGAAAAAAAGCAATTAAAAATCGCCAAATAAACACCAAAATTGAAATCCTGAAAATCAAAGGTGAGATTCATAAAATTGAAAGGAAAAAATGAACTAATAAATAAAAGTAGTAGCTGGCTTTACAAAAAAGAAACTAGATAAACAATTGGTCAATTTGATTTTAAAAAGGAAGAAGAAAGCCAAATTACCAGTAGGAAAAATTTAAAAAAAAAAAGTGAATTCACCACCAATGGAGATGAAATTAAAGTAATTTTAGGATTTTTTTGCTCAATTACATGTCAGTAAAACTGACAATCTAAGTGAAATGGATGAATATTTGCAAAAATATAGCTGCCTAGATTAACAGAAGAGGAAATAGAATGGTTAAATAATGCTATCTTCATAAATGAAATTAAACAAACCATCAATGAGTTCCCTAAGAAAAATTCCACAAGATAAGATGAATTTAAAAATCAATTCCACCAAAAATTATGGAACAATTAATCTCAGTGTGATATAAACTATTTGGAAAATTGATAAAGAAAGAGTTCTACCAAATTCCTTTTATGGCACAAATATAGTTTTGATACCTAACCCAGGGAGAGAGAAAAAACAGAAAGAAAACTATAGACCAATTTCTTTAATGAATATTGATGTGAAAATTTTAAATAAAATACTAGCAAGTTTAGTAGAGCAATATATTACAAAGATTACACACTAAGCTTATACATTATAAGCAGGTGGGATTTATGCCAGGAATGTAAGGCTGGTTCAATATTAGAAAAACTATCAGCAAAATTCAACATGTTAATAACAATAACAACAGAAATTTAATTATATCAATAGATGCAGAAAAAGCCTTTGATAAAATTCAATACCCATTCCTATTAAAAACACTAGAAAGCATACAAATCAATGGAATATTTCTGAAAATAAGTAGTATCTATCTACAACAAAGAATAATGGAGATAAACTTGTAGCCTTCTCATGAGTAAAGCAAGTTTGTCTATTGTCACCACTTATAACTCAATATTGTTCTAAAACTTCTATCTCTAACAATAAGAAAAGAAAAAATAAATTGAAGGAATAAAAGTAGACAATGAGGAAAGAAAACAATCATCCTTTGCAGATGACATGATAATATGCTTAGAGAATTGATGAATAATAACAATAACTAGTTGAAACAATCAAAAACTTCAATAAAGTTACAGGATATAAAATGAACTTATATAAATCATTAGCATTTCTATATACTATCAACAAAGTCCAAGAGGAAGAGATAAAAGGAGAAATTCTATTTAAAATAATTGCAGACAATATAAAATACTTGGGAGTCTACCTGCCATGACCAACCTAGGGATTATATGAACACAATTAAAAAGACTTTGTACCCAAATAAAAATAGATCTAAACAATTGGAGAAATGTTAACTCCTTATGGGTAGGCAGAGACAATGTAACGAGAATGACAATTGTACCTAAGTACTTTATTTATCAATGCCATACCAATCAACCTATCAAAGAATTGCTTTGTGGAGCCACAAAAAATAGTAACAAAATTCATCTGGAAGAAGAAAAGACCAAGATTATTAAAGGAATCAATGAAAATAAAGTTAAAGAATGAAGCAGGTCCAGATTTCAGCCTAAATTACAAATCAGTGATCATCAAAACAATCTCATGCTGGCTAAGAAATAGAGTGGTGGATCGATGGAATGGATTAGGCGCATAATATATGGAAATCAATGTCCATAGAAATCTAATGCTTAACATGCCCAAAGATCCAAGCTTTTGTGGAAAGAATTCACCATTTCTCAAAAATTGCTGGGAAAACTGGGAAGCAGATTGGCAGAACCTAGGCATATATCAATATCCT
Source organism: Phascolarctos cinereus (assembly GCF_003287225.1). Taxonomy (NCBI): domain Eukaryota; kingdom Metazoa; phylum Chordata; class Mammalia; order Diprotodontia; family Phascolarctidae; genus Phascolarctos; species Phascolarctos cinereus. The sequence continues at coordinate 433,451,129 of NW_027555958.1, forward strand.
ACTGTATACCGTGATAAAGTGATAATGAATAAATGATTTAGACATGAAGGGTGATATCATAAGTAAATAAGGAGGGCATAGAAAAATGTACCTGTCAGATCTATGGATAAAGGAAGAGTTTATGACCAAACAAGAGATAGAAGAGATCATGAAGTAAAATAGATAATTTTGATTCTGTGAAATATAAAAGCTTTCTAATGAAGTCAAAATTAGAATAAAAGCCTGGAACTGGGGGTGGGGGAGAGAATTATGAAAAGTTTCTCTGATAAAGTCCTCATTTCTTAAATACATAGGGAACTAAATCAAGTTTATGAAAAATGAATGCCATTCCTCAGTTCATAAATCATCAAAGGATGGATCAATGGTTAGAAGAAGCAATCAAAGCTATCAATAGTAACACAAAAGCGTTTTAGATCACTATTGATTAGAGAATTGAATTAAATTAAAACAATTCTGAGATACCACCTCACATGTATCAGATCAGCTAACTTGACAGAAAAGGAAAATGCTGTAGGTGATATGGGAAAAAATTGGATGCTAATATCCTTTTGGTAAAGCTGTGAACTATTCCAACCATTCTGGAGAATAGTTTGGACAGTGTCCAAAGCACTACAAAACTCTGCATACCCTTTGACCCAGCAACACTATTAGTAAGTCTGTACCCCATGGAATTCAAAGAAAAGGGAAAAGGACCTATGTGTACAAAAAATATGTATAACAAGTTCTTTCTGCGGTGCCAAAGAATTGGAAACTGAGATGATACCTATCAATTGTGGAATGGCCAAACAAGTTTTGTTATATGATTGGAATGTAATGCTATTGTGCTATTTGAAATGTAGAATGCAGAATCATTTCAGAAAAAACCTGGGAAGACTTAGAGGAACACATGCAAAATGAAGGACCCAGAAACAGGAGACTGTACATGGTAATAGCAATCTTGCTGATCAATCGTAAAAGTCTTAGCTACTCTGATCAAAACAACTATCTAAGACAATCCTGAAGGACTTATGATGAAAAATGCTACACACCTCTGGAAAGAAGACTGTTGTATACTGAATGCAGATCTAAGCTTACTTTTTTAACTTCATTTTTTATTGTTTTACTTTGTTTTGGTTGTTTGTTCTTTTGCTTGTTTGTTTATTTTTGGTTTTGTTTCACAACATACCTAATATGGAAATATGTTTGACACTAACTCATATGTATAATCCAAATCAAAGTGCCTGCCTTCTCAAGGAGTGGGGAGGGAAAGAAGAGAAGTAAGGAGAAAATTGGAGACTCAAATAAAAAAAAAAAGATTGTTAAATATTTGTACATGCAATGGAGAAATATTTAATGAAATAAATGAAATCTAATTGAAACATAAAGTTAGAGGCATGGAAGAAGCATATTTCAGGCAAGGAGTACAGCTCATGAAAAGATACAGATTGAAAATGTCTTGTATGGGGATACACACATAATATATACACATATGAGTGGAAAGTTAAGTTGCTGCCATCATTTTTAATGACTTTGGGAAGAGTTTACTTTGACTGTAGAGGTAATATGGAGCCACTGGGGCTTGTTGAGTATTGTTCAGACTTGTACATTAGGAAAATGACTTTGGCAGCTCTGTGAAAGATATATTGAAGAGATATTTTTGCCTAAAATTCAATGACATCAATCATTTTTTGGAGGTGATTTTTTCCCCTTTGATATTTAAAACTCAACAACCTAGCTCCAAACCTAATTTTTTCAGACTTATAATAATTGTTCTCTACAGATTCTACAGTGCAACAAAACTGGTCTTCTTACTGTGCTTTATAGAAACGTGCTACTCTATGTGCCTTTGAAAATTGTTATTTCCCGTACCTGGAATGAGCTCTCACTTCACCTCCACCTTTATAGTTTCTTTTATGTCAGGGGTTCTTCATATATATGAGTATTTGTGTGTATGTGTGTATTTGTATGTTTGCGGTTCTTGAACTGCTTTGGTACAATGGTGAGGTTTATGGACTATTTCTCAGAATAATGCTTCCAAATGCATAAAATAAAACTCCAATATTTACAAAGAAATCCACTTATATTGAAATATAGTTATCAAAATATTTTTCAAGTGTCCTTGTAGGGTCCTGAGGCTGCCTGTGTTCATTGTGTGTAGTTTGTCTTTGGTTCCAATCCTGACAGTGCCATCATCCATCACTATTCCAGTGACACTCTTGGCTGCCAGTAATACTTATTGAATATGCAAATTTTCCCACTTTTTGAAATTCTCAAGAGCATCCTCTGATCAAGGCATGGCAGGATAGGATCTGTCTTCTCTCTGATACCAAGCAATTGCTTCATCGTTAGGCTAGCTTATTATTAGAATGCATGTTCTGGAATTGGCTTACTGTTTTTATCTGAAAGCCACAGGTTTGGCTTATTCCATTCAACCAAGCACAAGACATTTCCTGTGTTGCACATTTCCTCCCATGCAATCCACGCTTAGCTTAAACTTTTGATTGATCGCCTACGTAAAGTTGGTTAGAAATTGATCACACCTGCTTTAAGCCTTTGGGTTAATTGATTCTATAACTCAGTCAAAGAGGCATTCTCAATTGATAAAGTTGTCAAGGAGTAGATATTAAGTGAGGTTGAGGGTTGTAAGATACCACTCTAGATATCATTTCTAAATATACTCACATACACCAAAATATTTGATGCAATTAAACATGTGTCTCTGTTTGCATGAAAGTCCAATTTCATTATGTCAAGGTCTTGAAACTAGGGTTTAATGGAATATAGTTTTCTAGGTAGGATGCAGGGTTTCTAGTTGTTTGGGGCTCTATAAATACTTTGACATATTACATATGCACACATATATGTGTATGTTAGGAAATGTATGTTGATTAATTCTCTTAGACTAATAAAATTATTTTGGTCGCCAAGGATGTGGTAAAAATGAAAGAAGGAAGGTCCAGAGCCAAGCACACAGTTACTTCCAACTAGATACAATTATGTATATGTATATGTATATGTATATGTATATGTATATGTATATGTATATGTATATGTATATGTATATGTATATGTATATGTATATGTATATGTATATGTATATGTATGTATGTATGTGTATACACACATATAATGTTTATACAAACATATGTGTGTACTCAACCTATCCATACTTCTATTAATCAGCTCTTTCTCTGGATGCAAATAGTATCTTCCTTCATAAGTCCTTCGTAGTTATTTTGGGAATTTATGATAGTCAAAATGACTTAGTTGCTGAAAGTTATTTTCAAAATAATGTTGCTGTTATTGTATGTAACATTCTCTTGATTCTGCTCACTTCACTCTCCATTCTTTCATGTAAGTCTGTCTATATTTTTCAACAATCAATGAGCTCATCATTTCTTACAGCACAATAGTATTCCATCACAATCGCATACCACAATTTGTTCAATATTTCAATAAAAATTGTGTTATATCCCTGGAATCTATGTTTGTCCCTGCTTTTATCAAGGACTTCAAAAGGCATAAATAGAATGCTTATCAAGTTTGCAAATGGCACAAATTTAGGAGGACATGATGAAAACACTGGATTATAGAGGTAGGGATCAAGAAGATATTGACAAGCTTGACATTTGAGACTAATTTAGTAACTTGAAATTACTAAAAAATAGTCATATATGTGGGTTCAGAAATCAAATGCATGAGTGCACAGTAGCTTGACAGAAGTTACCTTGAAAGAAATCTGGGAATTTTAGTGGACTACAAGCTCAAAATAATTTGGGTGTGATAGGACAGGAAGGAAATGAACGAAATCTTAGGATACATTAAGGATTAATGTAAAGAACAGGGTATGTGATCATCCTGTTGTGTTCCACCCTTAACAGTCCATATCTGGAGTATCTTGTTCAGTTCAAAAAACTACACTAAAAGAATGTGATCACCTATAAAATATGTAGAGGAGAGCAAACAGAATGGTGAATGACCTCAAGTTCATGTGGCACGAAGATCAGTTTAAAAAAGTAGGGAGATTTTGCTTAGAGAAAGAGAGATTTAAGGAGAGGCTGATTATTGCTTTGAAATATTTGGTTAAGTGTACAGCAGAAGAAGGAGTAAACTTCCCCCTAGAAGGCAGAATTATGAGCAATGAACGGAAATTACACGTAGATAAATTTAGATCCGATATAAGTGGAGTGAAAGTGAACTTCTTAAAAATGAGAGAAATACAAAAGAGAAATGGACTACCACAATGTAGACACCAAGGAGTTGTCAGATGGTTAACGGTTAGCTCTGAAGGGGGTGCTCCTCTAGTGCATGTATGGGCTTGAACTATTTGGTCTACGTCCCTTTCAAATTTGGAGATCCTGTGTTTATATAGTTAAATGAAACTGATAAGTATGTATTTATTACACATTTATCCTATAGAAGAGAGGTGGAATAACATGACTATACCTTTGTAGATCTATAAAATCTAGTGAGGGAGAAATACATGGACAAATTACAAACATATTATAACTATCCTAAAGAGAAATTGGCTACGCTGGGAAGTAGTGGATTTCCCTTTTGCTTGAAGCCTTCTGACAGAGTCTGAGCAACTGCTTTGAGAGGATGTCAAGGAAAAAAAAATTGCCCACCAGATATGGGCCAGACTCAATGACCTCTATAATCCCTTCTAGCTCTTAGATTTTATAAAATAATGGTTAACACAAGATAACATGTGAAAGTTCAAAAAGAGAAGCATAAAGGCCTATGTTAGTTCAATGGAGGGAGAGATTATTTTCATCTGGGAGGATCAAGGAAGTCTTTTTAGAGATGCCATTTGAACTGGGCCCTAAAGGATGACTATGTACTAGACAGGCAGAGTCAGGTCAGAAAGGCCTTTCAGTTTTGAAGGAAGAATGAATGCGAAGGGAAATAATGAGGCATGTCTGGGACACAGTAATTAGGCTAGCAGTAACATAGGATAGTTGAAAAGAACATTGGAATTGGAGTCAGACCTGGATTTGAATCTTGGCTTTGCCACATAACACACATGTAAACCTAGGAAAGTCTCAACTTTTCTGGGCAATAGTTTACTCATCTGCATTATAGGACTTTCAACAAGAAATTCTGTTTTTTCCTTTAATTTCATTGAAGTAAAATATATGTGGACGTGTATAGTTATCTATCAACCAATCAACCAACAATCATTTATTAAGCAATTACTATTTGTCAGGGAGTCTGATAAACATTGAGCATAAAAAGAGAAAAATGAAACAAATAGCCTCACCCCTCTGTATTAGAATGGAGGGAAGGAATATGTATATACATATAAGAGTAGATAGATAGGTAAGGTGAATACAATGTGATTTAATGTATACTTGTAGCTGGGGGGGTGAAGAAGGATGCCATAAAGAAGATGTCACTTAAGGTGAGAGTGAAAGAAAGTAGGGATTCCAAGAGATGGAGGGGAAGAGAAAGTATAGTAGAGGCACAAATGGATAGTCATTCAGGTACAAATTGTGAGGATATGAAATGTATAAAAATGATTTTACTTCTTATAGTAGGTAATGGGTAGTCATTGAAGGTGTTCTAACAGAGGAGATAAGAAGAACAACAAAGAACGGCAGTGTATATATAGCACCTGAAGGTTTTCAAAGAACTTTATATATATATTATTTCTTTTGATCCACAAAACAACTTTGTAAGATAGGTAAAATTACCATCACCACTTTACAGAGGAGGAAATTGAGACTTAGAGAAGTTAGATGACTTGCCTTGGGTCAAACTCCTAAGCACCAAAGACAGACTTAGAACCAAAATATTCCTGACTCTGGAAGGATCCACTACTCCATGTTGCTTCACTACAACACCATGATCAAAGTTTTGCTTTGTTGTTTTTGTTTTTAATTAAGAACTTAGTAATCATCAACAAATACAAACATTCTAATAAAGAGCAAAAAAAAATTAATGTTTAGAAAACTGAGAACTTCTGCTACCTATATATAAATTTATTTTATGTTTTTGCAAAGTATAACAAAATTTGGTTTATTTGTGTCCCCTTCTCAATTTTTTTAAAATTTTCTTCTGTTTTCTTAAATGATTTTTCTATTGTATTGTTTTTTCTATTTTTTCTCTATGACTTCTTTACAACTTTTCACTAACCTCTCCTGTCAGTAGAAGACCTTTTTTGTAACAAATAAGTAATCAAGCAAAACAATTCAACACTCTGGACATGTTTGGCAATGTACGTCTCATTCTGCAACTCTAGTCCATCACCTCTGCCAAGAGGCAGGAGCATGCTTCTCATCAGTCTTGTGAAGTCATAATTAGTCACTGTATTGACCAGAGGTCTGAGTCTTTAAATGTTGTTTTCCTTTATGTTACAATTTTCTGTTTTGAAAGAACAATCTGCAGTAGAGAAAAGGATAGAATGAAGGAGGGAGAGAATAAAAGCAGACCTACCTACCAGTTACGAGTCTGTTTTCAATGGTGACAGTCCTGTCTTCTAAACCAGGAGCTCATATTCTCTTAGGGCAGGGATTCTTAACTTGGGGTGCATTAACTTTTTCTTAGATAAAATTTTGATAACCATATTTCAATATAATTTCTCTCCTTTTAATTCTACACATTTTATTTAATGCATTTAAAAGCATTATTATGAGAGGAGTTCAAAAGGTTTCACCAGAATGACAAAGGAGTCTATGACTTTGATTTATTGATGGTTAAGAAATGGGACAAAATTCACAACCTTTTGCAGTCTTTTTCAAATACCTTTGCCCTTGTGATTTTTAAAGAATTGAAAGTGATTTCCTTCACCATAGTTTCACTCTGCTCTTATTCCAACTGAAGAAGTAGATCAGGATAACTTACCCTATTTGGGTACTGTGATACACACAAAGAGTTACAGCAGATTTCTAACCATAAGTCAGATGAAGAGTGAACTGAAAAAGACAGAGGAGAGAGACAACAGAGGACACAAAATGTAATGATATGATCTTAGTTGTCATACCCACCACTTTTTGGAATCCTGACTAACTGAAGGGAAATTGTTCATAACGATTGACTTTAAAAATTGTGCTCCTCTCCTGCATGGGAGAGTCTTACCAGTCATAGCACTAGGCACTTCAATTCTGCAGTTTGTAGAGGTGGCTAAAATGACTAGTAGACCAAGCCCTAACAGAGAACTGTGAAATAACATCCCTAGACAGCATCGGATGCATGATACTCTTCCACATATATTCCTTATGTGTACGCTATTCCACAATGGTACACTGAACATACATATTCTTTATGTTTCTGTGCATTACTCACAATTATTGCATATATTGAAACCTCAAGTTGTGTGGGAGAGTAAGCTCCTGATAAATTTGGCCTATGGGTGAGGGGACAAAAAGGAAAGAATTCCTCATGTTACTTGATTTTAATGATTTTTCAATATCCTTGTTTGCAAATAAGTATGTCCTCAGACTAATAAATGTAATGCACAAACTGATGTTTCTTGATACTTCTTTGTATACTATGAAACTAAATTCCCTCCTTCCTTTAGTGATTTCTCTGGGAAGAACTTGTGAATTACTCCTTCATTTACCATTCCTTTTTTTGTGTGTGTCTTCTAGCTTTTTATTTTAGAGCAAAACATTACTCTGGATGTGAATCTATTCTTCCTGCAGTGTGTCTCATGTGAAGAGTGTTTGTAGCCTAAAAACTATGATTCTGCATATCATCTGCCTTCTTTTCTTCCATCATTGCACTGTGGAAGCAGAAGAAAACTTTACAAAAATCAAGAACAAAATATGTATTTTTAAAAATCAATGTTGATCAGTTGTGATGACTAAGCTTTAACCTGATGAATAGATAAGAAATGTACCTCACTTTATTCATTGGAGGCAGTGGCCTATGGATATGAATATACCATCAGATTCAATTGGTTGATTGTCAGACTCAGGCTTATTTACTTTTGTTGAACTGGTCATTTTATTTTCTTCTCTTTCATTTTTCTTTCTTGTTATAAAGAGTTGTTCTCTGAGTAGGGAGAGGAGGACTATATTCAGATATGAAAAGTAAGAAGAAAGGATATCTTTTGTTGTTCTTTTTTATTGCTAAAGAAGAAGACTGCATAAGATTGAGGGGCTTGCTGTGCCCTTATCTTATCTTTTGGGCTGCCTCTGCCAAAAAATTTCATGAATTGATGGCCAAGTTTTTCAGTGTAGAGCCAACCTGCTCTTTAGAAAACATAACCAGTGACTACACTTAAAAGGCTTACAACTCAATTACCATTGCTAGGGATAGCACTCTGATGATATCTATTGTATGCAGGACACTAAGCCAAAAAGAGGTTGGTTAAAAAGAAAAGCCTAAATCATTCCTGGCCTCATGGAGATTTCAGTCTAGTAACAAAAAAAAAAAAGAAACACATAGATGACTTTAATTTTAAAATATTATTGATGCATTATTATTGTACTCTGGTTCAGCAAGTTCAGTTTATGGCTGAACTGCAAAGGTATAATGCCAAATGTTATATGAGGCCTGAAGTGGAATAGGTTGCTTCAGAATTAGAGAATAAGGCCAGGGAAATCCGAGCACAGAAGTTGGCTTTGAATCAGGCTCAGGCTTCAGTTTAGACAACATTAAATAGGAGGTGAAGGTGAAGGGGAGGATAGAATAAAAGTAGAATGAAACATAAAAAATGCTGAAAGGCCATTGCATATCTGGGAGGGAGAAAGTCTTAGAAGGATAGGTTGGCCTTGACTTCTAAAGGACTTGAATGTCGGACAAGAAGATTTACACTTCACTTGGGAAAAAATGTAGGCAGTCACTGGTGAGTCTTTCCTTCTTTCTTACTTTTTTGTTTCTTTTCTTTTGGAAGAAGTGTTATGAGCCAATTTATGTTTAAGATAAATTAGTCTTGTAGTAGTTTAAAGGCAGCATTGGTGGAGATCAAGGGATTATCATAGGTTGACAGATTTGGAGTTACAAACTACCTGAAAGTCAATCTAGTCATAGAATCACAAAATCTCTGAGCTGGAGGCAATCCCTTCCTCTACGTAGCACAGATTCTCTTCTTGAACAAGAGCCCCTTCTCCAGTATGTCCAACAAGTGATCACCTAGCTTTGTTTGAAGTCCCCTAGGGGATCTATTGAATTTGGAAGCAATTGATATCACTTTCGGATAGTTCTAATGGTTGGGAAGGTTTTTTTTTATTTGTTTTTTTTTGTTACATCAAATCTAAGGTCAGCTCTTTGCAGTGTCCACTTTTTGCTATACCTCCTGGGTCCAAGCAGAACAAAGTTTGTCATTCTTTCATACGATGGCCCTTAAATACATGAATGCAACTATCAGTGACAGGGCCAGTAGACAGCAGCACCATGGAAGCCAGGGGAGGAGAGACTATTTAGGAAGAAATAGTCAAAGCATTAAAAACTGCAGAGAGATCACGAGGACAGGTATAAGAAAATATCCATGTATTCAGCAGTTAATAGATAATTGCTCATATTTTAACATATTTTTCAATTATGAAGCATTTATTCTTTTTTTTTCCATCTTCCCTTTACCAACTGAAAAGGAAGGGATGGAAGGAAGGGAGGGAGGAAAGACCTCTGTTTCACATAAGCATAGTCAAGCAAAACAAATTCCTACATTGGCCATGTCCAAAAGTGCATTTCTAATTCTGAATATTAACACAGCATTTCTCTACCATAAGATGGACACATTCTTCTTCAGCAGTCTCCTGGAATGTTGGCTGATCATCTAGTTGAGCAGCATTATTAAGTTTTTCAGAAATGCTTGTTTTTAAAATATTGATGTTATGGTAGAAATTGTTCTCCTAGTTCTGCTCATTTCACTTTGCATGAGTTATGTGAATCTTCCCAGATGTCTTTGAAAGCACGTCTCTCTTTGTTCTTACAGCACAGTAATGTTCTGTTATATTGATACCATAATTTGTTCAGCCATCCTCACGTTGACGGGCACTATCTTTGTTTATTTTTTTTCCACTAGAATAAAAGCAGCTATAAATGTTTTTGTTCATATAAGAAGTTTCTTCTTTCTTTGATCTATTTATAGTATAGGCCTAGCAGTGATATCACTGGGTCAAGGTATTGTTTAGTAACTTTTGTAGTATGATTTCTAATTACTTTCCAGAATGGTTGGACCAATTCACAGTTCCACCAAGAGTCTGGCAATGCACTGTTCTAACGCATCAATTTGCCTCTTTTCCTGTAGTCCTTCCAACAGTTGTCATTTTCCTTTCTTTTTATCAGCTTGGCCAATCTGATAGGTGGTGTGAATTAGATCTTCAGAATTGTTTTAATATGTATTTCTCCATTGCTGGGAGAGCTATAGACTTGTAGGCAGAGAACTTAGAACATTATTTCATGCAGTTTGTCAGTAAAAGGGAGGAAAGGAAAAGAATGATAGTTTGAGGGGATGTCAGGGTTAAATGAAGGGTTTTTTTTTAAGAATGCAGGAGGATTAAGCATATTAATAGGAAATAAGTATAATAATATGCAAAATGGAGGGAGACAGTAGATAAGAAGGAACTTAAGACTAGAAAAAAAATGATAAACAGGACAGACTCCAGTAGGAATGAAGGGATCAAAGACATAATTACAGTGGCTTGCCTTGTCATGCAGGCCACATCATCCTCTGAGATTAGAGGACATATGGGTGGGGATGTAAAGTTTCGTTGTGTCATGTAGATAAAATGAAGATGGATAATTTTGTTTTTCTCAGCCAAGTAAAACAAGGTAATCTGCCAAGATAAAGGTTCTGGGAGCTTGAAGGAAGAAAAAACTTTGAATAACTGCTATGGAGAGTTATAGGAAAGAATCAACAATGGATGAACAAAATGAATGACATGTAGCATTGAAGGTCCAGTTAACATTAGATAACATTAATTTACGTGGGACACTGTCAACATGGCTATATGATTACCTGGACTGAATTCAGCAGCTAAGGTATAGGAGAACGGAATATAGCTGGTTGGGATGACCAAAGGATGAAGCCTGGGAATAAAGTGTGATCAAAGCAGGAGTGATAAAATGGGAAAAGACAGTAGGATGTAAGGACTAGATTTCTTGCTGAAGATAAAGAATAGGGTTAAGAAGATTAAAGGACTGAATGACCAGAAGTTTGTGTTCAGAAAGTGGAATTTCAGGAGTTAAGGTGATGGAAATGGATGAGTTGGAAGTAAAGTTTTTCTTTCATCCTGCACAGTTCAAAACACATACTCAATACTTAATGACTTGACTCGATATTTAGAAGATAATCATGGCAGCCTGACATTTAACTATTTTTTCTTTCATTTTTTTTAAAGTGTAACTTCAATTTTCTTACATCCTACACAACACAAACTTAACAATAAAGACAGAGGGAAAAACCTAATTTACCTTGTTTAAATCCACCTCAAGCATTCATATTAGAATGGATTGTTGACCTTTTCAAGCTCCTTTAATGAAACATGGATCTGACATATATAAAGAATATTTAACATGTGTTATCAAAAAAAATTAAATGTTATTTCTATTGTTAACTAAATAATTAGTTGTTTTTATTTTTAACACAGTGAGTTTTGTTTAAATGCACTGAGAAAAATTGATGTTTATTTTATTTTATTTTAGTATAAGAATTGCTATATTTCTATTTTGGACACTTTGATGAACAGAAGTTAATCACAGTTATATTCTAGCTGTTTTTCTTAATACTAATTATACAGAAGAAAAGAGAACTTTAGGTTTAATTTCTTACACTGTACCTATACAATTTTCCCTATTAAAACAACAAGAAAACCAAGAACAGATTATCTGTCATAAGATTAAAGAACTAAAAGTGATACTACTATTTCAGGATCCTCATTTTAAAGATCAAGGCCCCAAACCTCCAAAGAGACATAGTGACTTGCACACAGGCGACCTTGCAATCAAGGTTGGGGGCTCAATTTAACAACTTTCCAACAAACTCTACAACATCTTTTACCATAGAGACTTTCAAGATAATTGTTAAAAACCTACTTCATTAGTGTTGTATAGATCTTACAAGAGGGTATTTAATGTAACATTTTAAGAAAACTATCATGACTAGAAATGAAAATTACCTCAGTTGTTAACAAATTACTGAGGGTTGGCTTTCATCCAGAAAGAACACAGAAGAAGAAGAAAGACAATTTAGCTTACGATCTGAAGGCATTGCCTATGGCCCCAAAAGAAACTTGAGGACAAATTTATATGGGAGATTAATTTACCTCTAACTTTTTCCTGTTTCAAAAAGTTTAACTCATGTTTCAGACATGTTTTAAAACCACTATGGAGTCTTCACAGTGATCTACACACTTTCAAAAGCACATGTTGAAAATAAAAGAAAAAAAGCCAGCAGTCCTAAAGAAATGGTACTCTATAATGGACTACATTTTCATAGTCATATAATCAACTGGAAGTCAAAGAGAATTAAATATCCTACCAAGCTTATGGAGCATTAATTATAAAAATACCTTTCACTCAGTAGGGCAAGGTAGAACTTTTAAGCAAGGGTTTTAAATCTCGGATCTGTGAGCTTTATAAAAATATATTTTAATAACCATATTTCAACATAACTAGATTCTTTTGTATTTTTATTCATTTAAAAAAACATTATTCTGAGAAGTCTGTAGGCTTTGTAAGACTGCCAAGACTTTTTCTGATACAGAGAAGGTCAAGAATCTTCTTGATTCAAGAAAATATATCCATGCCCAAGTTGAAATCAAACAAGATTCCTTTTTACTTAATCATCTTCTGCTTAATATTATCTTCTGCTTCACAAGGCACAGAAGTGGGAGAACTATGTTTATCATGAATGTTTGCTTCTTAAGCATCTTAGCAAAGATACTGGAGTGGTTTGCTTTTTTTTCCTTCTCCAGGTCATTTTACAGATGAGGAAACTGAGGCAAACAGAGTTAAGTGACTTGCCAAGGCTACACTTACTAGCTAGTAAGTGTCTGAGGCCAGATTGGAACTTGAAAAGATGAGTCTTCCTCACTTCAGGCCCAGCACTCTATTCAGCAGGCCACCGAGGTGCCCATGTGCCACCTACCTGCCAGGCATTGTGCTATGTACCAGATTCACATCTACTCAAAAGAGTAAAGCCTAAAAATCCACCCAGGAAAAGCAAAAACAAACAAACAAGAAGGATGACTAATGCCTATTGCCCAAACTATTGCATATAGTTGAAAAGACAGCATATTGAACTGATAGATATAGACAGTGAGGGGAATCCTTGATTCCAATTAGTAGAAGAGGAGGCTGGATTGAGTTTTTAAATGAGATAATACTTTCAATGATGTCACGCTTCTCCCTGAACCGAGAACAACAAACCATTTTTTTTAGGCAATTGGAGTTAAGTGACTTGCCCAGGGTCACACAGCTAGTAAGTGTCAAGTGTTTGGTCTGAGCCTGGCTTTGAACTCAGGTCCTCCTGACTTCAGGGCCAGTGCTGTATCCACTGCACCAACTAGCTGGCCCAATAAACCATTTTCTTAAAAATAATATTCTCTTTTTTTTTGTGAGGCAATTGGTGTAAGACCAATATTCTTCAGACAATGTCAGCATGGCTACATATTGTGGAATATTAGGAGCCTCAAGGAATCAAAGTTGCAGATTACCCTGTGTGGTAAACATGAATGGGCTGCATATTCTTGCTAATGTAATAATCATTTGTCTATAGAAGTAGTATAAGATATAACATCTTGATTCTATATCATCTGGAAGGTATATGATCAGAAAATGTGATGTGCCATTCATGTAGTAAGAATCAAATATGACATATAATTGAAGTTCTCTTCTGCTACCTATGTAATGTTAAAATATAATGAGTTTATGGGATCCTACTTAGTATTGATGGGAATAAGCATATAAGGTGTCCCAAAAGTCTAAGCTCTTAAATTGTAAAATTTCACTAAGACTTTGGGGATATCCCGTATAGGAGTCTCACAGATTTTGACATAATAGATGGATTACACTCTTCCCTGTTAGAGGGAATATCCACGTCGATGAGATCAGAGATCTCACAACACAATATCTGGAAAAGACTTTGGGTATCCCCTAGTCCAACCTGCTCATTTTACAAATGAGGAAACTGAGACCCAGTAAGGCTGAATAACTTGTTCAAAGTCAAACAGCTAATGTGTCAGAGGTAGGATTTGAACCCATGTCCTCTGACAACAGAAACAATATTCTTTACACTATACAAAGACAATTTTGATTGAAGAATACAAGCAACTGAAGGCAATCCCTTTCTAGAACATAATCCTAACATCACTTTATTCCAATACCCAGTTAGATGTACGATCTCTTCAATTCAGGAAATCTCCTCAATGATGCATATCACACTCCAACCATTTTTTCCCCTCTTGTGAGACTCTAGTCCACATTCTTCCCCAAGCATGATGTGGTTTGTTGACTCAACCTGCTAGAAGCCTTCCTGAAATTATTTTTATGTGAGAATACTAGTAGAATGCTATGATTTTCTTCATTTACTCTTGCCATGTGATCAGACCATCTTCTACAATTCCTTGATGATATCTTTGTTTCTGCTATTAGAAGTTCATGGTCAATTATGTACTACAACTGTTTCACTTTCACAATACACCTCTCCTTTGTCCAATTTGGAATATTTGTTTTTAGTTTGTTGATGGCAAGTATATTCAAAATCTTGTGGAGTTGTAGCAATACTAGTAAAATGTTATCATTGAAAAGATGTGCCTTTGTTTTCATGGAAAGTTTTGGGTCCATGAAAGAACCTTGCAGTTTCTCAGTAGTTATCCAGCCCACTCTTGTTTTCAACTTTGGAACTCAGTCTTACTCTGATTGGTGAATATCTTATCTCACCTTGGTCACAGGCCCACCATGCCACTTTCTGACCATATCCTTTCATAGTGACAATCACTGTACTCCTCCTGCTCCACACTCTTTCCAACAGTGTACAATAATCAATTCAATGCCATTCCTAGAAAGGACTAGTCAATCACTATCACCATTCTCTTGGTCTTTCCCATCCAAATTGCTTCTTCCACATATAAATGTATTGGTTTCTTCTTTTAAAATGTAAGCTTTTTGAGAGCAGAGACCCAGTTGTCTTGTGTCTTCATATTTGTATTCTCAGTGACTAGCCAATAGCAATTGTTTAATACAAGCTTTCCCCCTACATATGTTCAAATGCATGTTAGAATCTGGATAATTTACATTCTTTAACCATCTGGTCTTTCAGAAGTAAATAGACAGTCCAAACTGCTTTGAGTGATCACAGATCTCTTCTAGAAGACTCTGCTATGTTCTAGTACTTGACACAATCGGTAAAATTTTGTCTTGTTGGCAGGAGCTTCTGAAGGACCTCATTATCCACAGGGAATCCCTCCTTGACTTGGACTGAATATTAGATTTTCTCCATCACTGTGCCAAATACCTTTGATGAATATGTATCACCCTGTTTATGCCTCACCTGATGTGAATTAGCAGAGGTTCATTGAGTAGGACTATTTATGTTCATACTCTGTCCAAGGAATCCTGAATGATCATTATGTGTAGATGAGAATCATCTTGCTATAAAAAAGTTTGTAAGGTGATGGCTTTATTAAGTGAATTAAATATTATTTTTATCTACTTATATTATCTGCATATTTCAGTCAATTGTGAGATGGTAAAAATGTGGTCCATTGTTGCAAATTACTCAGGTTAAGACTTCTTGTTACCTACGAAGGTCCTCACTGAAGATTCTTCCAATTCATGTACAGATGATTCTGATAAAGATTTTGCATAGATGGAATAGTGGGCATGCAGTTTGGTACTATTAAAAATTATCAATTATCTAAAACCTGTGATTTTTAGTATACCCTACCACATTCCTGGGCATTCTGCTATCATTACGGAAGAAGTAAAAAGAGGAAGCATAAAATTGACGGCTAATCTATATTTTCTATTGTTTTATGAATTTCCACAGCACCTTCTTCTGCCCCCCCAAAAAATTAGCCAAGTGGTCAGCTTCCTAGTGATAAGATTTTCTGTAATTAGATCACCCTGCATTTATTACAATTTTAATAAGTCCTTTGGTACATAGACATAGTGATGAAGTTTTCTACTATGTTTCCAAAAATGAATATTAATGGAAGAACCTGTACCTTCCCTAGGAAGTACCATTTCACAGTGGAAAGGCCAATGACTCTAGAGTTTAAGGATCTGTATGCTAATTCTGACTCGGCCTTGTTATACCTTTGCAACTTCCTTCAAGCCATTTAATCTCTCTGCTGCTCAATTTTCTCATCTTCAAAAGAACACAATTGGACTAGATGACTTATAATATTCATTCTGGTTCAATATCTTTGATCTTATCTGAAAAAGGGGGGGAAAGTGGTTGACTACTTATAAAACACCTACTATGTGCCAGGCACACAACTCTGGGAGGGAGTTGCTATTATTATTATTCCCATTTTACATTTGAGGAAACTGAGGTTAAATAGAGGTTTCATGACTTGCTCAAGGTTACACGTTGAGTAAATGTCTAAGGCTACAACTGAACTAAGACCTTCCTGACTCCAGATCCAGAACTCTATTCACTGTACCACTGGCTACTTTAAAGTACACAAATTTATCTTCTTCATTCCCAAAATATTTCATTTTTTCCATAGATTTTTGTATTTGCAAGTTTATATGTTGTAATGGGAACTAACATCCCTAGCTGAGAGGTACAGCAAAGTTTAATAGATTGTCCCTGTGCAAGGGAAGCTTATATTCTATTTAGATAGCACACAAAAACATCAAAAGTTAACTGAAATTATATATCACACAGTTTATATACTGCCTAAATTACAGTGGCAAACCTACAAGGCAGATTAATTTCAGTGGAAACATGTTTTCTGGGTCATAACTTCTCAAGATCATCCATAATGAACTCCTTGCGACCACATCTCTGCCTTTCCAAGATCCCAGCTATTCTCTGGGAGTCAGCTCACACAAAACGGTCTTTTAAACATCTTCACTGTTGTGCTAGACATTTTTGTGTTGCAATTGCATTGCGACATTTGTGTGTTGTCACTGTGACGCTTAGAAGGTCAAGAAAAGTGAAAATTAGGAAAGAAGAGATAGAAAGAACTGAGAAGCCATTCCAACAATGAGAATCCAAATGTTTATTCTTGTCAAAATACAATTTCCTTTTTCCCAAGGGAAAAAATATCCTTGAATGTTTTGTGGGAAAACCCATAAAGTTTTCAAAACATCAAAGAATTTTTGCAAAATAATATTTTGATGAGTTAAGTATAAAGAATCAGAAATATACAAATTAAATTTCTCTTAAGATACACATTGGTTTCAAAATGAAGGGACCACATATTTGGGATTTCAGAGAACTCAAGCTTTTAAAAAACAGATTTTAGTAAATGAAATTTGTCTCTCCATGGATTTATCGAGATTGGAAATGCAATTATCTAGTGACATTGGACAACATAGACAAAATGTCAGGAAATTCAGCAGATCTCTGCCTTCCTAAAATATCCTTTAATTTAAAATAATTCTTTAAAAATAAGTTTCAGAAACCACAACTCTTCAGCTTTGGCTATAATTCTCCATTGCCATTAAATTATCACTGAGCTATTAAATATATTTTTAAATCAAACACATTTTAGCTCTGTAAGTTACTCTAAAGATCATGAAGTCCTTTGTTCTATAATTCTTACTTCTGATGGCTGTTGGCCAAAAGTGATAAAATTTGGCTTGAGCTTTCTTTGCTAATGTAGAACTGACTTTACCTAATCCAAAGTGTAACTTGGTTTACCTATTCTGTATGGGAATAATAAAAGAAACTAAGAAAGATCAAATGAAATTGTCTTTTATTTACACATGAAACATTCTAATTAATCTGAATGCCTAATTTTGACAAATTAACTTCATAAATGATTGAATAGACCTTTTTTTTTTGCCTACCTTGTAATTTCACTGGTATAGGGAGTTTCTGGTGAGGGAATATTGAAATTATTTTCACTTTGAAGAGTTGTTTAGGGCACTGGGAAGTTAGTGACTCATCCAAAAGCAGACATACAATAAATGTCAGAGACAATACTTGAACTCAGATCTTCCTGATTCCAAAGACAGTTTTCTATATAATAAGTTCTACTTCCTCTCTTCCATAGATGGTAGAGAAAGTGAAGGCCAGTTGAGAAAAAAAAAATTGGAGGAAGAAACATAGGCAAAAAGAAGAACAGAATCACTTTCATTTTTACATATGATAATGGTTTTAGAGAGTCTACTAAAATGAATTTTAAAAATCAATAACTCTGAAAGTTGCAAAATATGAAATAAACCCACACAAATCATCAATATTTTTCAATATATTAGCAACAGGAGTCACCAAGAAGACATAGATAAAGAAATAACAACTAAAATAACTGCAGAACATATAAAATGCTTGGAAGTCTCCCTGACAAGACATACATAAGACTTATATAAATACTATTACTAAGCATTATTATACAAATAATGACATAAATAATTGAGGAAACATCAAAGGCTCATGGGTAGGTCAAGCCAATATAATAAAAAATATCATAGAAATTGATTTCCTTTTTGTTTCATAACCCAATGAGATTATATTGCTAAAGTATTTAGCACAGCTCTTGGCCTATACTAGGTGCTTAACAAATGCTTGTTCCTATCCCCTTTCCCCTAAAGGTATTACTTTATATTAGAATAAAATTAATCTGAAACTAAACAAGGTCAAGAATCTCAAGGGAAATAATGAAAAAAAGGTTTGGAAGGAGAGGGGCCTAAAAATGTACTGCAAGATACCAATCATTGAAATAATTTGGTATTGGTTAATAATTGAGGGATTGATCAATGGAGCAGATTAGGTATTTAGTACAGAAAGAAGCAAATGAGCTCAGTAGGTAGAGTTTGACAAACTCAAAGACACCAGCTATTGGCTAAGAGCTCATTATATCACAAAAGTATCTGTGAAAAATGGAAAATAGTCTGACAGAAACTAGGTATAGAACAACATCACACAAAGCTCCAAATGGGTACATGACTTAAAGAGATGACAGATTCATGGTGCAAGTTGACATATGTATTCTTTGGTATTGGCCGACATGATTTTTTTTTTTTTGCTTAACTATGAATATGTACTTTAAGGGCTTTGTTTGCTTTCTTTTTCCACTTAGGGGATTAGAAGGATAGAACATTAATGTTTGTTAATTGAACAAATACAAGAAACAAATTTTAAAATATAACTTCTTCAGAAGAGTATATGTTTGTGTCACAGACTGTTATGACACAAAAGGGTAGAGTACCTTTGTGGGGGACAGTGCCATTTCTCTTGACTCAAACCGCGCTCTCTGCCCCTCCTCAAACCATTGCCATTTAGAACTTAGGAACAGCTTTACATCTCATATCCAAGTATATTGACTTCAGCTGCCTATAGAAGTGCACCTAAGAAATTTTCATTGAAATGTAGGGAGAAAAGTGTTTCTGTGCTGGTGGAAACATAGCAGGGAAGTGATTATTTTGATTACTTCCATCTTCTGTCCTCCCTTTTATAGTTAAACTCCTTAGAAAAGCTATCTATACTTATTCTCTCCACTTTCACAACTCTCACTCATTTTTCAATATCTTATAATCTGGCTTCTGACCCCCATATTTGATTGAAACAATTCTCTCCAAAATGATCAACAATCTCTTAACTGCTAAATCCAATGGCCTTTTCTAAGTCTTCTTCCTTACTGACCTCTGGGCCACTGCTGACTGCTCCATTCTTTGAACTCTATCTTCTCCCTGGGTTTTCACAATCTTGTTTCTTTCCTATCTATCTGACTGCCCTTTCTCTATCTCTTTTTCAGATTCCTTACCCATACCCCACCCCTGACAGATGTATACCGGTGTCCTGTCTCAGGTTCTTTTCTTTCACTACACTCTTTCTCAACGGTGTCTTCATGTATTAAATGATCACTGGAGTGCTTTCATATCTATCTATCTAGCCCTATTCTCTCCTGTGTTCCAGGCTCACATCTCAAATTCCACCTGGATGCTTCATAGGCATCTCAAAATCAACCAGTCCTGAAATGAAAGTAATTCTACTTCCTTATTTCTGCCAAGGAAGCATCATATTCTCCCCTTATTATGTAGGTTTACAACGTAGAACTCATTCTTTACCCTTCATTCTCTCTCACCCCCACATAAGCAATCAGTTGCCAAGTTTTGTTAATTCTACCTCTTTACCATCACTGAGTCTACAATCAACCTAGTTTGGGTCCTCATTATCTCTTGCCTAAGCTATTGCAACTGTTCCCTAATGAGTCTCTTTACCTCCAGTCTCTCCTCCAGTCCATCCTTTGCACATATGCCAATTTGATCTAAAGCCCAGATCTGATCATGTCACCCTCCTGCTCCCTAAGCTTCAAAGACATGTCACTACCCTTAGGATAACATAAGAATACTTCTGCTTCGCCTGCATTGCCTTTCATAATCTGGTTACAGCCTATATTTTCAGGCTCATTATACATCATTCTCTGCTTGCACATTAAGCTCTCGCAATATTGACTTCCTTGCTGCTCTGAATAAATGACACTTCCTTTCTTTTCCCCATGTCTCTACAAGACTGCTCCATCTATGGACTGCCTGCCCCATGTCTAGAATGGCATCCACACATGTACATGCACACTTAAGATTCCTGCTCCTGAAATACATCACTCCCTTTGAGGCTCACCTCAACTTCAGCCTCCTTCCAAAGAGCCATCCTAATCTATCCAGTTATTATTGCCCTCTTCAACATTTTGAAATCTAAATCACTATGCATTATATTTTACATTTTTGTATATAGTGTGTATGCTATGTATATATAATACACATACACACACACACATATGGAGAGAGAGAGAGAGAGAGAGAGAGAGAGAGAGAGAGAGAGAGAATACAATGTATAAAAGTATATGTTAATTGAGTCAGTAAATTAAAGTAGTCTCCACCAAGTTTTTCCTGCAGAGCATCTTCTCTTCACCCACAGCTCTCTGCAGCTGCCCAGTGGGGGAGGTGGAGTTGGTCCTTGAGCTTTTCAGTCCCCACCAAGGCACTGTTCTGTAGAAACATGGTACAGCTATGTTTTAGGTGCATCCTCTCCAGTTAGCAATGGAGGACAGAGGGTGTTCTAACTTTTTCTGTGTTTTGGTGTAATTTCTGCCAAGAAGCCGAAGGGGAGAGAAGAACTTCTCTGGAAGGAACTACAGTATTGCCCCAGTGAGCCCATCCAACAGGTGATCCTCCCCCCTTTTGAGGCCTGCCCATTTGCCAATGTTTGGGACAACTGTTTTTGCTATTGCTGTTGCTGCTTTTGTTTTCCTTGTTGTGATTCTTACCAGTGATCCTCTTCTCTGCCATCTCTCTTTACCCCCACAACCTCAAAACGATTCCTAAGAAATGTATAATTTGACATCAACTTGTGTCTAGGGGGAACTCAGAAGAAAAATCTTGCCTACATTCATGTTTTGTGTTTCCTGTCTCTCCCAGACAGCAAATATGTATATACACATTCACATGCACAAATGCACATGCTATACATATATGGATAGACATATATGTTCTGCACATACACATGTAGACACATAACTCACTCATACATGCACATGCACACATGTGTGCATACTCACTTAAGATTTAAGAGACCATTACTATTTTTAGGGAGAGGAGTTCAGACTAATTTCATCAGTATAGAAAACACTGGATATGGAAATTTTTCCCTCCAATGCAGTCAGTATCTCACCTTAGGTTTTGAGAAAAAAAAAGCCAGTGAGGGAGTAAGCAACTTGCTCATGGTCTCACAACTAGTCTTTTTCAGAAACCCAACCTGTCCCTAGCTCTTACTGACACCAATCTAGTTTTCTTTCCACTACCAAATGCTATAAAACTCCTGATATCCCACTGGTACATTTTGTACTTTTCCACTTTGGGCTGACAAAGACAGACATAGGAAATTTCAGCCAATATTTAGCTAGTTTATCTAGGTTAATCTATCAGATGAAGTAAGGTTTGTTAAGTTAGCAATAACACAGGGTATGATGCATGTTCTCCTGTAATGAAGTAATGCTTGAACTGTTTGGTGAAGCATGAACATCCAACAGCAGCGGATGCTGTCACTTCAATTACAGTGTGAGCTATGGAATTAACTCTCTTTCTTGAAGTCCCCCATCACGGAGAATAAGTAATCTGAGGCAATCATCTTGAATGGTTTTTTCTCCCATTACACATGTAGCTAACTTTTGTCATTTCTCCCTTCACAACATTTTTCATATCCTATACAGGTCTTCATCCCCTCACATCAGGACTTTAGCAATAATAGCCTTCTGCTTGGCCTCCCTGACTCAGAGCTCTCCTCAATCCAGCCCATTCTCCCCTCAGCTGCCAATGTGATTTTCCTAAAATGTAGATTAAACCATGTCAATTTTCCCCTCCTCTCAATAAACTCCAGTGGCCCTCTTTTACCTCTAGGGTCAAATATAAAATGTTCTGTCTGGTATTTAACAGCCTTCACAATGCGACTCCTTCCTATACTTCCAGCATCCTTACACTTTGCTCTCTTCCACCTCCCCTAAGATCTAATGATACTGGTGCCCTTGCTGTTCCACCTACACACTACTCTACCATCTTCCCACTCAGTGCCATTTCACTGGCTGTCCTCCATGCCTGGAATCCTCTCCCTCTTTGCCTCTGTCTCCTGGCTTCCTTCATGACTCAGTTCAAATCCCATCTACTGCAAGGCCCCTTTCTTGTCTCTTCCTCCCTACCTCCTGATGCTAATGCCTTGTCTCTGAAGTCATATTCTACTTACATGGTGTATATCTTGAATGTATGATTTTTACATGTTTTTTCTTTCTTTATAACATGAGCTCCATGAGTGCATGGACCAGTTTTTCCCTTTCTTTTTATCCCATAAACTTAGTACAGTGTCTGAACATAATAAACATTTAATAAATGCTTATTGTTGATGCTGATGTAGCTCAGAGATTCACTTGTGGAACAATGTGCACTGGAGAACATGTGAAGAAGAGTTGGGGGTTATCCAAGGCTAGAGCCATCTAGAAGGAGGGAACTGTGGGCTAGGAGGGCAAATGAATGGATTATAGGGTGCATAACAAGGCTGAAGAAGTGTCACTAGGATGGTTTGCTTCCAACTCTTCAATGTACAATTTAGCATGCGGGGGCTGTCACAACAATGCCTACCTTGCTGACAAGACCTTATCTCTGACTTCCCACTAAAGGAGTAAGAAAAGAGAAAGGAGTAAGGAAAGTTACTAAGTCTGTCTGGTTCATTTGTGAGTAGAAGCTTCTTAGAGGTCTAGAGAAACTAGGATGGTAGAAGTAGGAGTAGCCAGATAAACCCAAGGAATGACTAAGCTCTAAAATTGCTAGGGTCTGCTAGAAGGAACATCATAGGACAAGAAGGCCTGGCATGGATGATGGACTCAGGAAACTTAGATTCTGGGAAGCTGACCAGAGAAGAAGGTGACAGCCTGGGAGCATAGCATCACTATCACCTCCCAAGTTGGAGGGACATATCATACAGTTGACCCATTAATCGTAATGTCCATTAAAGCCATTACATATTTTTTTTCAGATTTCCACTGTCATGGAATTCCTTTTAGAATAAAACATTACTTTAAGAAAAAGTGACAAAAATTATTATACATGAATAGAATAAATAAAATTTAACATTCAAATAGAGAAGAAAAATTTATGGTTATAAAATATAAAACGTAGTTGTATTAGCTATCTATTTATAAAACATTGACTGAAAAGTAGCCTTCCCTAACATTTCATGGGAATTTTTTTACTTACAGAGACCCAGGTGCTTTGGCACTAAAAGGAAATACTGCCCTGTCATAATTCAGTCTCTGTGGCTGATAGGTCTATGTCACAACTACCTACCTTTTCCATTTCCTATTACTCAATTCCATCACACTGATGATCCTGACCTTGTTTCTCAAAAAAAATCCTTTAATTAAATTTCCTATTGAATATCCTATAAAAATATATATATTATGTACCTGGTACATATGCTACACAAAGAGATCTCCTTTTCCATTAGAAACACCAAGAAACATCGATCAAGAATTCATAAAGGTTTTCAAAGACTATTCCAAAAACAACTGTTTCATTGATCTAGTTGCCTCCAAATGGCTAAAAGTGTTCAAATTGCATCCCAGATCTTAGCTGGAAAGATTGTAGCTCTGTGTCAGTTACTTACAACAGAGTTACCCAGACACTATAATTTCTGATAATGGTCTTCACTTTTCTCAGTCAATCTTTAGACATTCATTGCCAAGAGACTGGTTCAAGTTGTTACCAACATACTTTGACTTTAAAGAAATGGCCCATTGCAAAAAAATGACAGATTCTCTAAAGAATTTTGCAGATTACTAGTGAACAAAAATTTCAAATTTTCTCATGTTAACCTATGTTCATAAAGTGAAATCAGGTATGTTCAGGCAGAGAAATCAAGTCTGCTAAGTTACTAATGGAGCAACATTTGAATTCTTACTTTGATTTACTCCCACCATCAGCCTCAACCCTTTCTCACATGCAGCTGAACACAACTGGAGAAAGTCTCACAAATGCGTTGACTGGGTAAGCTACAAATTCAGGTAGTCCAAGAAAATTGGGCACTCCCTACAGGAGGGTTAGGCCTTGTATTCCTCCAGAATTGATTCCCTATCCTATCCTCATAAAATCTATCCAAAACCTTTTCATTCTCAACCCTTTTCAAATCTCTCCAACTTTCACCCTCTTAGCTGAGGATCCTGCATCTTACCTTACTGAGAAAATTAGGGCCATTTGTCATGAACTTTCTTTCTCCCCTTCTTTTTACCTAAAAGCACCTTGACATTAATTGCTCCATCCTCCTTTAAGGCAATCTCTTCTAATGAGTTGAGCATTCTCCTTACCAAAGATAACTCTTCTAAATTTACCCTTGCTCCCATGCCTGTCTACTTCTCTAGCAAATTGCTCTCTCTATCATCCATCTCCTCTCTCAAATCTTCAGCTTCTCCCTCTCCACTGGCTCTTTCCTTACTCCCTTCAAACATGCTTTGATCTCCTATGATCTATGTGTCAAACTCAAATGGAACTGGATCCCTGCAAGTCTACCTGTTGACTTAAAAACTACAACTTAACATTTTCAATGTTGTGTTCTATTTTTGTTTAGTTTGTTAAATATGTCCCAATTATATTTGAATCTGATTCCCAGAGTCTTTGCATGGGAGTTTGACACTTCTGTCAAAACATGAACTAGTTCCTACTAACTCCTCAAGCTATTATTCTATATCTCTTTCCTCAAGGTATCTATACCTAGGGCTTTTATTACTTCTCCTCACAATCATTCCTCAAACCATTGTGAATTGGCTTCCAACTGTGTCATTCAACTGAAACTGTTTTACTAACAATTTCTTAATTACCAACTCTGATGGCTTTTCTGGGTCCTCATTCTTCTTGGCCTTTTTTTTTTTTTGCATTCAACACCATTAGTCATTAACTTCTTACAAATTTTCATGACCTGTCTGTCTTCTGGTTCCCCTCCAACCTATCTGGCCATTCTGTCTCAGGCTTCATCTATATCCTACTCCCATTCCCAAGGCCCTGTCCTAGGCCCTCTTCTCTCTTTACCAACTCTCTTGGGGAATTCATTAGGTTTAGTAGGCTAATTATCAACCCCAAGTTGATGATTCACAAACTGATGGATCTAGGCCTAGTGTCTCCCTTGAGTTACCGGACCAAATCACCATTTGCTGATGAGACCTTTCAAAATGGTTGTGCTAGAGACATCTTAACCTCAACATATTCAAAACTGAACTCATTATCTTTTGTGCCCCCCCATCCTCCTCTCTTTCAAACTTCCCTATTTCTATCAATGACATCATGATTTTTCTAGTCTCTCAGATGTCCTCTTTGGTGTCATTCTTGAATCCTCAAGCTTACTCATCCAACATATCAAATCAGTTGCTTAAACTTGCCATTCCACTCTCCAAAACATGTCTCTCACTTGACTTCTTATCTCTTCTATCTGTTCAATCAGTGCCACCTTAGTTCAAGCTGTCATTTCCTCTTGCCCCAAATTTCTTAATTGGTTCCCTGGCTCAAAATATTCCCATTTCAGGCAGTTCTCCACATGCTTGCCAATGATTTCCCTTAAGCTAAGATGAGACCATGCCCCTCCCCTAGTCAGTAAATACCAGTAGTACCTTATTTCCTTAAGAATCAGCTATAAATTCCTCTAACGTTTAAAGTCCTTCACAATCTGGTTACATTCCTATCCTTTTGGTATCATTGTACATTAATGCCCTTCCTTTACTCTGTGACTCAGTGAAATTGGTCTTTCTATTCCTTACACAAGGACCATTATGTCCTTCAGAAGGTCATTAGGTGACAGAGTATATAGACCACTGAAGATGGAGTCAAAAAACCTTAGTTCACATGCTGCCTCAGAAGTATATTTGTTAGCTGTCTCATCCTAGAGCAGTCATTTACCCTCTGTATGCCTCATTTTCCTCACCTGTAAAATGGCAATAATAACAGAACTTAACTCAGTTGTGAGGATCAACTGAAAAAAAAATATGTAAAACAATTGGCAAAGCTTGGAGACCCACAAAAATGCTAACTATTGTTATCATTTATCTCCCATCTCCATGCCTTTGCACTAGCCATTCTCCTTGCCTTAAATGTACTATATACGTGTGTGTGTGTATGTATGTATACATATGTATACTTATTTTTGCCTTATATGGTCCATCTTTTCCTTCATGTTGTAGACATTACCATCTACAATGATCTCCTTCTCCTAACTCCCTAACTTCTTTATATTTATCCACTATATATTTCCCTTTATACACACACACACACACACACACACACACACACACACATATATACACATACAAAATAGGTATATATGTCTCTTCTGTTAAAGCCTTTAGACCAAGACTTATTTCATTCTTTGTATTTGTATCCCTTGTGATTAGCATAGCACCTGCCATGTAGTAGGCACTTAATATTTAATACTCATTGGTTGTTTGGTGGATGGAATGATTGTCTCTATCCAAATGAAGACACCTGGGATAAACAACAATATATTCTGGATGCTGTCATAGCCTGCTATATTTCATTAATTTTTACAAGTCAGCTTTTCCTAAAAACTATGGAGTTCTAAGATCATGTTGCTTTCCTAACACTACAATTGAGGACATGATTTTAAAGTACAGATGGACTTGTGCTGTGTAGCCATATGAAAGGCTTCCTCCTCAGATGATGTTACAACAGCTTACCTGGTCCAAGGTTACTTGAACAACCTGTCACTTTCTTCATCTGGCTACAGATGATGAAGCCCATATAATCAATTTCTCTATTCCCTTGTTCATGGAAAGGACATGCTTTCTAATGAAAGTGCCTGATTGTGAACTGATTATAGGAAATAAAAGAGGAGAATTGAACCTAGTTATACCTCAGCTAATCATAACTTGATCATTTTGCCATCAAGCAACAATTTCTCTTCCCCCTTCACTTTCCTCTTCAAATATCTAATCACCCCCAAAAAGAACTGTATCTAAATTCTCAAATCAAGATTTTGGAGCTTGACATATAAAAAAAGTATATGTAGCTAAAACTGGAGATATAGGTATATGCACATACATATGTGCAAATACACATATATATGCATGTATATGATTATACATATACCCATAAATGCTTGAGTATATCCATGTATATATACACATGTACACATATGTATATATGTACACAAATTAATATACTACATGTATGTATATGTATGTATGGCTGCATCTGTGTGTTGCTTTCCATGTTCTTGTTGGTTTCATTTTTCCTCACATTAATCTATTGTGGAGCAGCCAAATATTTAATTCCCATGGGAAAATATTATTTCTAGCAATGTACTTATTATAAAATCTACTGCAATTTCATCATGAAATGTTAAAATCTATTTACAGAATTTCAGAACTCGAAAGGGTTCCCAAGACCATCTAGTTGAAGACAGACCTGAAGAAGAATGCTTTCATGACCATCTAGCTTTTTGATAGACCTAAGGTAAGAAGCACTCTGCTAAAAGTTGGAAAGACAAAAGGAGGTGAAAAACAGACCTCTCCTATCCTGATCTAGCTCAACCATTATTTCAACATTGTTCAATCTAGAATCATAGACTTAAATATAGAATGATTCTTGGGGGTTATTTCATTTCACTCCCTTGTTACACAGAGGAGGCAATTGAGTCTCCAAGAAGTGATGTGAATTTCTCAAGGTCACACAGGTAGCAAGTGGCAGGACTGAAATTGGAACCCATACCTCTGATGATTAAACTAGTACCCTTTGCATCGTACCATGCTAATCATAAAATGAAATCCAAAACGATTGTTCAAAATCAGTTTAAGATGTTGAAGTACAAAAAAGGTTAAAGTAACAAAAAAAGAAAAAAAGAAATTCTTTCCAGTATAATTCTTTTCTTACATTATTTGTCCTATTCTAGTGTGAATGTTTTCTATTATCCCTAACTGTGCTATTTACTAGCCATACAACCTTGAAAGCAAGTCCCTTTACTTCTCTTGTCCTCAGTTTCCTAATTTTTCAAATGAAGGAGTTTGAATAGAGGTGCTCTTCTTTAAGGACACTTCTGGCTCTAAAACTATAAAATGATGATTTAATGGAATATTCCATTAAATAAATATGTTGACAGTATGTCTTCTTACAATATTAGTAATGTATCAGTGTTTGGTCTTATCTGTGTTACTGTATAGGTGCAAGTAATAGAACATGTATTACAAAGGAGAGGCATATGGTAGTGTAAAGATGCAGAATCATAGAACAAGTAAATGTGATGAAGAACTATAGAGGATGGCACCATCTACAAGGATGAACAAGAAGAAGATGGTCAAGTCCTATAAAAAAGAGCTGGGGATAACTACTCAATGGCCCATGTGTTGTACTGGTGTTCTGTGGATGTTAAGTAAAAAGGAGGAAGGTCCGACCAACTTTGGGTAAGGATCCTACGGCAAACACATGAATGACAAGACTTATATTGAAAGGGCAGGACTGATGGTCTGGGATCTGCACTATTAAAAGAGACATCCACATTGATGAGCTCACCGGGCCTTGGGAGGATTTGAATACCTTCAGCATGATTGGATACTGAAGTTAGAAGTTTGCAGTACATACTAATTTCAGAGTAAAGAACAAATTAGAAGGTGGAACATTTTCCCACTTTAAGAAAAGTGATTGTGTGAATTGTGGAAATGTTCATGCTCTTAACAAAGTGCATTTCTTTTTCTTGGGGAGAAGGAAGAGTAGAAGGAGGATTATTGTGTTTAAGATTTTTATGCTTTTGAAAGAAGCTATTCATTTTGACAACAATAATTACTGACATATGACAGTATGTGTGGTTTATTGAATGAAGACTTTGCCTTATGATCAAGAAGACTGATTCCAGGCTTGTTTCTGACACTTAACAGGTTATAAGACCTTAGCCACAATGTCTCATTTTATTTAGAAACTCTCTAAGAATACAAATTGCAGAGTAGACACATATGGGTAGGCGATTCCCTCATAGATAGATTCTCTACACTAAGAAATTACAGGTGCATGTCTGTCTCATCCCAAGTCTTATCTTCTGGTTTCTTATCTGATGTGAATATCTGTTGGTAGTGCCTTCCAGCCTAAATAAGTACATACCTGAGGTGTTTCTATTATTATATGTGCATCAGAAACTTTTAAATTCCTATCATTTACATTTTTTGAAGTTGGGTAAAATTGCCTCAACCTGATTCTAGGAAACTTCTCAACTGGTCATTTGTGGTGAGTCTCCATTAGTCACACTGACGCATTTTACTTTGTATCAGATCAAAAATGTCAGAAATGGAGTGTATTAGCATGTTATTGATATATTGAGAAGATAAAATGAAAAAACATAACAAAATAAAAGTCTTTCAAGTAAACCCTTAAGGTGAAATACTCTGGGAAGAGAGAGAAAAAAAAATAGATAATTGGGTGACCTTTGAAGTCACATAGGAAAGGTGCGGGCAATGCATTAATCAGTCAGGTATATTTTGCTCATAACAAAATGATAGCAGCTTTATTACTTAATATGTGGATACCAGAAAGATTGGTACATAAACCAGCCATCATAATGTAATTGAATAGTGCAGAAAGTATATATTGCTAATGATTAATATTCCAGCCTTCCTGTAATACTATTCTAAGGTAATTTGTCATAAGGTAGAAAAATGACTGCTATGTTACTTATTCTTTGGTTTCAAATTCCCTCAACCCTCTCCATCTCAAGATGGAGCTAAGTACAATGCTGGATGTGAGTATTAAGACTTTATTGTGACAAATCGAAGTTTCTAAAATATCTTTTATAATAAAATACAAAGAACCCTTAAATACAAATAAGTAAAACTATTTCAAAACTAAAAGGGGATTGAGAAACTAAGTAATACTCAAGTTACATTTAAAACTTTCTGAAATGTCTCAGAAAGGATAATTTGCTTAGAATCCAGCAAGGAACAAAGCTGACACTTGTTTGAAACAAAGTGACTCCTCTTACAAGTATATGGGATGGATGGAGAAGGGCCCTAACTCTTTTCAGAAACAGGGAAGCTTCAAATTGAAGACATTTTCTATATTGAATGCATCAGAGTTGGCATCTGTTGGTAATGTCTAGTATTCCAGCCTACCTTTATTAGACATTTAAAGTAGTCAGAGAAAGATGGGTACTATGTTCTGGGAGCCATGAATGGAGAGTTGGGCTATCTAGCCCTTGCAGGATACATGTATTCCTTTGAATAATTTATTATTGACTTTTAGCAACTTGTTACTTCGTTCTCATTTCAAGTAAGAAGTTCAGAGGAAGCAGAGCCAGCCATCAATAAAGGAGGAAACCCAGATCAGAAAAAGTATTGAAATATGCAGAGGAAGTTGCCAAAGGCCTCCTGCTACAATGACACTCACTATTTTAAGTTCTTGGTTTACGATCCTATGAAATCATTTGCCAGAATTTCCTCAGTTCAGTCATGAAAATCTCTCCCTCTACTCCTGCCATAGAAATATATTTATGATTTAGGGGGATTTATTTAGCAAATATTTACTTTAGAGAACAATTTGAGATAGCTATTCTATAAGTATAGAGATATCTGAGGTTGAACAATTAATTAACTTCCTGTAGATTCTCAAGCGGCGTCAGCTCCTATATGTGAATACATGTGCATACATAAGTATCTAATTTACCCATAGTCCAGTTTTCTCAGTTTATTATAACACAGTTTTAAAGATTCACCATTAATGTAAACAAAAAAACAAGGGAGGAAGTCCCTAATGCCATTCCAATATAAACTTTTGATGGATAAAATTAGATAATATATGAGAAGCTACATAAATTCTGTCTACCACCACTTGGCGGTGGAAGGAGCTCCTTACAGCTGCCAGGCTACTGATTGGTGGTGGTAAATTGTGCTTTTTGGCTTCTTCAAATTTCCCTGTTTCCACTGAGAGCAATATCACCTTTCCAGCTACCTACATTCACAACCTAAGAGCCATCCTTGAAACTTCCTGCTCCCTCAAATCTCTACGTCCTTTCATTTGGCAAGTCTCACTAACTGTGTTTCTATAACAACACTCATACTTCCACACTTTTTCCCCATTCATCCAACTTTTAGTTCCCTTCAGGACTTTGTTATGTTTCACTTAGACTCTTAGCCTCCAAATTAGTCTCAAGTCTCTTACCTCTCCAATTTCACAGTCATCAAATTTCTTTTGTTAAGACAAGATCTGACCATATCATTCCTCTTTTTGAACATCTTCAGTGCTTCTAGGATAAAATAGCAATAACAGCAGCAACAACAACAATAATAGTATCTATATAGTGCTTTAAGTTTTGTACTTTATAAAAAAGTATCTCATTTTATCTTCACAACAACTTCATAGTTGCTGCTACGTAGGTGCTACTACGTAGGTGCTACTATTTTCCCATTTTACATATGGGAAAACTGAGGCAGATGGAGGTTAAGTGACTTATCCAATGTCACAGATCTAAGAAGTGTCTGATGCTGGATGCAGGTTTTCCTCACTCAAGGTCCAGCGCTCTATCCATTGCACCACCTAGCTGCCTAAAAATCCTTGTTCTAAATGTAGATTTGGGTGACTCCTCAAGCTCCTAGTACCTCTCCTAAAAATATTTTCTTTGAATTTATTTTGTATATACTTATATATGTGCATGCTCCCCCACCTCCTAGAATGTGAACTCTTTGAAAGTCAGGGAATGTTTCATCTTTGTATTCCTAGTACATAATATGGAACATAGTAAGCACTTAATAAATGCTTAATTGATTGATTCAAAATACATTCCAAATGCCATATCTTACAAGAAGTCTTTCCTGATCCAATCCCCTTCCTCCAATTGTTAGAGCTCAAAAGATGGCTTGAAATTATTTGCCATTATTTTATTTCATATTTTATACACTATTTTATAGGTGCTTTTTTATTTATCTGGACACAAGCTGGATGTTCCTAATAAACATAAATTCCTTTGTATACAGTAAAGACTTGTACAGATTTCAATTGTTGTTTTTAACTGTTTCAGAATTCCACTCCAAGAAACAGAAACATGCCCTGAGGTTCAAAAAAAATCTTATACATGCTTTGGAGCAAACAGTCATGGAGTTTCACATAGACCTTTATCGGAACAGACTTGTTTACTTGAAGTACTTGAAGTTTACTTGAAGTGAGTTTATTCTTTTTGGGACTCTTTCCATCAATGCAAATGATAGTCTTTTTACAGTGTGGTAGAAGGCTTTGGTAGAGGTCCTATGGGGGGGGGAAATCACACCCCCATAATCAGAGACATAAGAGATAAGCCTCTTTGACCATAGTTAAACTGATACTTGTTTTAGATGACTTTAGATCACTGATGCCCATTCCATTACAAGGACTTCACGTGACCAAAACTTGTCTATCTTGCTAGAGCCTGAGAAGGTTCGGACTTACACTGGTTGTGGCTTACACTGGCCTAGTATTTTTTTTCTTTCTTTTTTGTATTTTTTCCAATTAAATGTAAAAACAATTTAACCTGCATTTAAAAAAAATGAGTTCCAAATTGTCTGTCTCCCTCCAACTCCCTCCTCTCTAAGAGGGCAAACAGTTTGATATGACGTGTGCAGTCATACAAAAAAAATTCCACATTAGTCATACTGTAAAACAAAACACAGACCAAAAAAAAAAAAAAGAAGAAGAAGAAAAACTTAGGTAAAAAATAATGTGCTTTAATCTGTATTCAGACCCCATCACTTCATTCTCTGGAGAGGAACAGCATTTTTCATCATAAACCTTTGGAACTGTCTTGGATACTTGACTTGGGAGCTCTTGAATTGTTGTAATATTCCTGGGAATTTTCATTTTGGGATTTCTTTCAGAAGGTGATTGGTGGGTTCCTTCAATTCTATTTTACCTTCTGGTTCTAAGATATAAGGACTGTTTAGCTTAATAATTTTTTGAAATATGATGTCTAGCCTATTATCTCTCTTTGATCTATTTTTCAGATCAATTGTTTTTCCAATGAGGTATTTCACATTTTCTTCTGTTTTTCCATTATTTTCATTTTGTTTTATGTTTCTTGACACCTCATGGATTCATTAGGTTCCATTTGCCCAGTTCTAATTATTAAGGAATAATTTTCTTCAGTGAGGTCTCATACCCCTTTTTCTATTTGACCAATTGTATTTTTAAGGACTCATTTTCTTCAGTGAATTGTTGGACATCTTTTTCCATTTTTTGTACTTCCTTTACCACTGTTGACTCTTTTTTAGATTCTTTTTTAATCACTCTTATTTTCCCCCAATTTTTCATCTACCATATTTGATTTTTAAATTGCTTTTTAAGCTCAAGCAAATCTTTTTTTTTAACCTGAAATCAGTTTGCTTTTTTTTTCCTTTGAGGCTTCGCATGTACTTGTTTTAATATTGTTGTCCTCTTCTGCATTTGTGTTATGACCTTCCCTGTCGCCATAGTAACTTGCCATGGTCAGGTTATATGTTTTTTATTGCTTGCTCATTTTTCCAGCCTATTTCTTGTCCTCCAACTTCGTGTAAAAGTTGGGCTCTGCTCCCGGAGTGGAATGGGCACTGTCCCAAGCCTCAAGTTTTTTTGTGTGCTATTTTCAGAGCTGCTTTTGGGAGGTCTGTAAATGTTCAGTTCTTCAAGGTAGTATAATCTAAGGAAAGGTTCAATCACTGTTCTTCTGGCCTGTGCTATGGTCTGTGAGCTCACTCGAGTAGTCTTTTCTGCCCTGGAACTGTTCTTGCTCCGCTTTGGCTACAAGCTCTATTGCGCTAGTTGGTGTGCCTTGTTTCTCTACAACTGTGACCTGAGCCTGATTCCTGGATCTCCATATGCAAGAATCCTGCCCCAGTGTCAGCAAAGGGTCCTGTATAATCACCTTTTGACCAGCTGTCTGACCCTTTTATGAGCTTTGGGCTGAGAACTCCAGGAGGTGCTGAAAGTCTGCTGCTGGTTTGCAGGGGAGAAGCCTTCTGCTGGTTTGCTTGGTGTGTCTTGCTGCTGGCTTCTTGGGAAAGCTCCTCTTCCACCTTCTCAGGGTACTTCACTCCACTCTCACTCCAAGAAGGCAGATTTTTCTATCAACCTTCTAAGTTGTCTTGGACCAGAAAATTATTTCATCCTGTCCTTTTATTCATTCTGCTATTCCAGAATTCATTTTGAGCATTATTTTGAAGGTATTTGGAGGGAAATTTGGGAAAACTCAGGAGAGACTTGACCTTTACTCCACCATCTTCTGTCATAGACTTTAACAAACTAGGGATGGTCAACTTCTATACACATATAAATATATGAATATAATATACATGATAGATATAGGGCATGAATATTAACACAGAGATATGAATTGATGAGAAAAAAAATTTGTGGACACACGCTATTTTCAAACTATTTGCCACTTTTTGCTAAGTAATTTTTAGCATAAATTTCAAAGTATCCCCTGACACAAATGCTTACTTGCTTAGGAAGCAGATTGTTGGCACAGTGGATGGAGCACTAGACTTTAGTTAGGACATCCTGAGTTCAAATTAGGCTTCAAGTTGTTGCTAGCTGTGTGACCCTGAGCAAGTGACTTAACCTTTCTAAACCTCAGTTTCCTCATCTGTAAAATGGAGATAAGAATAGCACCTACTTCTCAGGGTTGTTGTGAGGATCAAATGAGATTATATTTGTAAAGTGATTGGAAAACTTAAAATATTTAATACATAACATACTGTATATTAACACTATATAAATGCTAGTTATTGTTAACATTAACTACAAAGCTTACATTCCTTTCATAGACCTATGATTGTCCTTTCTATGAAGAGGCATGAATAGAGACAGATGCAAATTCTTTGGGCAGACTTTCATTTTAATGGCAGAAAAGTCATGGATTCAGAGAAAGATCCCATCATCTACACTGATACAAAGTAGCTTGATAAGAATTAGAAAGAAAAGTTTCAAAGCACTAGAAATAGTAGAAATGTATAAATTTCAATATAAATGTTTCAACAGTAATAGGAACCCACATGGTTTAAGCTCTATTTGCTAAGAATGAAATGCTGATAACCACAAGTTAAAGTTATGGTTTGGTTGTACCCAGAAAAGTTAAATATGTAAAAATATCACCTTCTTATTCAGCATATTAGTGCTCCGGGTGTCTTGCAGATGTATCCTCTGGCTTCACTTTCAAAATTTACACTTCCTTTAACATTGCAGAGGGATTCCAGCTATGGTAGACTGAGCTGGTTTTCACCCTGCCTCATGCATTATCAACTGAACTGTCAGTTAATTACTAATTGCAGAAACTTTATTACTGGGGGGGGCAGGATATAGAACTAAGGAGAACACAGCTGGATTTTTAGATTACAAGTTTTGCAGCATTAGCAATTGGGATTTTTTTAACTTGTAAGTTAAGAAAAATGGATATGGATGTTACTAGAGAGAGAAAGAGAGAGGGTGGGGAAAGAGAGAGAGAGAGAGAGAGAGAGAGAGAGAGAGAGAGAGAGAGAGAGAGAGAGAGAGAGAGAGAGAGAGAGAGTCAAATGTTGTTTCTTCAGTTGCTTGCGTGGTTTCCATTTAAAATTTTTCATTTAGCTCCTTCTCATCAAAGCCAACATCTTAGCAGGATAACTGAATATTGATAATGGGGGATGAAGAACTATCTTGCTGATTTTGTGATTCATTAATTCAAATTTTGAGCAAAGGAAAGCTATTTTAGAAACTAATGTTTCATAGACATTTTTAAGTTTAGAAGATGAATTCCTTATGTGAGCCAAATATATTGAGAGGATTTTATTATAATAGAACAATGATTTCAGAGTAGAAAAATATTTTTAGTCAAAGCTATAAGGCAATAAGGGAAAAACAATAGATACCTGAAAAAATCTGAAGAATGTGCTCCAGAATAAAGAGATTGTTATGGGTTTCTTACTTACATGCATAGCCTCTGCAAGTGAGGATGAAGTGAAATTTATGTAGTACCATAAATATCAGGAAATGACCTTAAAATGATACTGGTCAGAAGTTTTTAGATGTTAGAAGTGGCTCATTAGTGGAAGGACATCAAGAGAGCGAAGAGCCTTGAGTTCACAGAATTTAAGGATTATTTTGAAGAAACTGAGGATGGAGGCATGAACACAGTTCATCAGGAGGACAATTAATAGACTTGATTGGAGAAGAGTTTATATTGGGGGCTAAAGTCATAATTAAACAGAATCAGATTACAGAAGACCTTGCATGGCAGGATGAAGATTTAAACTTTATCATCCAACAGATAATTTAGTGTGATGTCAATAACCCTGTTCAAATTAAAATGTAGCTGTTAGTGAGTATGAATCTGGAATTTGAAAAGGAGAAAAAAAAACTCAGGACAATTATATTAAGAGAATTAAAGCAAATCTGGTAAAACTCAGAGAATCCGTGCTCACATGAAATATGGGGACTCTCTTGGTGACTAGATCTGTCCTGTTCAAGTGTACACATGTCACTTTGTCTCTCATCTTGCATCATTAGGTAACTGTGTAAATACTTGGAAAAAGAAAAAAAATTAAGTTTTCATACTTTGTTTCTTAGACTACAGTTTGATATGCATTTGATTAACTTTTAAATACACACATATTGCTTTGAGGGTGAGGGAGAAATAGTACAAAGGGGGTGAAGGAGAAAAGATAAGGTGAAGTAAGAAATATTATGAGAGAAGAGGATATTGGGTCCCATTGTGGATAGGGGTGGGGAAGGGGGAAAATCTCAGGGAGAGAGATTATAAAAATGAATACCCAAATGGGGAAGGTATCTCCACCCTCAGCATTTTGACACTGCTTTTGATCTGAGAGTAAGAATGGTAGAGTAGAATTAAAAGGTTAATCTTCACATCTTGAAAGTAAGGTGAATAATGGCCTCAGAAGAGGCTATCCAAACCTATAAGGCTGTCTCCTAAGAATGAGAAAGTCGAATTAAAAGTGAAAGGAGGGACTGTAATTGGAGTCTGTAATATCCTTCTTCTAGGTGCAGGCAGCCACATTATATGGATAATTCAGGGGAAACTGCTAAGAGCAGGTACAATAAATGCTGATATAGTACCTTTAGTCGAAAGGATTTATCGACATTAACTTACTAATGTCACCCACGTTGGGTAGATCATTCCCCAAATCATTTTTTAAGATTCCAACTGTATCAGGCCCTCTAAATACTATTCCAAGAGAATGAAAAGGAAATTATTCTTGCCTTCTAGGTGTTTATATTCTAAAACAGACACACTGAGACATTTTGGACTAAAGGTATCACCATAGCAATAGCTAAAGCAATAGTGTGATTTAAAGTCTGTGAAATGCTTTATAGCTATTAGTTCATTTGAATCTCACAACTTGGTGAGGGAACTCTGTGAGGGGGTTGTGGAAGGAGGGAGCCTGAGAGGTAGGAGAATGGATTTCTTATCCAGAGCATAGCTAAAAGACCATCCACCAAGTACGAGAGAGGCTGAGGTCTGTGTTGAAGGGCTAAATCACCACATCGACAAAATATAAGATGTTTGAACCAATGATGTAAAAGCAGTCATCATTCACATTTCTATGGAATGTTAAGGCTTAGAATACATTGTTAACATAGGAGCCCTAGAAGGCAGGTGCCACAAGTGTTATTATTCCCATTTTGCTGATGGTGAAGCAGTGGCTCAGAGAGTTTAATTAATTTGACCAGGGTCACACAGCTTGTCTTTCTGATTCTGAAGAAACAGCTTTTGAGTGCTTTCCACTACAACATATGATCTCAAAAGAATGACAGCTTACACTTACATGACATTATACTCACATTAAGCCTGTAAGACCTATGGAAAATATTATCCCTTATGATTATACTATATCTGTGATTTCATTTGCATTCCATTTCATTTCTGAAAACTCCCTCCATCAAGGCATCTGGGCACCTGTTTTGAAATGTGAAGCCTTAGTTGCCTAGCACACTATTTTAAGTGACTTGGCCAAGGTCACACAGATAGTATGTGTCAGAGGGAAACCTTGACCCTAGTTCTTCCTGACTCTGGGGCAGGCTGTTTATTCACTGCAAAAAACCTTTAATATGAGGAAACTGAGCCAGAGAGAGAACATTTAAGACCTCTGTTTATATTCACAAAAACCATAAGCTTTTCCTTATGCTGTTTTTTCTTTGCTCCATTTTCTAATTTTGAGATGGCCCCTTTCCTCACCAAGGGCATCTCCTCAAAGTGCACCTTTCATTCCATTCCCTCCCATATTCTTTAATAGACTGAGCCCTATCATCCTCCCTCTTTAATGTTCAATTTATCCCCAACTTTGGATTCCTTCTCTGCTGCCTACAAACACCCAACATTTCTTCATCAGACCCAAACAAAAAGAAGTAAAAGAAAGAAAAAGAAACTCTCTCTTACCTCTCTTGATCCTATAATTCCTGCTGGTTAGCATCCTACTCCTTTTCTCTTTCCCATCTAAAACCCTTATTTAATAGTCCTTCTGTCAAGTCTTGGACTAGTGTCCTTGTGAGATATCTAAGTGACTAAAATCCAGGGAATTGTATTTCTTCCTAACCCAGGAAAAGAATGAGAGAATGTAGCTTTCCAGTAGAGTTTCTGTTTGTTTGTTGTTTGATACTACAGAGGAGAATGCAGAAAGAATGCACTCAGATAACTGTGTGATGGTGCTTTCCCAGAGACACGTAGAAAAGCATGCTGGAAAGAGCAGCAGTGGTGGTGACATTGCTAAAGAGGCAACAGAGGAGTAAAAAGCTGGTTTTCTTCTTGTTTTTATTTTTCAATATCACATGGACTGGCGGCTGAAGTGCTAAGGGGAAATGGGATGGGGGAGCAGACCTTGAGGAACTGAGCATCCTTATCTTCTTCTTGCCTTATTTTAGCTGCATCTAACAAGCAGAATTTCTAGGAGGTAGTCTTATATTCTGTTAAAGACTGCATCTGATGGGCTTAATGTTATTTCTCATGAACACCAGTGTTTAACCTTGTCCTTTTCATTTTCTTGTGTCCCATTGTTCTGTGACCTGCAGACAGAGGCCAGCTTTGAGAGACACACAGGAAAGAGTGACCTTTTCTAACACAGGACTGGCATTCCAACTCCCCACCCTTGTTAATGAGGATTTTTTTCTATATGGAGGCAAAATAATGAGCCAGTCATGTTTCATAACTATACTTGCATGGGCAGAATTACTATAAACATGGGCTTTTGGTTCTGCTTCATCAGACTATGAGCCTGACATAATGACCCCAAGGATACCTTTGGAAATGTTCTTTCTATTCCAAGACTCCACCTCCTATCCTCTCCATCTCAGGCAGTCAGTAAATTAGTCAGTCAACTAGCATTTGTTAAGTGCCTAGTATGTACCAGGTACTATGCTTTAAGAACCAGGAATAGAAAGGCATAAGGTAATCCTTGTTCTTGAGGCTTTCATAGTCTAATGGGAGAGACATCCAGACACATAAATAAACAAGCTATTTACAAGAGAAACTGGAAGTTAACAATAGAAGGAAGGCGATATGATGAAGGAGGACTAAGAAAAACTTTCTGAAGGAAAGAGAGAGAGATGAAGAAGAACAAAATCCTAGGCATCAGGGCAGCCAGGCACAGCAGAGTAGCCAGATGAGGAAGCTTCTGACCTCAACATTCACCTGCAATTATTCTTTCCAAGGTTTCCAATGATCTTTTAATTACAAATCAGTTTTTTCCTTAGTCTTCATCATCCTCTCAATCTTATTATGGTCAATGGCACCAGCATTCAGTCACTGAGGTTCACAGACCTGGGAAAAGGAATGGTCTCTTTCTCTGTGTGTGGATTCTATGAGAATAAAATCTTGATTAAGATGAGCTTAAAGATCAGTTTAGTGTAGCAGATAGAGTACTCACCTGGAGTTACAAAGACTTGAGTTCAAATCCTATTTCTGACACCTCAGCAAGTCACTGAGCTTGTGTATGTTGACTCTATGGGACTTTCTTCTAATCTATAGATGAATTTTAATCCACACTGGTGGAAGGGTTTTCATACTGGGTGTTCCCCTACATTGATCTTTAAAGGAATTACAGGTTATTCCAAATCAGAAATCTTTAGAGCACAAGCAGCTCACACTTATAATTTGCTTTGTGACTTATAACACATGAATCATCACTAAGTAGTGGTGGGGCCAGAGCAGGAACGCATGCCTCATGGCTGTCCAGAGTGCCTACCTAAAAAATCTCTGGGCATTTACTGACTTTGAGCTTCATTATCTCCTCCTCGGGTATGAGGTGCTCTGCAGTACTAGAAGCAGGAGAGGATTTTTCACCTCTCCATTCTACCTAGAGTTTCATCTATGGGGTGCACACACACACACACACACACACACACACACACACACACACACACATTTCATAATGTCAGCTTGTATTCCAGGAGTTTAGAACTATTATTTGCCACAGTCATTGAAGGAGAGTATAGGGAGAAAAGGCAGCTTGATGATAGAGAGAAAACTGGCCAGGAAGACATAAGTTAAATCTCAACTTGACAGATATGGGCTGTGTGACTGGGCAAATCACTTAACCTCTCAGAGAACTAGGTAATCCTCTAAAACTATAAATTGCATTACCTCAAGCAATTTCCTTATCTGGGAGCTCACCATATCAATCAGTCAGTCAATAAACATTTCTTATATGCTAGGTACTCTGCAAAGTGCTGAATGAGAGGGAGAGAGAGAGAGAGAGAGAGAGAGAGAGAGAGAGAGAGAGAGAGAGAGAGCGCACAACAAAGAGGAAGAAAGGAAGGAAGGAATAAAGGAAGGAGGGAGGGAAAAAGAAGGTACCTCTAAGGTGCTTACAATTAAATGAGGGAAAACAATACACAAAAGAAAGCTGGAAAGTGGGGTGGGCTCCTGGGGACATGATGGAAAAGTCCAGAGGAGTGTAGCCACTTAGGAAATAAAGAGATGGGTGATTTGGATGCCCTACTTAAAGGGAGGATCTGGGAAGAGTTAGTCAATGAATAAATGTTTATTAAACCCATATTATGCATCAGATATTGTGCTAAGCACTAGGGATACAAAGAAAGGCAAGAGATAATTCTTTCCTTCAAGGAGCACACAATCTAATGCAACAAGACTACAGAAGGAAAAAAAAAAGAAAGAAGGGGAGGAGGAGGAGGAGGAGGAAGAAGAGGAGGAGGAAACAACTATCAAAAGTGGGGGCATAATGAAGCTGGGTACAAAAGGATGGGACAGCTGGATCCCCTCCTTAAATGGTAGACCTGGAATGAACTCTCTGCAGTCCACATTCATCAGTCAGATGGAGGAGGGGTGCTGAGGCTAAGTAGTAAAGAAGTGCAAGAGCTAAAGAGATCTTGCAGGGTGTTGACATTCCTGGGACAAGATGGAGAATTTCAGAAGATGGCAATGGACCTTAAATCAGAGTTCCAATTGTTATCCTTATTCCTATAGAGGGAGGGGGCAAATTTAGTTAGTTAAGGAAGTTATGATTTGACTATAGTTCACTTCGTAGCCACTAGTAATTTGAAGATGTCAGTCCTTCCTTCTTGCTCCACCATGACCACCATGGGTCATTGAGACCCCATTTTGTGTTTTCCATAG
The DNA here is from genome assembly GCF_003287225.1 of Phascolarctos cinereus. Lineage (NCBI taxonomy): Eukaryota > Metazoa > Chordata > Mammalia > Diprotodontia > Phascolarctidae > Phascolarctos > Phascolarctos cinereus. Next base: position 433,493,265 of record NW_027555958.1, read on the forward strand.
CCTACCTGGAGCTTTAATCTGTTTTACTGTATAGTGCTTTATCGTCCTTTAGCTGATTTGTCCTGAGTCATATAATGAGTTGGTAATAAAATAAAAATTATTACATAGGAAGGAAGTTGTAAAAAAATTCAAAAATATGGATCAAAACTATTTAGAGCTAAGACATGATGTTCAATTTTCTTTGCCCTTTCTATAATTCCCTCAGAGAGGTTTTATTAATGGTTCCACATTTTTTTTTCAGTTCAGGATTTCTCTGAGACATGACAAAAAGCTGCTTTACCCTCCTTTCATCAAACATAGACTATTTTTTTTCCAACCTCATGCCTCCTGTGTTTTTTCCCTAATTCTAGGCTGAAACCAGGTATTGGTGGGGCACAATCATAGACAATCTCATCTGTTAAAAGCAAACAAAAATCTCCCTCTGTAGGAACAGCCCACCTACCCCTGATGTCCATTTTGGACAAAAATAGGGAGGACACGGCAATGGAAATTATGTCAGTGTACTTAATGAAAGCTGACATTTTTCCAGTGCTTTTAAATTTGGGAAGCATTTTAGATATGGTATGTGACCCTCAGTGTATGAGATGGGGGCTGCAGATTTTACCTCCATTTTACAGCTGATAAAACTGAGGCTCAGAGTGGTTATCATCCTTCGTTTGTGTCCCAGGCATGTATCACAGTGCCTAGCATATATAAGGAAGCCCTTCATGAATGCTTGTTGCAGGATTCCTTGTTTTACAAAGTGACTTGCCCAAGGTTATACAGCTAGTAAATTTCAGAGATGAAATTTGCACCCAGGTCTTCCTGACTCTAAAACACAGTACTTTAAACAAACTGCTTCTACTTCCTTCCTACCCTTATTCAGTGTTTTATTTCCTGTTCTAATTTAAATCAATTTGTTTTAATCATTAACAAGCATCTACCCTCTCTCCCTCATGTTGTATCCAGCTCATCCCCCAAATTGGGGAAGGATTAAGCAAAACAAAAACAAAACACTTGCAGCAAACAAATACAGTCAAGCAAATTGTTGCATTGAGTATGTCCAAAAATGTGTATGTAGTTCTGCATATCCAGTCCACCCCCTCTTTATCCATCAGCAGTTAGCATTTTGCATCGCTGGTCCCATAGAATGAAAGTTGATCATCAGACGATCAGAATCCTTAACTCTTTCAAAATCATTTTTACAACATTGTTCTTAGAGTAGAAATTGTTCTACTCCTGCTTACTTCACTCTGCATGAGTTAAAGATGAGGTTCAAGAGGCATCCCCCACAGCTTTGTCATATGTATAGACTTCTTGTATTCCTCTTTATGTGAGCTAATAAGCTCACATCCTTTCCCTACCCTCTTTTGTTGCTTGTTGTATTTTTCTTCAGTCATTTTTTAGTCATGTCCAAGTATTTGTGATTCCATTTGGGGTTTTCTTGGCAAAGATACCGAAGTGGTTTGCCATTTCCTTCTCCAGCTCATTTTACGGATGAGGAAACTGAGGCAAACAGGGTTAAGTGACTTGACCAGGGTCACATAGCTAGTAAATATCTGAGGTTAGATTTGAACTCGGGAAGATGATTCTTCCTGACTTCAGGACCAGTGCTCTATGCACTGTGGTGCCACCTAGCTGCACCTTATTGCTGTATCCCCATGTTTTTTTCTTTCTTCTTTTGAAATCATGAAAAATAAAGGGAAAAAAATCACTCTCACATCTTCCATTTGCTGAACTTACTCTATGAGCTCTGTTGACATCAGGGATCTCATTGCGTTCTGGTATCACTCTCTTTTTACTATGTATGTATGTGTGTATATGTATGTGTGTGTGTATGTTTTTTACATGCTTGCTTACATGTTTTCTCCTCCATTAGACTGTGAGCTCCTTGCAGTAGAAACTTTGCTTTTGGTTCTTCTTTGTAACTCCAGTGCTTATGACTGTGCCTGTCTCAGACTAGCTGTGTGACTCCAGGCAAATCACTTAACCCATTTTCCTCATCATTAAAATGAGGATGATAATAGCACCTTTCCCAAGGTTGTTTTGAGGATCAAATGTATTAATAGTAAGTTCTATATAAATGTTAGCCATCATCATCATCATCATATCATCATCAAATACATGTTGATTAATGGGTAACTTATTGTCACTTTGTCCTCCAGTTCTAACAAATCTCAAAACTTATAACTTAACAAATCTGAAAAATTTAAAAACTATGCATAGGCTTATTTAGGATCATGGCTCTCAGTGAGTTCAATGATTGTTAAATTATATCTCCATGATCTCTTTTCCAGGTCAGTTTTTTTTTCCCTGTGGAATACCTTATATCTTAATCTATTTTTTCATTCTTTCAGCTTTGCTTCAGTATTTCTTGGTATCTCACATAGAACTTAACTTATTTGTTTGCTACATTCTAATTTTCAGGAAGTCTGTTATTTTTGCAAGATTTTGTACCTATAGTGCTATCTGTTAATTTTCTTTTCAAATCTCTCCTCTATAATTTTCATTTCTTTTTTCCAATTATTTTCCAAAAAGTTCCACTATTGTTCTATTTCATGTACAAACATCATTTTAAAATTCTTTCTTTTTAACTTTTGCAACATTTACTCTTGTAATACCAGTTGATCTTACAAGCAACCTGTGTTTTTGTTTGAGGCTTTGCTTGTAGGTCTTTTGGAATTGTTCTCTTCTTGACTTGTGTCTTAGGTATCCATAGTTTCATAATAGTGCTTAATCTTTTTTGTTTACTTTAGATAAGCTTAATCATTCTTTCAGAGATCTATTCTGGGTAACCCTGATGTTGCTGACCTAGCTGGGAGTTCTGGGACCTAAGTTCCCACTTGAGCCCAATTTATGCACAAAAACATACACATACATACATACATACATACATACATACATACACACTCCTATGAGTTACAGGCCTGGAGGGAAGATATGAGTACCCAATCTGCACCAGCTTTTAGTGTCTCAGTGCTACTGGACGACCTCAGGCATTTGGTTGCCAAGTCCTTGTTCTTGGCCCCTCTGGGAGACCTTGCTATTGGTTGTGTAAACTCAGGCTCTAGGTTCTGAGTGATGATCCCAAGCTGCTGACCTCAACAAAGCACTGTCTTATTACCTCATTTGAAGCTGATAACAACACTGAAAAGTAGGTGCTATTTTATCCCCATTTTACAGATGAGAAACTGAGGCTGTGAGAGGTTAATTCACTTGCCAAAGATCCCATAGCTAATAAATGATTGAGGCCTGATTTGAACTCAGGTCTTCCTAATTTCAGGCCTTCACTGGCTTAATCTCTTGGTGAAAGGTGGGGTGAAGAGGCCCAGGTTAGAAATAGGAAGGGAACAGGAAAGGGCAAAACTTCTACACAGAATTAGCAATGGGATCAGACTATTCCAGCCTTCCTTGGAGCTCACCGTCTTGGTGCCACATTTAGTGTGGGCACAGACTCAGTTGTAGCTTCTGAGCCCTAGAGATTCACCAATCTTTGCTTCCTCAATAGCAGGAACCATAGGTATAGGTCACCAAGCCTAGTAGGAATTTCTAATAAATAATTCAACAACTGGCACCTTTTTGTAACAGAGTTCTCAGGAAAAAAGATTTTCTTTTAAAAGAAATGAAGCAAAATACCAAGGTGTATATTTCAAAAGGATTCTTCATTTGCCAAATGAGAACTTCATCTTTCAACAGATCAGTGAAATTCACAGAATTCTTCCAATGCAGCAGATCCCATACCCTATTCACACCTTCATCTCCTGGTCAATGGTTTCGTCCATGAGCCACAATAAATAAAGCATTACCCAGATGGTTTTTTCATGAAATACTTTCTTTATTAATGAAAATATTTAAAGATGGTTTGGAGAAAGAGCGTGCAGCAAAGTTTCTCCTTGAGGAAATGGATTTTTTCCCTATTTTGAGAAGTTAAGCAGAAAAAATACATTATTTAAAGAGACTATCCAAAAAGTTTAGTAACTCTGAAACAGCCTTTGCTAGATGGTATTTCAGAGCACTGTTAATAATGGGAAAGATCAGCACGTTTTATGACATGTTTAAAAATGGCCTTCACTATTTCTTTACTTTGGGATAACATTTCTACATTTCATCCTTGGGAAGAAAAACAGATATGTTAAAGTATCTTCCATCAAGGAAAGTGTGAAATGCATATGTCTGTGTTACTAATATTACTTATGGTAAAGAAAAAAAAATGTTTGCCTAGTTTTACAGCAGAAACTCCAAATCCAGAAGAAGTAAGAATTTTAAAAAGTAAAACAATAAGTGCTGCCATCTTGCAAGTTTATGCTATGTGTTATGGGCAGGAATCCTTAATAGCGAAGGCTGTATTCCTTGTTCCTCTGACTGCCTTTCAGTGTAATTCATGATTCTGAAAGGAATGACTGGGTAAGGTTTGGGATGAAATTGCAGTTTGGCACATTGGTTAGAGTGCTGGTCTTGGAGTCAACAAGATTTGTATTTAATCTTTCCTCAGGAGATTTACTACATGGGCAACTCTGGCCAACTCACTTAACCACTATGAATCTCATTTTTCTCATCTGTAAAATAGGATGTTGGATACAATGACCTTTAGGGTTCCTGATAGTTCTGAGTCTATGATCTTAAGTACTATAAGGCCTGGAGGAGTTGGGGTGGGTGAATTTTCCATGACTAGAGCATCCCCAAGATGTAGATGGAGCTTGAATTTCAAAAGCAATCCTGTAAACAACTTCCATGATCAACTTCTGGATAGTGTGGTTAACAAGATGGTCTTAAGGATAGTGGCTAATGATGTATGGATTGATAGAGATGGAGACAGAGATGGAGATGGACAAAGAGATTGTATGCGTGTGTGTGTGTGTCTGTCTGTCTGTCTCTGTCTCTATTTCTGTGTGTGTCTGTGTGTGTCTCTGCCTCTCCATGTCTCTGTCTCTCTGTGTATCTCTCTGCTCTTTCTCTTTGTCTCTCTCTGTCTCTGTCTCTCTATCTCTGTCTGTCTCTCTCCCTCTCCCTCTGTGTGTCTCTTTCTGTGTCTATCTCTCTCTGTCTGTGTGTGTGTGTGTCTCTACCTCTCCATGTCTTTCTCTGTGTCTCTGACTCTGTGTGTGTGTCTCTTTCTGTGTCTCTCACTGTGTCTATTTCTCTTTGTCTCCCTATGTCTCTGTCTGTATCCCTGTCTCTGTATCCCTTCTCCTACTCCCCCTTTATGTGCATCTCTATCTCTGTCTCTCCGTCTTTCTTTCTCTGTGTGTGACTGTGTGTGTATCTCTGCCTGTCCATGTCTCTCTCTGTGACTCTGTCTCTCTCTGTGTGTGTCTCTCTCTGTCTCTTTCTGTCTTTGTGTCTCTTTCTGTTTGTCTCTCTATGTATCTGTCTGTCTCTGTATCCCTGTTTCTCTGTCTCTCTCTGTCTCTCTCTCTCCTCTACCCCCTGTGTGTGTCTCTCTCTCCGAGTGTCTTCTTCTCTCTGTCTGTGTGTGTGTCTGTGTGTGTGTCTCTGCCTGTCCATGTCTCTCTCTGTGACTCTGTCTCTCTTTGTGTGTCTCTGTCTCTGTCTCTCTCTCTCTCTGTCTCTCTGTCTCTCTCTCTCTCTCTCCTTCCCTCCCCAGATTGCTACATTACATAGAGTTATGGGAGTAGAATCAGAAAGACCTGAGTTCAAATCTGCCCTCAGATATTTACTAGCTGTTTGATCTTAGCCAAGTGATTTAACCTTTATTTATCTCAGTTACCAGAAATGATAGCACTTCTCTCCTAGGGTTATTGTGAGGATGAAATGAGGTAACATTTGTAAAACACTCAGCAAATAGTTGGAACATAGTAAGCATCTAATAAATGTTCTCTCTCCACATAAACATATATGTGCATATGTATGTGCAAACCATATATGTGTATATATAAAGCATTATATGAACATTTTAAAATAAAAATAAATTTTCCCTTTCAACCCTAATGCAGGTTATTGTTTCTATCTATAAAGTATGTTAAATTCATGCCAATTATAACCAGTAACAAAACTGAGCTCAGAGTCAAAGATAAAGATGAATGTATTGTTTCCAACTGTCCAAAGCTCCCTGATTTTCATCCTTGGGAACAGTGGAGAGCTGACTCCCAAGGTGCATTTGGCAGACACATAAACCTCCCTGTTTTATGGACTTTCATGAGGGTTTCAGATGAGATGTTAACACTGCATCACTTCAGGCTGCAGCAATTTATACACGCCCTTATTGGCAGAAATGTTCTAAGAAAACCATTTAAGAAATATTAGACATAAAATACTACTCAAGAAGTTGGAAGGATCTGGAGCTCATCCAGATGGAGATGGAATACCCGACTCTGATCCAGTCTCAAGGATTTCTGGGAGTAGCTGGTAAAGGGGACACATGGAATGCAACTTGATTCTATTAATGAACTCCAGACCTTCATTATGTGTTTCCTTTCTGCACTTTGGTCGGTGTGAACTAATTCTGCCACCCTCATACAGGCAGCATTTGAAATCCTGAAAGATCAGATCAGTCTGTGTATGTGTGTGTGTGTGTGTGTGTGTGTGTGTGTGTGTGTGTGTGTGTGTGTGTGTGTGAATATCTGAAGAGTCGGAAATACACAGGATTTGGGAGTGAGGAATTAGGGATGTACGTAGCTCTGATGCTATATGTGAAGAATCATGTATCTGGAACTTAAAGTGACACAAAAGTCCATCTCATGGCACCTCCTCATTTTACAGGTGAATAAACTGAAGCCCAGGGAAGATAAGTGATCTACCCAAGGTCAAAAAAGGTAACATATCACATGGAAGCTTGGTGCAGCTCACTTCCCACTATTGCACAGTAGGACTTCAGAAATTCCTCCTTCCATGCAGATAAATCTAGATGCAGCTGTTCTCTTTTGCTTCTTTTTGTATCCTCAGTGCTTAGCATAATCTCCAGCACATTGTAGGTATTTGATAAATGTTTGATAACTTATTGATTCTTTTCTTTGTCACCAGCATTTCAGCAAATACATACATACAAAGGGAAGAGAAGAACTACATAAGTCATTTAAAGAGTAAAGACTAATAAAAGTATCTTCTGGGACATACGGAAGAGAGTCCATTCAGTTCAAGAAACATTTAAGCACCTACTATGTGCAAGTCACTTTACTCAACATGGGATTGCATAGGATCATAAGATCGTAGATGTAGAGCTTGAAGGGAACTTAAGAGGCTATGGAGGCCAAATCTCATGCTTTACAAATAAGGAAATTGAGAAGCTAAGTGAATTGACCAGAGACATACAGATAGAAAATATTTGAGCTGGGATTTGAACCAAGGGCTTCCTGACTCCCAGTCCAAGGCTGTATCCACAATTCCACACTTTGATTAAAAAATGATAAAATCATTGTCTTCAGGGAGATTATATTCTCCTGACATGTACACAAGTAAATAAATGAAAGTTAATTTCAGGAAGGTGAGAGTGCTAATAATTGAGTTGGGAGTGGGTGGGAGTGGGAAAAGACCTCAAACAGGATGTAATAGCAAAGGTGAGCTTTGAAGGAAACTAACAATTCTTGTGACATTTAAAAAAGTTCCAAGAAACATCGTTTTATTAATTAGGCCAGCATGTTTATTAATAAAAGGATGGTCATTTGGCCACCTCTTTTAGACCAAAGCTCCCTTGTGGTGATGGACTCGTAGTTTCTATGCCCTTCAAAGTGCAAATGCTCCTGAGGATGGTAATCAATACTGATTGGTTAACAATTAATGAAAAAATAAATATTAAAAAAGGGAGGAGGGCTATATTGAAATGAGAGGGTTGGCATATATGACTTGGATTCCTCCAATCTTGGTCAAAGAGACTTATCAATTTCCATATTACCTGTCTGACAAAAGGGTGGATCCTCATTTTCCCAACCTGTCAGCCAATACAATGAGCAGGAATGCACCCATTAGCCTAAACTTAGAATTTCTTTTACTGTCTGATTAGGCCTTGGCCTGGATGAATCTTTAAGAGAGAAATCTTTCACTAGTTGGTTTCTGGATGAGGAAGTAGAAAAGAGGAAAACCTTTGTCCTAATACAATAATTAGTTATTAAAGATAAGACAGAAATAATCATTTCTCACATCTAGGTGGCAGAGGTGAGGAGGGAATTCATTCTAGATGTGGAGAATGATTTTAGGGTCACATATGCTGGAAAAAAAAGAATGGAGCTCATCTAATTCAAACACCTCGTTTTACAGGTGAAGAAACTGAGGCTTAGAGACATTAAAGCACTTGTCTAAAGTCACATAGCTCATGTGAGACGCTATATTTGAAACCAGATCTAACTGATTCCACATCCAGCAGTCATTCAAGTAGATGTTATATTGGGTAGAGTAAGTCCCTTAACTGTCAAGTTTTATAGATAGAGGCAGTTTTAAGTAGTAATGGAGGGTTATAGTCAGGAAAACCTAGTTTCAGATATGACTTCTAGCTCTGTATCCCTGGCAAGTCACAGCCCTTATGGATTGAAGACTTCTCCCTATCCATTAATCAAACAATCAACAAACATTTATATTATATTAAGACCCTAATGATGTACCATTTACTATGCTAGGTGCTGGTAACAAAATGCGAGAGATAAATCAAGGTAAATCAATTGCTAATTTCTAGATGCTTATATTCTAACAGAAGGCTCAAGAAGTACACTTCTAATTTCATATATGTTCACATCGTACATATGTGAAATTAGAAGTGTACTTCTTGTTCCTTCTGTTAGAATATTTGTGTATTTTTATATGTGTATATTTGTGTGTATGCATATGTAATTAATATGAAAAATAAAGAAATGGAAAAGTAATAAATGCAAACATCTTTGGGAAGTAGGGCACTAGCAATCAGTGGGCTTATGAAAGACAGTGATAAAGGAGCATCTTGAGAGAAGAGAAGGAATCAGTGAAGCAGAGGAGGGGGAAGGGGTACACATGATTCATTAGGGAAAGCAATTGCAAAGAGACAGAAATGGCAGATAGTGTCATGTGAGAATAATGGAGAAAGGCTAGTTTGACTATAATCAGATAATTTGAGACTGGAGGAGGTAATAATCAATAAGGCAGGGACTATTGGTTGAGTTCAGGGCTTTAAAAGCTAAATGGAAGACTTTGTATTGATCCTATAGACAATAGGGAGCTAAGTCCTGGAGTATACTGAGTAGAGGAACAACATGGTCAGATCTGTGCCTGAGAAAAATCACTTGGTCAACAGTGTGTCAGATGGACTAGAGTGGGAAAAGGTTTGGGGAGCCAATTGAGAGGCCATTGGAGTGATCTAGGTGAGAAACAATGAGGGCCTCTATTACAGTAGGGGCTGTGTATATAAAAATAAAAAAAAATGTGGAAGTAGAAATGGCAAAATTTGGCCATTTGAAAGGTAGTGCGAGGGACAGTGCAAAATCAAGCATAGCCCAGGTAAACTCTGGAGCCCTCATCCAAATTGACACTAAGACTGATAAAGTGGTTCACCAGAACAAGGCTAAATTTCTCCATTAGAGTCCTAGGGATACCTAGAACAGTGATTGGGTTCTCCTTCTCCTATTGCCTGGAGCCCACATTGTGATGTGTTCACCTCTGCAATATCAATGGCCAGTTACAGTGAGCATCTCCTCTTCTGTCATTGATTGACCCAATGGTAAGTTACTCACTATCAATTTAACCAGTTAGTATCAAATAGCTTTTGCAAAGGAAGATTAATGGAGAACATATAGCAAGAATAGTAATGCAATCACCACCACCCTGGAACTGGGGACTCTCTCCTCTCTATCCCCTCAACCTCTCGAGCTTATACTTGAAGTGGCTGCTACAAAGCATTCACCTTATGAAGTTCACTTCCAAATGATGTAGAGTCTCTCCCTTGCCTGTAGAACTGGGGATCTCAACTGTAGGGTCATTTCACTATAGGGCTAGAACCCTATAGCTTGCTGCTCAGCTCTTTGGTGAAGACTCAACTGCCTTGACTCTTGGCAAACTGCACTCCTCCTAGACAGCTCATTTGCCTGATCTTTTGAAACCCACAGATTCATGATCATCTTCAATGTTACTTCACCTAAAGGTGAAGAGTAAGAAAACATAGATGAGACAGATACAGAAAAAAAAATAGCCAGGTCATACTCAGGAGCCATATGGTGGCTCTGATGTGTAGATTATATCTCTGGTGCCATCTCTCTCTCTCTCTTTCTCTCTCTCTTTCTCTCTCTGGAGTTGGAAATGTCTAAGAGGCAGTGGGACTAGAAAGCTGGACTTGGCATCAGGACAACATCAGTTCAGATCCTTCCTCAGATATTTACTTAGTTGTGAGACTATGGTAAGCCCTTAGCTTTTCTCAGGCTCAGTTTCCTCTTCTATGAAATGGAAATAATTTCATTTAATTGATGATAGGTATTTTATACCCTTTTATGAGGGGGCAGTTAGGTGGCACAGTGGGTAGAGCATGAGGCATAAAGTCAAAAAGACTCATCTTCCTGAGTTCAAATTTGTCCTCCAATACTTACTAGCTGTGTGACCTTGGGCAAGTCATTTAACCCTTAATGTCCTCATCTGTTAAATTAACTGGAGAAGGAAATGGCAAACTACTCCAGTATTATTTTTGTCAAGAAAGCCCTAAATGGGGTCACAAAGAGTCAAACACAATTGAAACAACTAAACAACAACATGAATAAATAAAACATATCTCTGCCTTTGTTTTAATTTCTGAGTTTCTTTTGATCCAATGCTTTATGTTGTCAACAATTACTCAACAACTAGGACTGATTGAGTGCCTACTTAGAGAGGCAGGGCATTTTGATTAATCTAATCATTTAATGGGTATAGTAGGGAGTTTTGGATTCAGGAAGACTGAGTGAAAATCTTTCCTTTGACACATAAGAGATGTGTGACACCGAAAACGTCACCTAATAATGTTTCAGTGCTCCTAGGAAGTTCTGTAAGACTATAAATCACAAATTACTCATCTGTTTCAGTGGAAAGTATTTCCATAAGAATTTTTCCATACCAAAAAAATCAAAGTTTCAGACACTGATCACTCTACCATCCCCTCAAAAATGTTAAATTAAAAGCATCACAAAGTATTTGTGTAGCTCTTATATAAATAATTGTCTCATTTCCCTAATTTACTTAGCTTAGGTAGACCTGGTTAATCTATAAATCAACAACAAGTCAGTCCCTTCCAGCTCTAAATCCTATGATTTGCGATGGATGAGTACTGTGCAATGCAAAAATAATTTTGCAAATTACATGTTTATTTACAATCATCACTAACCTACAAGATTTGGCAGTCCCTCTTTGGATCATTTCCAGTCAATAGAGGTATAGAAATACAGTACACAAGAGGTATATTGAGAGAACTAGAGACACTGTTACATTTGGAAAATTTAATGAAGTGTTGACATTGTACCTTTCTCACCGATGAAGTAATGACTTTAGAAGGAGACCATGGTCATTACCCAGAAAAAATTGCATTTCCTGAAGGCTTAGGCAAGCCTACTCATTCCTGAGCCTTCAATATGTGTCATTTGATTCAAAACTATTAATTCGACTTACCTTCACATCACCACTACTTCAAGAGCAGGTTTTAGACATGTTTTAATAGAATCAGGGCTAAGGAATTATTTCTCCCCTTTGCTCAGTTCAGCAGAAATGGGGGGGGGAAGATAGAGAAGGAAGGAAGGAAGGAAGGAAGGAAGGAAGGAAGGAAGGAAGGAAGGAAGGAAGGAAGGAAGGAAGGAAGGAAGGAAGGAAGGAAGGAAGGAAAGAAGGAAGAAAAGGGAAAGCAAGGGAAGGGAAGAAAGGCAAGAAGGGAGAGGAAGGGAGATAGAAAAGGAGGGAGGGAAAAGAGAGAGAGGGAGGGATGAGGGAAGGAGAAAGAGAGGAAAGGAAGGAGCAAAGGAGAGGAATGAAGAGGGCAAGAAGAAAGGAAGGAAAGAAAAAGAAAATGAATTAAAAAGAAAAAATGAAGGAAGAAGGGAAAATATAAAGAATTGCTTTTTCACTAATTGATAAATTATGTGTATATATATATATATAGGTATAGATATAGATATAGATAGATATAGATATAGATATAGATATAGATATAGATATAGATATAGATATAGATATATATTACAAAGCCAGTCTTAAAATGGGGGGAAACACAGATATGCTAATGTCAAGTAGGAAATATGTTTATCTTATAAGATGAAGAGCAATGTAAGCAATACTAAGGTGGGGGGGTATATCCAATAGTTATAATGGCCTAAATTTAAATACTAGTAAAATGAAACTGACTGTAAAATTATGTTGACCAGTCTGAGGTTAGTTGACTTGTCCAGAGTCATATTACACATAAAAAATACCAAAGTCTGTATTGGAATATAGGTTTTATTCAATCAAACAACTGATCAGTCAGTTAAGTCATACAATGGGTTTGACTCCATGCTAAATCCTGAGAATAGAAAGAAAAAAGCAAAAAGGTGTCCTAGCCCTCAGGGAGCGTACATTATAAGGTGAGAGACAATATACGTGAATTAGCTGATTATAGAGTAAATGGAATATGCCCATAGAAAGAAGACATTAGCCACTGAGGGTAGGAAGTTGGGATGGGAAGGGCACTTTGAAGGACCTTCTGGAGAGGCTGGTGCTTTAGCTAAATCTTAAAGGAAGCCAGGGAAGCTTACAGTCGCATTCCATGCCTACTCCTCTCTCTACGATCCCACAATGCTTCTTTTGCCCCCACCTCTCCTGTCACTATTTATGCATATACATATATATCTGTAAGTGTGTGTATGCATGTGTGTGTGTGTGTGTGTGTGTGTGTGTGTGTGTGTGTACTAGCTGTATGACTGTGGGCAAGTCACTTCAGTTGTTTGATCAGTTTCCTCAATTGTAAAATGAGGATAATAACAGTATCTCTTTCTCTAGTTTGTTGTGAGGATCAAATGACATCCTCACAAATGCAAAACAAATAAACAAAACACTGAACATAGTGTTACTGCACACAGTAGGCAACATATAAATTTTTATTCTCTTCACCTTTGCAAGATTTCCTGGGGCTCTGAGAGTTTAAATGACTTCCCGAAGGTCACAGAAGGACACAACAGCCAGTATTGTCAGAGATGGATTTGGATCCAGAGATTTCAAGGCTATTTTTCTGTCTACTTTCTCTGTGTGTCTGTTCATCAATCTCTATCATTCAATAAATTTTACTAAGTTTTATTGAATCCCTACTGTGTGCCAGGCACTATGTTAAGCCCTAGGGATAAAAAAGAAAAAGACTAAAGACAGGCCTTATGCTCAAGAAGCTCCTAAACCAATATTGATTCTCTGTCTCTGTCTCTGACTCTGTTTCTCTCTCTGTGTCTTTATCTCTCTGTGTCTCTCTGCCTGTCTGTCTCTGTCTTTGTCACTCTCTTTTCTATCTTTTTTTTCTCTGTCTGTCTGTATCTCTCTCAGAGATAGAGACAGAGATAATATGGAGGCAACTATGACTCAGTGGATAAAGAGCTGAGCCTGAAATCAGGAAGACCTGAGCTCGAATCCAGAGTCAGACACTTAGTAACTGTGTAACCTTTGGCAAATCACTTAATCTCTGTTTGCCTTGATCCACTGAAGGAGGAAATGGCAAACCACTTCAGTATTCTGCCAAGAAAACCCCATGGACAGTATGACCCACAAGGTCATGAAGAGTCAGGAATGACTGAACCACATAGGTGATGTAGATGCAGATATAGACATAGATATAGATATGAATGTGGATGTAAATCTGTGTAGATATACTCACTCTCTCTGACCATGCAAATCAATGCCTGCTCTGCAATTTCCAATTCTGGAGATTTGCCCAGGACATTAAGAGATTGCAGGATCTCACAGCCAGTGTATGTCAGAAGCCTGAGTTGTAGTATATCTGATTGCCAGGGCAATTTTCTTTCTCTTACGTTATATGTATGCTTGTATTTTCCTCATAAACCATGCAAACCTTCAGAATAAGTTTTTGGTTTTCTTTGCATCTGCAGGGCTTGACGCAATACCATGGTAACTCCTTGACTGAGTGAATATGTGTATATACATACATATATGCATACATATATGTATATGTACATGTATATGCATGTATATATACACACATATTTAACATGTATGTGTATGTATAGTTTAACAACAGCTTAAACCTATGTCTGTTCAAGATTTTTTCACTGAAGTATTAAAAAAGAATCAGTCAATCACAGATGTTATTTGGCATATTGGAAAAAAACTTAGAATTAATTGAAAAATAATAAATTCTGTCAAATTAGCTATGCATGTAGACAGAGCCCAAAGGGGAAATATTTAAGTGCCTGAACTGGTGTCTCAATGAATAGTTACTCAATTATTGGCAGTTTTAAATAAGCCATATAGTGGTTCAGAAGTCATCAAGACTTAACAGTATGTCAACATCTTAATACCACCCTCCTAAGCAATAACTGTGGAAATATCCTGATCTGTTAAAATCATCATTAGGATGATTTTTTTTGTGTCTGCTCAGTAACAGACATTTCATGAAAAGGAGTCCAAGAATTGTGACCCAGTGACTTGGTTGCCAAATACTTTGGTTTGTTTTTGTTTTATTTTATTTTTTTCTGGCACAGACTAGTAACTCACAAGGTGTCCCTGCTGCTCCAGCCTGATGCTAACCTATGAACTTCACTCTCTTTTAAGTTTTCCCAATCATTTCATGCTTCTCTCTTTGCCTGAGGTGATATAGTGTAAAGGGCTGAGTGTGAAAAAGAAAGGAATCTATTGTCCACAAGGAAAATCAACATGGTGAAGGGTGTACTTAGAATTTCTTGTCCTCTCTCCTAGTCCCTTTTCAGTGCTTCTTCACAGAGAACTACTTTACCCCAAATAAAGTGATTTCTTGGCATTTTAGTTTTAACTGCTCTTTATCCTGCCTAAATAGATTTATTTATACAAAGTTTAAGTGTGTCAGAACTTGTACAAGAGTTAAGCGGTCAAATAGGCCAGCAATTTCCATCATTCAGTATGTTCATGAGGAGAGTAGACTGTAATTGTGTGTGTGTGTGTGTGTGTGTGTGTGTGTGTGTATGTGTGTGTGTGTGTTCCTTTTGTGGTTTTTCAGAGCACCAAAATATTAAATTTTGGCCACACATGAAAAAAAAAGTTTATAAATGTTAAAGTCTCATATGGTTTATCAGAATATTTTTTTTTTATTTTTAGATCAAATTTTGGAGTGATAAGATGAAAACTAGATCACAATATTTTAAATATTTTAGTTTATTGGTGCCTTTTACTTTTTGTCTTTTTATTATTCTTATGTGATCATAAATTAGAACTAAAAGGGACCCTGGACATCACCCAGCCCAAGCCTCCTCATTTTACAAATGAGAATAATTTTACAACCACCTCAACCAGCCCCCATCCACCCAGGAAGTTATCCTATGTCTCAAAGATTCTAAAAGAAACAGGAAAATTAAGATAGGTCGATAAAACTCACCAGCACTATAACCATATCTGACTTTATGTATGTATGTATGTATGTATGTATGTATATATATATATATACGTGTATATATGTATATGTGTATGTGTGTATTACCCAAAGAAAAACAAATATATACTGTATCTGTACTATGCTAATTGATATTGCTTGGTGGGGAATTATTGTATCATTCAGTGTCTGTCTCATTTTAATCATATATAGAGAAAAATATCGGATCTATGTCCATACACACACACACGTATGCGTGTATGTACATGTATAGATAATTTGTTCCTAGTTATCTCTCCCACAACCACACTCCCCTACCTATGCTAAAAATAGAAAGGAAATATATTTCATCAATTCTTCTCCAGAGCTGTTTGGCTATTTTAATTCTAAACAATTCAGTTTGATTTTATTATTATTTTCAGCTACATCGTTATAGTTACTGTGCATGTTTTGTTTGATTCATTTAGTTTGGTTTCCTAGTTTTGCTTACTTCACTTTGTATCAGTTCATATGTTTTCCAATGTTTCTCTCAATCTTTCACATTCATTCTTTCTAACAATATCATTCTATTATTTTCATATAGCATGCCTTGTTCGGCCATTCCTGATTGGTGGATACTTTTTTTTTTGCAAACACACACACACACACACACACACACACACACACACACACACACAATCTAACCCTGCTTTAAATATTTTATACATATAGATCTGTTGCCCCTTTTTAACAAACCTCTTTGGGGGTATAGGCCTAATAATGACAATGATGGATCAAAATATGTAGTTTAGTAACTTTTTGAGACACAGTTCCAAATTATTTCCAGAATACCTGGACCAATCTGCAGCTCATTGAGTGGCATCTCAATATTTCTTTTTTTCTCTTTTAAAGTTCCCAAGCCAAGGTAATTGACCACATTGGTGGAATAGCAGTTGTGAAGATAGGAACATTACTTAGCCTAACCCTTTAATTTTATGGATGAGGAAGTTGAGACCCAGGAGGTCAAGTCAGTTGCCCAAGGTAACACGGTAAATTGGAGAGTCAGAATTGAAACCCAGGTCCTGCTTCTCCACAAATCTTGCCACCTTTCCTCCCAGTCTGCACCATTCCTATCAGTAGCCAGTTCTAGCTATTTATTTTGTTATCTTTCCCTGTTTAAACTCTCCAGCCGGTTTTCAGCATTATTGATTAAAACTACTTCTTGTAGGAAAGCCTGGGTTAAGCTCAAGTCTTCCTTCACAGTTCCCAGCGGATCTGGTGGGAGTGCGTAATACTGATTTAATTAATGATTTCAGAAGTCAGTTGGGGACAAGTAGATGGGGAAAGGCTTATAGAAGTTGACAGAAATATGTGAATTTGACACAGAGGATATAAAAACAGGGATGGACAAGTGGAGATTAAGAATAGAATCACAGGTTTCTTCGCAAACTGGGATCTGGTTTTGATTTTCTCTTTTCCTAATGCTTTACCTGTTTTCCCAGGCCAAAACAAATGAAGGGAAATAAGCCCATTACTTTCCCTCCATATATTTCTGTGGATTGTCCCCACATCTTTTTGATGATAACATGTAACTATTCTGCAAAGAGAAATGGTTTGCTTATTTCCTTTCTGATGAGGATGTGTTGTAGCTAAAAGATATAGAATATACATAAATATAGAATAGAAAGATGTAGCAAGCAGACTGGCTGCATGCTTTGGTTGGACCTCACATGGCGGCAAGATTCATGAAAGAATCTCAGGTCAGAGGTCTGATACACATAAACATAAGTATATATGTATGTATGTGTTATATATATGTATATACGCATACAGGCAGGGAACTAGATGGCTCAGTGGATAAAGCACTGGGCCTGGAGTCAGGAAGGTCTAAGTTTGAATCTGGCCTCAGATACTCACTAGCTATGTGACCTCAGGCAAGTCACTTAACCTCTATTTGCCTAATCCATTGAAGAAGGAAATGGCAAACCTTTCCAGAATCTCTGACAAGAAGATCCCAAGCAAGGTCACAAAGTGTCGAACATGATTCAACAACAAATATGTGTGTATCTTTATGTATACATGTATATATATATATACATATACACACACATGTGTGGATTTAGACCCGGTATATTTCTCTATATATGACTAAAACAAATTCAGTAACCCTCGACCAAGCAATATAAATTAACATAGTAGAGATGCAGTATATATTTGTTTGTCTTTGGGTAACAACACAGTCCTATTATTTGTTAAATGTATATAAATGAAAACAACAATGGTATAATATTTATAGTTATGTAAATAGCTGGAGCTAGACAGATGGGTGGACAGATAGATGGATAGATAGAAAGAGACAGAGAGACAGACACTGAGAGAGAGATTGAAGCACAGACAGAGAGATGAACGGATGGATGAGGCTAGACCTGGGATTTGGGAGTTGCATTAGTAGGGAACTCCCTAGATGAAAAGATTCCTGTATTAATGCAGGTTATCATCTTCTATGCAATTTATAATCTTACAAGTTTTCCCAGAGCAGTAAGACATTAAGTAAATTGCCCAGAGTCACAGAGCCTGTATGTGTCAGAGGCAGGATGTGAACACAAAACCTGAGTATCATAGGATACTACGTATTATAATATTAGAAGTGGAATTATGTATTAGAACTTATAAGTATTATAGACTTAGAACTTGAGGAAATCACAGAGACTTATTAGCATGCCTGGGTCTCTCTGGAGTAGTTATAATTCACATTTATGTAGTGCCCTAAGATTTATACCATGACTTCCACACAATGACACCTTTGAAATAGGTAGTACAGGTATTATCAATTGCATTTTTACAGCTGAAGAAACTGAGGTGTAGGTTGTGGCTTGCTGCTAGCTACGTAGCTAAGGAATTTCATACATGGGACTCAGCTGAAAGTGTCCTTATTACTAGTCCGGGGTTGACTGTTTTCTTTGTTTTCCTAACTCGTGTACAAGTTCTCATACCTTAAAATTCTCATGAATATTATTGCCATATATTATTGTTATCAATTATTAATTATGTTCCCTACCACTCCAGGTACCTTCTCATTTCATTTTGCCTCAATCTGATTTAACTTAACCATTACTTATTAAGCACCTGATATGTGCCAAGGATAATGGTTGTCATTGGTGGGGGAGGGGGGAGAGGTACAAAGACAAAAAAAAAAAAAGAAATAAAACTTCCCTGCCTCTAAGGAGCTCATATTCTGAAAACAGACCTCTTTTAAGTTAGTATTTCATTTAGTTCAAATAGCCCTCGATCTCTTATTTAATTTGAAGGAGGGGAATTTGACTGTTCACAGACAGATTGCATGTGAACATAGTCTGTTACAAAAGAAGCATTGCAGAGAAATTAAATAAATAAAGGATCCCCCCCCACACACACAGTTATCTTCTCATCACTGTTGCTGCTATCATAGAAGAAGGTGAATTTCAAATTTTTCTTAATGAACTGCAAAATTTAATTTGTGATTTTAGGCATCAGGGAATTTTTAGAAGCAAGCTTTTAACCAGAGACTTAATCCACTCTTAAACCTAGTCCAGGTTGGATATATTGGCCTCTGGGGAACAATGAGTCTTTTTTGTCACCCAACCTGGTCAAGCCTATGCATTTTATCAAACCTTTCTTCTAATAATCAGAATATATACACATCCAATTAAGTGTAAGTCCAATTAAAAATAGATGCCCACCCTGGACTTCTTCAATGAATGAATCGATGAACCACTCCATCACCCCACCCCATTACCATAAATAACAAGATGTTATACTCCCAGATATCTTGATCATGTACGAATGCCTCTTTGATTGAATTATAGAATCAATCCATGAAAGATGTAAAATGAGTTTGAACAATTTCTAGTCACCTCTACTGAATCAATCAAAGGCCTAAACTAGATGTGAAAAAGAACACAATTAATTTAGAAGAAATAAAATACTAAAAGCCATTAAATGAAATGAGATGACACTTTATAAGAAGCCTTTGGAGATTGGTTAAAGAGAATTAGTCATGCCCTGTGAGACTTGGATGGCAAACATGATGCCAGTTCAGAATTTAGGATTTCAATGCAGGGGAGCTTAGTAAAGAACATTTCTGACCAAGTTATTGAGAGTGAGTTCCTTGTATTGGTACACAGGAGGATGGGAGGGGATGGGGAACATCTGTTTCTTTCCCACCCTCACCCTCACTTTTCTGACTTGGTTCTTCACATTGACAATGATACGAAAACACTTAGTGTTGTTAACTCATTGTTCAGTCATGTTCAACTCTTTGTGATCCCTTTTGGGATTTCTTGGAAAGGACAAGGGAATGGAATGGTTTGCTGCTTCCTTCTACAACTCATTTAACAGATGAGAAAACTGAGGCAAACAAGGTTAAGTAACCTGCATACAGCTATGTCTGAGGACAGATTTGAACTCATGAAAAAGAGTCTTCCTGACTCCAGCTCCAGAACTTTATGTACTATGACAAAATCTAGCTGCCGCAGTTCTAGTAGTATCAGATCTCAAATTATATTACCAAGCAGTACTCATCAAAATGATTTGTTACTGGAGAGGTTTGCCATTTTCTTCTCCAGCTCATTTTACAGATGAGGAAACTGGGGCAAACAGAGTTAAGTGACTCGCCCAGGATCACACAGCTAGTAAGTGTCTGAGGCCAGATTTGAACTCAGGAAGATGAATTTTCCTGACTCTTTCTATCTTCCATTAAAACAAGGCAGACACTGAAAAATGAGGCTCCAACTCCAGACCTAACAATTAACTCAGATGTGGTATATACATATTTGTTTTTCTCTAAGTATCAGCACAATCCTATTATTTTCTTAGTGTCTATAAATTAAAACATCATGACTAGAACTCACAGTTCTTGGAAAGATCTTCAGTTAATTTTAGAATCAATATTTTCCCTGGCTACTTTTCTATAGTCTGTACTAATGCACCCCCAAAACATTGCAGTAAGACCAAGTCTTGCAAAAAAAAAAACAATCAGGCCCTTTGGAAATAACATAAAGGCAGTATCTGAAGCAGTTCACTCAAGAAGAGACGTTAGGATATATTACACATATCTCAATCAGTACCACATAGCAAAAGCACAAGGCTCAAAGACCCAATTCCCAACTGATTGTTTTACCTGAATGGGAGCCAGTCTTACTTACTGTGTTGAAAGAAAAGGCCTAGTCGTGTGACAGTTTTCATAATCTGAACTCAATGACCTGCTCAGAATTAACTGTACAGCTAGTCTTTTGGAAATGCAGACAAGAGGTCACAAATATGCAAGGAAGGATAGCATTCAGGAAAGAGCATTGCTTTTAGAGTCAGAGGGCCTGAAATTAATTTTTGCCTCTTGTTTACTACCTAACATTAGGCAAATCATTCAAACTTCCTGGTCCTTAGTTTCTCAATCTATAAAATGGATGATTGGGATTAAATCAGCAGTTCTTAACCTGGGATCTGTGACTATTTAACAAAAGCATTTTACTAACTGCATTATTTCACTTCCTTTGGTCTCCTTTGTAATCTTGTGTATCTTTTTTTAATTTAAAAACATCATTTTAAGATGGGGTTCCATAGGCTTCATCAATCCCCTAAAAAGATCTATGTCATACCAAGAAAAAGTCAAGAATGCCAGGACTAGACAGTGTCTGAGGTGCTCAATATGTAATATTGTGGTGCAATGTCAGAGTTTATCAAATATTTCGTCCACGTCTGGGTGCCCAGATGTGCATTTTTGAGAGCAGAAATTAATTCGTGCAAGGAAACTTGAACCCCTCAAAGCCAAAGGTCTCTGAAACAGACAGAGCAGGAAAAGAAACATGATGAAGTCACTCCAGAGACAGCTGAGGATGAGAAGATGCCAAGCAACAAGGAAACAGCGGCCGGAGGCAGAACAACTTCATTAATATCCTGTAAAGCACCCCAAATGCTACACAAGGCAGCACTTACTTTCCAAACACAACCGGAGTTTGCAACTATTGATTTTAAGGAGCAGCTGCCTAATTTCCAGAGAGCAGATACTTGAGCAGTTGTTGAGATTTGTACATGCAAATGAGCCTTGCTGCAAATGGGTTAGTGGCCCTGCTGTTGGTAGAGTTATTTTGTCATGGTGGTATTTAGCCATTCCAGTAATCTGCCTTTAGAAAAAAATTGTAGAGGCCGACAGGTACAGGTGACAGCAGACAGTGAAACTTAGCATTTAGTGAAAGCATGGTTAGGTCCAGAATGCCAAAGATAGGAATTCCCTTCACTGATGAAGATCCAGCAAGTTCTTTGTAACATCCAGACTTAGGGAGTTGTTTAGGGACACTGAAAAACCAGGTGATTTCCCCAGTCACACAGCCTGATGTATTACAGTCACAACTTGAATCCAGGTCATTCTGGCCACAAGATCAGCCCTCTATCTATCTATCTATGAAAAAATAAATAGTGCTTTAAAGTTACTTTTAAATACTTTCTTTTGGTAATAAATTTAATCAATCACACCACGCCCCAATATGTTCCTTGCGGGGCAGGGATTGTTTCAGTTTTTGTTTTTGTTTTTGATTCTACATGACTGAGGTAGAATTCAAACTCAGTTTTCTTTTTTCTGATTCCAAGTCTAGACTCCACTAATTATGAAATTTCCTTCCTCATTTATGAAACCCATAACTGAACACTTCATATATACTCTGATGAAGACACTATGCCTTCCAACGCATTTTAAGACTTGCACTTTTAAAAAAATCTACATTGTTCTTTTGACATTGAGATTCAGGCACCAGTATGGATCTTGGTAGAGAGGTCAGGGATAAAGACAAAAGAAATTGGGAATCATCTCCATAAGGAAGATGTTCATTGAAGAAATGAATAAAGCCCAGGAAGTGAGTACAGTAAGAGAAGAGGACCAAGAACAGAAATGAGGGGAATACCCACATTCAGGAAGTAGAAAGGGAGTGAGGAGCCATTGAAGGACAAGGAAACAAGCACACAATTAAATAATTCCAATATCAGATAGGATGTTGGAAACGCATAAAGATGGTATAAAGTTTCATGAGTGTTCAGGGAAGAGAAATATAATTTCTGACTGAAGGGTGATTAGGAAAAACTTCAGACTTCATGAAGAAGGCAGTATTAAAACTGGGTTTTGAAGGATTGGTATAATGCAATGTAGGAATGGGTAGGATACCAAAGAGATCCTATGATTGAGCTGCAGGCTGCATCCTTGGTCAGAGAAAAGAAAAACTAGGGATTTGAGCATAGTAAGTGTTTCCTTTCAATTAAGACTTGAAAGTTAGATTGCTTTGTATCTAGGAAAAATTGGCAATTGAATGCACCTATCTTTTAGAAGTTTGTGGATGGCTGACCCAAAGTGATAGTTTTGATTCCCTAAATGATTCCATGCTACTATCATCTTCTGAACTTCTGCTATTAATCAGTGTGATTCATTTTGAGTTCTTTGAACTCCTAGTGTCAAATATGCATTTCTAAACCATGTTCTACTTGTCTTTTTTCCCCTGCCATCTCTTCTCTGTGTCATATGATACATCTATCTCCCTAGATGCAATCAAGGTGTGATGCTCCTTCCTCATCTTGCTTATGTTCTCTTCATGCACAAATACGCAGAGGATCTGTGATTTCCTCAGTGTGGGGAACTCCCAGTGTGAAATATCCCTCTACCAACCCAGATTAAAATTGTCTATGTTTTAGTAAAGTTCTAGGGAGTTTCCTCAGACACAAGGAGATTAAATGCCTTGCCACATAGGGTTAAAGACATGATTTAATGATTTAAATGTCCCATCTTCCTGATTCTAAGCCCCAAATTCTATTTATAACATCATACTGCTTCCCATCTCTTCATTTTTGCCTAGATATGTGATTTCATCAGTGTCATGACCCTGCCAGTGAGAAAACTGCCTCTATCAATAGAAATATTCAACTGCTGTGCAATTTAAGTGTTAGTTGCCTGGGGGTACTAAGAAGTCAAGTGACTTGCCTAAGATCATACAACCAGAATGTGTTGAACTTGAATCTAGGTTGACTTGCCTCAAAGGTCAGCTCCCTATGCCACCCTTTCTCTGTATAACCTGGATAAGGACCTAATAATACTCTCTGTGAAAAATAGGACAGTAGAAACTTTCTGAGATACTACCATCCAGATGTGTGTGTGGGGGGGGGGGTGTATGTGTGCAGAATTTGTAAGTGCAAAAACAGATGGTCCAAAAGTCAAGCTTTTCCCATCTCCTTAAATCCTATTGCTGCCCCTCTCCACAAAAATCATTTAACAAGATATTGTCATTTTAATAATTAGTTTAGTAAAAATGTTAGGCATAATCTGAGTAACATAAAACAGGTCTGTAATTTTAGCCCCTAGCAATCAACTGATCAATCAAGAAGCATTTATTATGTTTCTGTTATGTGTCAGGGAAGGGGGAAAGGTAATAAGGATTTATTAATCACCATCTATGTGCCAATCACTTTGCTAAGCATGTTACAAATATTATCTCATTTAATCCTACCAACAATCCCTTAAGGTAGATGCTATTATTATCCCCATTTTACATTTATGGGAACTGAGGCAGTCAGTGGTTAAGTGATTTGTCACATGGCTAGGATGTCTCAGGTCAGATCTGAACTCAGGTCTTCTTGACTTCAAGCCCAGTGCTTTACCCACTGCACCACCCAGTGGCCTCTCTGCTAAGCACTGAGGATACAAAGACAAAATTTAAGCCAATGTGACTTGAAAGTCATATTCTTTTAGGGTAGATGACGTATGTGTTTGGGTACACGTATTAATACATACAAACACATATGTATGCATATGTGTCTGTATGTTTGTGCACACATGTGGTGTCAATTACATACAAAACACACATTTCCATAATATTATAATTCCAATGTTTAAAGTTCTACATGGTTCATACAGCAAATTAGGGAGATAGGTCAGAAAACATTCACTTCACAAAAACTTCTGATTCCCTATAACAGTAATAATTGATGTCCCACAAAGTAGCTTGTAGAATTTGATGTCTATTTCTTTCTGTGAAGTAATTGAGAGTCATTACCTAAGTTGAAGCTCTATTCTTTTATTGGATATTGGAAAACAGCTCTGAAAAGATATTTATTAAAACCTCAAAGATTATGAAAATGGTTACAAAAACCCTTTTTTGAGAACTAATTTCATTATTGTAACTAAAGAATGTTTCTTTCAGCCATAATTGAAGAATAGCAATTAACTCCTAGCTTTAATTTATTGTCTGCATCCTCAGAATAATTTTGGCACCACAGATCTCCTATGCCATTCAGTTATAAGTATATTGGGAACAACCCAAGGATCATGAGATAGATTAACCCTTAAACTCAGACATCACTCGTGTGCAACTCTTTCATAGAAAATTAGTCTAAACACACTTTAAGAGTCACTTCTGAACCAAAATTTGTTGGTCAGGGATTTACTTTTAAAAATCTAGAGTAGAGTGTACACGATGTAAAACAATGATGAATTTCCAGATAAGGCACACTTACAAGTAGCTGTTTCCTATTTAAATGCTTTTAAAAACATCAGCTAAATTATTGCCATGTTATATGATCAAGAGTCTACTAGACTACCCATAAGCGTAGGAGTTGTTGGGTCTTCCTGCTAATTTAGATTTTTTTTAAGGTTCAACTTACCATAGAAACCACTTAATTGGCACCCTGATAAATGGTTCTCTGATCTAATTGGGATAATTACCATGGAGCCAACTCAGTATAATGTATTTCAATGACTCAAGCCAATTGGTATATGGCATATTTTCCCCCTTTAAGTGGTGTTTTGGAGAAGCTTATTCATGGGAGTTTAGAGATATATGTTGATACAAATTTCAAATGTTCTGGTTCTCTTCATACTCAATAGTAAGAGATCATGATGGTGGTATTTAAAAAATCTGTAGTATGTGAAATGTCTAGACTTTTTTAGTCTAGGGATCCCAATGATAACTGTATTGAAATATATGACCAAAAAAAGCTTCACACACACCAAAATATTTTAAATGGTGCTTTTTGTGGAACTAGAAACAAAGCTGATGCCAATTGATTTGGGGATGAATAAACAAAATATTTTCTATGAAATGCAATATACTATGACTGTGCTCTAAGAACTAGTGAATATGATAAACACAGGGAAGCCTCAGAAGATTTATAAAAATTGATGCAATGTGAAGGAAACAGAAGGAAAGCAAAATAGACAATGACTACAATAATGGATGTGAATGACAACAATTACAACAACCACAATGCAATTAAAACTGAATACTGTACAATTATAATGACTGGGACTGGCCCCAAAGAAGAGATATCAAAAGATACCTCCCTTGCTATCTTCTTTGATGAATTGAGGGATTATTGGTGTGGAAAACTGCATATAATGTCAAACTTTGTTGATACATTGGTTAGTTCTGTTGACTGGGTTTTTCCCTATTATATTTATTCTTAATTATAAGACATGAATGCCAGGGATGGGGAGGAAGAAATGGTACTTTCAAAATGTAAGTTTTGTAAAAGCAAAATAAATCAATTAAAATGATTTAATCCCCCCTCCAAAACAAAGCAAAACAAAAAAGAGCACAAAGAATTATTTTGTAGTTTACTTGGAAAGGGAATCTGAAAACCCAGCCAACTAGGGAAAATCTGACATTCATCAATCTCTTTTTTTTTAATCTCCATGTTAGCTTATAGAGGGTAAAGTTGGAACTCTGCAGTATATTTCATCCCATGCAACCAATCACTCCACAAGTATTCATTAAGTCAACCACTGTGCTAGGTTCTGGAGACACAAACTCAAAAATGAAACTGCCCTCAAGATGTTTTCATTCTACTGGGGAGAAAATGACACACACTCCCAGTGGATGTCAAAAGGTTTTTATACCAAAAAATACTGCATTTAATATTGTTCATTTGAAGCCTTCTCTCTGAGAAGTTACATCATGAGAAGGTTGTTGGTTCGGTAGGACTCCTAGGAAGATAATGTCCTGTTTCTCTCCTTCCTTCAGCAAACAAGATCGATGTTTTACTCATGAAAGTTATGAGGTGGAAAAAATTATGCTATTCCATTTTGTTTCTCTTTTTTGACATGATATAAATTCCCATGGAGACCCTAGAGATTTATGAGAAAGAATATCAAAAATGCCTCAGAAATAGTTATTCCTCGAAAGAGCACCATTCTTTCAAGTTACTCCCCAAATTTTCTATTACTTTTTAAATCCCTGGCCATACTTAAAAAAGTCTATTTACAGTCCCATAATAATTGAGGCTACCTTCAGAAATGGGTGCTAAAATAATAAGGGAATGGTAGAGACCAAGCATTATAGAAACTATCTCTTTTTCCAGTGAATTTGAGAGTTAGACTTCCAAATGGATTTTCCTGGCTGCTGCTCAGTCTATTGCTGGTTCAAGTCTCATCTCTGAAATGTATTTTATTTGTTTGAATAGCATTAAATCTATTTCTGCTGCAGCTGAGAGGGAGTATGGCAGCCCCGGGGGGTATGAATTTGGTTTCAATTTTTTTTAAGTTACTGATTTATATGTGGACTCATGTCACCTTGCCTCATGCAATTACAGAATTTACATGTTTCTTGGGCTCATTGTTCATAACCAGCAGTGCCCCCCTGTGTTCTCTTTTCCACTCAGCTGCCATACTTGTATTTGATTTTGTTTTCACGACATACTCAGACTCTTTGGTCTTCTGGATATCTAATTCTTTGCCTGAAATTCAGTCTTGGATACCTCATAATAGGCTCTGCCTGAATCCTGTGAAGATTGGATTCATATTGATAGATATGAGTCACTGGTGTGGAAGGGTACATGTCCCTAGCTTGTACTTCGAAAGGTCAGGTCTTTTGACAGGTGATTTAGTTAGAAATTAGAGAGGTCATTGGAGTTCTAAACATCACAGATCAGAGCATTTTCCCATCTCTGCAAAGGAAAGGGGAAAAAAAGTATACATTTTCTTTCTGTTATAGGAGGGAAGTGAAGATTTTATTTTTAGGTGTTTTTTTAACCCTCTAATTCACTCCCTGAATTGTTATATGAACAGATAGTATGCCAAAGGGATAAATCTTGTTGATATGGAAAGATCCACTTCACAGGATCATAGGCATAGAGCTAGAAGGGGTTTTGAAAATGCTGGAATCCAAAACAGATGAAAAGAGTCTGGCCACGATATTCTAAATGGATTCATGACCTCAATATTAAAGATCATACTATTAAAAATTAGAAGAGAAACAGATCACACACCTCCCACAACAATGGGTAGGAGATGTATTCTCTACCAAATGAGACAGATACAACAAAAGATAAAATAGATAACTTTGGTTACATGAAACTGAAAAGTTTCTTTACAGACAAAATTAATGCACCTAGGATAAAAAGGAAGCAATTGAAGGGAGAAAAACCTTTGTATCAATATTTTCTGATAAGGATTTGGTATCCAAGACATTTAAACAATTAGTAGAGTCACATAATACTAATAATCATTTCCCAATTGATAGGTATGAGGTTAAAGCATATAAACAAACAGTTCCAAAAAGAATTGCAAAGTATTTACAGTCACATGAGAGAATGCTCCAAATCATTAAAAACTCCCGGCAAGGGCTGTCCCTCACATGTAGCATGGAGGTGGTGTTGTGTGGCTTAAAGGGAGGTAGAATAGACATCCTTAGCCCCTTCTTTCAATTGTGTACATACAAGATATGAGTAGTGTACATGGGAGCCAATCTCACAGGTAAGACACTAGCAGTATTGGTAGGAGTAGGGAGTCATACCAAAACAAACACCTTGGGGAATATTGAGATTTGAGCTGTGACTTGAAGGAAGCCGAGAGAAGGGGGGGAGGGAATAGTCCAGGAATAGAGGACAAGGAAAAGTCAGGAGAAGGTATGTTGTATGTGAGTAACAGCAAGAAGGCTAGCATCACTGGATTGTAGAGTATGTAAAGGTAAGAAAAGGGTGAGAAGGCTGGAACTGTAGGAAGGAGTCAGACTGGGAAGAGTTAAAAAACCAAAGGTTTTATATTTGATCCTAAAGGCAATCGTGGGGTATTATTGGAGTTCATTGGATAGAGGAAACTTAACAAAGTCAAAACAGAGTTTAAGAAGATTGCTTTGGTAGCTGTTAGTTTGAGTGTAAGCTGCTTGAGGATAAGAACTGTCTGTTTTTTGTTTGTTTGTTTATTTTTTTGTCCTTATATCCTCAGTACTTAGCATAGTATCTGGAACATAACTGATGCTTAATAAATTTTTTTGGTTGATTGGTTAATACTGTCTTACCTGTGTATGCTGTCATCTCCTTACTGTCCAATTATATTTAAAGTCCTTCTGGACAGGACCTGTCTCACCATCATCTAACCAAGTCCCTAACATGTTCATAAATTCTTTTTGAATTACATTGTAGAATTTGAAGTTTGAATCTCTTTGTGGAGTCCCATGGAACATAATGTGAGGTCATGACTACAGTATAGAAACTTAGGTTGAAAGTTTCAAAGCTTTCTCTTCCTTTAGCACATTTTTTTCATCGTATCTATGTAAATTGATCATTTTTTCCTTGCAGTTGGAAAGAAGGCATAGACTGATTGATATGGGAGATTCAGAGCCCAGAAAACTGTGAATACCCCAGGTCTCTTGATATTTTTATAGGCAAGGAAGTTGCAGCATTCTGATTCTCAACAGCTATTTTTTTTAAAATACATTTTAATTATTTGTTTTATTTGTTTTGGTCTCGATGTGATTTCATAAATTCAAGAAATTCTCTATGGACATTCCCTTCACCAGTGCAGATAGGAAAATTCACTGTATTAAGAGGGAAAGTTACTTGCTCATGGTTACATACCCCACATATGTTAGAAACAGGATTTATATTTAGGAGTTCCTGAGTGTGGTATTGAGGAGAATGCATTGAAAAGATCAGGAAGATCTAGGTTCCAATTTTGCCTCTGAGCTTACTGGCTTTGTGAGCTTAGGCAAGTGTCTTAACTTTTGGATGCTTCCATTTCAGTGGTCTGTAAGGTCACTTTCAGATCTAAATCTATGATTCTATGACCCTATGATCACTGTATCACATTGTCCCTTTACTCCTTCATATTTTCAGAAACAATTTGTGTTTCTTAAATTCTTACAAATCTTTCCTTGTTCAGTCCACCCCATAATATTTTTTAAAGTTGTGTTTTGTTAAGGCTTTTTTCTTTGGGGGGGGTGATTATTATCACTTCCTTCTAAAATAGAACCTTCATTTGAAACAAAGAAACACAAGTGAAATGAATCAACATATTGGCCATGTCTGACAATGTCTGACTCTCTCTACATGTCATAGTCCACCACCTCTCTAATGAGTTGAGATAGTCATGTTTTACTTTCAGTCATACTGCCCAATCCCGCTATTAATTTAGATGTATATATCATACTTCTTGGGACTATTGAAAATTGAGGCCCATATTAGAATACCCAGCCCTCTCAATTAAATTTTGAATGGTTGCTGAAAACATTCAAAAGGCAGTGTAAGGTGCAAAGTGATAGGACTTGGACTCATGATTTCATTGGTCTTGGGAATTGCCAGATAGAAAAACTTTCATCAATGAGGTTGGCACCTTGGTGGTAAATTACAGTCTTAGAGTTGCCTACAACACTGACAGATTAAGGAAACTTGACCATTACAACACATCCAGTCTGTGTCAAAGGCTGGACTTGAACCCAGGTCTTCCTAGATGTGAAAGCAGCTTTTTATGGCACTACATTTCCTATCTCTGTTTGAAGACAAAGAGGCCCTATGAAACTGAGTTATACTTTAATTTTGCTCGAAAGAGAGTGTTAAGTCTTGGCATTCTCACAAATCAGCTAATAGTGCAGTACTGTGTTTTTAGTAGACGTTGTTAACTCAATTAAACAGAAAAGATAAAGTAAATTAGTACATTCTAATTATACAAAAAATAGATCAAGTCAGGCAACAAAAACAATCTATATAATTCACTAAGAAATTAAGATTTTCAAATCACTAACAGCTGAAATCAAAGCAATAGTAATAAGTGTAATGCTACTAATTACATCGATTCTCCTCCTAAATGTCAATACGCAAATCCCATGTGAAATTTAAATTAATCCAAAATTAAGACCAGAACAGAAACTTGAAAAAAGAGCAATGAGACAACATGGAACGATGTTGTGCATCCATTGGTATTCTTGAACTAATTTAAAAGCAAAGAGTATCAGAAAAGACCTGAAATACATTTTTTCCCAGTGATGTTACCCCCTCAAATATCAACACGTTTCATTTCTATGAACACTGTGATCAGTACACAATGGAAATTCAACATAATTTGTCTTACTTGGTTTCTTTGTATTGGACAAGCTTTTTAAAATTCTTTTTTGTTTGTTTTATGCATGAATGTGTGTGTATGTGAATGTATGTATGTATGTGTGTACAGATAATGCTCTAAATTGCATTTTCAAATTTGACTCACACTAATCCCTCACACTCACTCTTTCACCTAGACAAGCTGCCCTATTCTGAGTTCTGAGTATGCCTTAGTGAGTCCCATTTGCAAATCTTTGAATTGCTGATCATTACGTTCTTCTGGATGGGACTGCTAGACCACTAAATGCCATCACTAGAGTTGAAAGGAATTAAAATAATTATATAAATCACACCCCAATAATAAATTGATGTTGACAAGGGGTGACTATAAAAGAACAAAAGCATTCAAAAGACAGACTTGAACATTCATCTAATAAACATTTAATAGGCATCTACTAGGTGGGGAGCAATGTATAAGATAGGGAGGAAATTTAAAAAAAAAGCTTAGATAAATATGACTCCTGTCCTCATCCTGTTTATAATCTCTGAGAAGAATAAGACAGATAACTATTACGCAATTCCCAGTAAGTCAGTTAGAATATTACAAAATAATATTCTAGGTGAAATGTTTAAAAAAAAAAGACTACCCTGTTTTATCATTTTTTTAAAATTTCATTATTGGTTGAAGGAATGAATGTTTTCTTTAAACCTAGAAACACACAAACATTTGAATTGGTATGTAGAATATATTTATGAAGCTCTTCAAGGTTTGCAAAGTGTTTTACCTGTCATCGTAATTAATCCTTACAACAACCCAAGGAGGTAGGTGCTATTATTACCCCTCTGGGTGATCACTGCCCTGAGCAAACCTACCATACCTCCCTTATCAACCTACTATCCCATTCTCCACAGTGACTCTTCCAAACATTTTCATCCCTCCTCAACCATCCATGTCTCCCTCTTAAGTTTGCTTCATATTTTATAAAAATTATCAAAGCCATTCACCATCAATTCCTTATTCTTCCCTTATCTCTTATCGCTCAGGTGACTGACTTCTGGTACTCTCTCTCCTTTACACCTGTATCATACGATAAGGTGGCCTTATACCTTACCGTGGCTAACCCTGCTATCTACTCAAATGCTTCAATGCTGTCCAATCTCCTCCAACAGCCTGCCACCTGTTGCACCCATTTTCTCACTTACTTTCAGTCTCTGTCTACTGGCTCCTCCCCTACTGACTACATCCATATCTCCTCTGTCTTGAAAAAAAAAAAAGAAAACGTTCGCTTGATCCTTATAACTCTGCTGACTTTCTTAAATATGTTTTCTGCCTTTTATGGTGTTAACAAAAGATTCCCAAGCCCATAAAGAGACCTGAAATGAAACAGAGTCCAATCACAGATTACAAAGCATTTATTGTCTGAGGAGAATAACTTGCAAGAGAAACCTTGCAATAGAGGAGAGAGAGAGAGAGAGAGAGAGAGAGAGAGAGAGAGAGAGAGAGAGAGAGAGAGAGAGAGAGAGAGAGAGAACAGCTGCTTAAAGGTAGTGGGGAAAAGGGTGAGATAATATATTTTCCAGAGACTTTCAGGTGGGATTGGGGGTGGGGTCAGTAGAAAATATCTGTAGACACAATTAACCAGGCAGTAGGATGTTTAGAAACTCCCAAGGTAGGTCTCAAGTTTGAAGCTCCTGCTCAAGGTTGCCCTTGAGCTGATCAACGCTGGTTCTCTGGTTTCTGGAAGCTACAGGCATCTCCAAATTCAGCTAGAGTTCACTCAAAAAGGCTTATTTGTATGTCAAGCAGCTCCCAGCTTCTAATTGGCTAGTTGTTTGTAACTCTGACATTTTAGTATGGTCATTACGGAGCCCACGTTAACAGTGAGTAAGCTATTTGCAAAGGCCATCTGCAACAGTTGTCATCATTTTCTTTCACTTTCTTCTTACTCTTCATTTTTTGACTTCTGACCTCATCATTCCAGTGAGTCAATAAACATTTATTAAGCATCTAATATGTGTCAAGAATTGTAAGTGCTAGGAATACAAAACAAAATAAGTCCATGTCCTAAAGTTTGAAATCTAATAGAGGAAGACAGCACACAAAAAGAAACTGAAAAATGGGGGGATGGGTGGCCTGGGTACACAACCCAGAAGGAAAAGTCAGAAAAGTCCCAGATCAGTTCAACAAGGTGAAAAATCGCTCTCTACAAAGTTACCAGTGATCTCTCAACTGCCAAATCCAGTGGCCTTTTCTCAATCATCCATCACCTCAACCTCTCTGCAACCTTTGACACTGTTGATCATCCTCTCTCCCTTAATACTCTCTTCTCTCTGCGTATTCAGAACACCACTTTCTTCTGGTTCTTCTCCTACATTAGAGATTAGAGATCAATCCCTCTCATCTTAGATGTCCCACAGAGTTCTGTCCTGGGCCCTCTTTTCTTTTCCCTCTAAACTACCTCACTTGGTGAATTTCATCAGCTCCCATGGATTTAATAACCATCTCTATACTGATGATTCTCAGATCTACTTTTCCTGCCTCAAAATATCTGAAGACCTCCAATCTTTCATCTCCAACATCTTTTCAGACATCTCAAAGTGAATGTGCAGTAGACTTCTTAAGCACAACCTATCCAAATGAAACTCATTATCTTTCCCCAAGCTTTCCTCCCCTTCAACCTCCCTATTGTTGTAGAGGATGGCCCTATCTTTCCAGTCCCTCAGGCTCATAATCTAGAAGTCATTCAAGATTCCTTGCTATCTTAGGCACCAATCTCCATTCTGTTGCCCTGGACTGTAGATTTCAATTTAACATCTCTTGAATACACCCCCCTTCTCTCCTCTGACACTCCCACCACTCTAATCCAGGCCCTAATAGTCTCATGCCTGAATTTTTGCAATAGCCTACTGATGGGTCTGCTTACTTCAAATCTTTCTCTACTCCAATCCATACTCCATTCAGCCACTTAAGTGATTTTCCTAAAGTGTAGGTCTGATCATGTCCATCCCCTATTCAATAAAATCTAGTGGCTCCTTATCACTTCCAGGATCAAATAAAAAATCTTCTGTTTGGCATTTAAAGCCCTTCATAATTTACCTTTCCAGTCCTCTTAAACCTTATTCCGTGCCATTTACTATTTAATCCAATGACACAAGCCCCCTTGCTTTCCACAAACAAGGTGATCTTGGTTCTGAATATTTTCTCTGGCTATCTCCCATACCTAGAATGCTCTCTCTCCTCTCTTCAACCTATTGATTTTCCTGACTTCCTTTGTATGCCAAGATTTAATTTTCCTTAAGAAGTCTTTCCTGACCTTCCTTTGTTCTAGTGCATTCTTTCTCTTAATTATTTCTTATTTTTCCCGTATATAGTTATTTGTGCATTTTTGGCTTATTAATGTATTAAAAGTTACATCTTTAAACCACTCTATACTTTTATTTTAATAACATTTTACTTTTCCCCAATTACGCATGAAAGCAATTTTAACATTCTTTTTTTAAGGTTTTGAGTTCCAAATTCTATCACTCTTCTTTTCCCTTCCCTTTCCCTGAGATGGTAAGCTACCTGATATAAGTTATATATATTCAGTCATGTAAACATTTCCATATTAGTCATTTTGTGAAAGAAAATTCAAATA
This sequence comes from Phascolarctos cinereus, assembly GCF_003287225.1. Lineage (NCBI taxonomy): Eukaryota > Metazoa > Chordata > Mammalia > Diprotodontia > Phascolarctidae > Phascolarctos > Phascolarctos cinereus. The sequence goes on from NW_027555958.1 coordinate 433,527,648, forward strand.
AAAACAGAAAGTGAAAAATAGTTTTCTTCAGTCTGTATTAAGATGCTATCAGTTCTTTCTTTAGACACAGATAACATTTTTCATCATAAATCCTTTGGGGTTATCGTAGATCATTTGTTGAGAATAGCTAAATCATTCAGAGTTGTTCATAATACAATATTTCTGTTACTGTACAAAATGTTCTGGTTCTGCTCAGTTTACTTCGAATCAGTTCAATTAATTCTTTCCATTTTTTTCCCCTGAAATCATCCTGCTCATCATTTCTCATGGCGCAATAATATTCTATTACAATCATATACCAGAATTTTTTCAGCCATTCGCCAATTGATAGGCATCCCCTCTATTTCTAAATCTTAGTCACAACATATCTATGCTACAAATATTTTTGAATATGTAGGTCCTTTCTTCTTTGATATAGACCTAGTAGTGGTATTGCTGGATCAAAGGTTATGCACAGTTTGGCTGCCTTTTCAGCATATTTCCAAAATGCTCTCTAGAATGGTTGGATAAGTTCAAAACTCCACCAACAATACATTAGTGTCCCAGTTTTCCCATATCACCTTCAACATTTATAATTTTCCTTTTCTGTCATATCAGCCAATCTGATGGATGTAAAGCAGTACCTCAGAGTTGTTTTAATTTGCATTCATCTAATCAATAGTTATTTAGAGCATTTTTTTCCACGTTACTATAGATAGCTTTGATATCTTCATCTGAAAACTGCCTGTTTATGTCTTTTGACCATTTGTCAATTAGGGAATGACTTGTGTTCTTATAAATTTGACTCAGTTCTCTATATATTTGGGAAATGAGGCCTTTGTTAGAGATACTTGCTATAAAATGTTTTTCCCAGTTCTCTTCTTACCTTATAATTCTGATTTTGTGCATACACTTTTTAATTTTATACAATTGAAATTATTCATTTTGTATTCTGTAATGATCTCTATATCTTGTTTGGTCCTAAAGTCTTCCCTTTTCCACTGATCTGATAGACAAACTATTCTTTGCTTCCTAATTTGCTTACATCACCCGTTTTGTCTACTGCACAAATTTTTGGCTTCGTGTCCCCCATTATTTTGTGAGTTCCTTGAGGCCAGGGATAGTCTTTTGCCTGTTTTTGTACTTTCAATGCTTGGCACATTGCCTGGAACTTAATCAACATTTATTGACTGGCTGATTTTGCTGATGAGGAAACTGAGGCTGAGAGAAGTGAAGTGACTTGGTCAGGATCACACAGCTTATAACTGTCAGAGGCAGGACTCAAAATCAAGTCTTCCCAACTTCAGGTCTATCCCTTTATCCTCTCAGCCACCAATCTTCACAATTTTACCATTATTCAGAATTTTCACCAACCTTTTCTGATTACCATAGCCTCAGCTAGAGAGAGCATATATATAGAGAAGGAGGATATGAATGAGGCACTTTTAAAAATGCATTTCAATAAATATTTATTGTTTTCCTATAACATAGAGAACATTTATTATTATGATTATTATTATTGAATCATATACAAAGACAAATGAAATACAATCCTTGCCCTTATGGACTTGTATTCTAGTAGGAGGAATACCACAAATGTACATAAATTATTAAAATATGGATTAAAATATGTTGGGTAGGTAGGTTGGCACAGGTCGTATACTAAGAAGACTCCAGGAAAGAAAAGATAATTTTTAACTGGAGAGATAATAGAACCATTGATACAATACTAGAAGGACCTTGAAGACCATCTCCTTCAATCCCTTCAATCAAATGGACAGGATTTGAATTCAGACAAGTCCTGGATAAGGAATATGAGTTAAATATTGAAGAATTGGTTGAATTTGGACAAGTTTATATGGAAGATAGTGGGTAGAAGTGGGTAGAAGTGAGCTTAAAGAAAATAACAGACCAGGGTTGAGATGTATGATCAGGCATTTTTCTATGAAGAGATATAGTTCAATCTGGAAAGATCTGTTGAAATTTACAAATAAAAGAGTGTGGAGAAAGAAAAAAAAACAGAATATCAATTAGAGATCCTTGGAGAAAATCTACATTATTGGTTTAGGAAAAAGAAGAGGAATCAAAGAAATATAGAATGTTTGGGGTTGGTGGTGTGTTTAACATGGGGGAAAAGGTTTAGGAAAGATCCAATGTCATCTTCTTATTCATTTCCAGTTTTTCATAGTCAATGGCCATTTAGGTTAGGGTGATATTAATTACACCCAGTGCCCACCATTTTTATGTATTTTACTAATTTAGTATTGATTTTGACCTGTGTTTTAATTAGTTGATGATGTGACTGCATGCAGATAGTCAATTCTGAAATGATTGCCATGTCAGGCATCAGTTCTTTTCCTGCCTGATGAAATGATGTGATCATAATAGATAACACATAGAACATTTAGTATAAAAATGTTTTTTTCACAACAACCTTTTTAGATGATTGAACTACTAAGGTCCCTTTGAGCTCTTAGTCTTTGTGATTCTAGGCAGGTATTAGAGGCATTAGCTTGAACATTTTACAAAATGAAAAAACTGAGGCCCAGAGTTAAAATGAATTTTCTAAGATCATATATTCTGGTTCCTTCGAGGCTCAGAAAAAATCCCACCTTTCCATGGGAAGCCTTTCATGATCCTTCTAATTTCAGTGCCTTTATTGTTTCAACTTTTTAAAAATTTATCTTGTATATGGTTTATTTGTACATGTTTCCCTGTTGTCTCCCCATCAGACTGTGAGCTTCTTGGGGGCAAGGACTGCCCTTTCTCTTTCTTTCTAACCCCAGAAGTTAGCACAGTGTCTGGCACCCGCTTGGTGCTTGACAAATGTCCATTGATTGACTGACTAGTAAGAGTTTGAAGAGAAATGCGAATCTAAGTCTGATTATAACTTCAGAAACCAACACGTGATCCATATCAATTTAAGGGAAGTCATAAGCAGCATCTTAAAAAAACCCTCTTAAGGGTTAATTTTAATTTTAATTTTTAATTTTAATTATTGGAAATGATTTGGAGTATTTATTGAATTTTAAGAAAGAATTTCTGATATACATGAGATGTGGGACTTGTGAGTAAACAACAAATTTTTTTATCCTCTTTTGCTTCTTGAATTTGAATGGTATTTGTCAATATAGTTTTCACCATCTTCCCACTGTTGACTTTCTAAGTGAAGTCAATGAGGCCCAGAGACATATACTGAAGAAAATGGAAAGTGCCTAATTCTTTATCTTCTCCTTTTTCTGTACTTCTTTATTAATTATCTGCTTCTTCCTCTTCTGCAACAGATGTTGTTACATAAGCAGCAATTATCTTCATTGTAATATATTTGCTTCCAGTGCTTATGAGTGCTTTATCAAAAGGACAAATGACAAATTGTCCTATGAAATTATTTTTCTTTTTGCCTTTGCATGGTTGATAAAATCAACTCCTTCATTTGCATCTCAAAGTAAAATCTGTGGTCTAACTACATATAGTTAGCTCCATGGACTTGTGATTTCTTGCAGTATGCGTGCTTACACATTTGTGGGTGCATGTGTATGTGCTTTCACATTTAGTTTGAGTTATAGGAAGAATATCCATGTATGGTATAGATGGGTGTGGCACGATTCCTCGTGTTGTATGCCAACTCATGTCGGTAGTTCAAAAAAGCTTGGGGATTGCCTATTGATAGTTAAGCCTGATATGAAAAGCCTGATAAAAATTCTGGTACTTGATATTTATCCTCTTTTCTACTTACTCACCACCATTTAAAAATTGTGTCAGCAAGAGAATGATTTAAAATACAAATGGTATCCACTTTGAATTCTGTGTTCTTAACATTTTTTTTAAATAAATGCTCCAAATCATTTCCAATAAAAGTAATGTCAATATTCTCTTATACCATTAAGATGGTCACCATTCCTTTTTGGGAATATGGTTCAGTGCCTGAGTTCTAATTCAGAGTAGTACCATTGCACATCAAGAAATTAAATTGAAAGATGCAGCAATACATATGTATCTTTAGCCCCTCCAATACTTGTCATTTTCCTTTTTTATCATCTTTGGCAGTCTGATGGGCATGAGGTAAAACTACAGAGGTAGCTGAATTTGCATTTCTCTAATTCATAGAGCATTTTTAATATGGTTGTTGTTAGCTTGGATTTCTTCCTTTGAAAAACACCCATTCATATATTTTGACCATTTATGTCTTGTTCCACCAAGATTCCTATGAAAATTGATTGGATCTTCCTGGGACTGATGACTGTTTGTATTCCTGTTTTGTGATGGTTAAAAAGTAAATTATCTCATGTTCAATGTAATGATGACAACCTCTCTGATCTTATTTAGGCTGCCTCTCAGGTAAGAGAGCAAAACTATTTCTGGGACTATAGTCAAAGTTTTTCTGGCTTCATAGATACTGACAGTGCTCTTATTCTAGTGACAAAATCTCATGTGCTATTCCTGTGACGTGATAAAGAAATATGTGATAAATGATAGTTAGTTTAGAGGGATTTAGAGCTAATCGAATGACCTGACACAAAGACCAGCATATATCAATGTGAAGTTGGAGGAGGTCTCTAGTTCCCCTAGGATTTGTCCTTGGCATGATACTAGTTAAAATTTTTATCAGTGACTTAGATAGAGGCATATATGGAATACTTTTCACATTTGCAGATAACAGAAAGCTGGGCGGGATAAAGAGTTTTAGATGTGCCAGAATACAAAAGATTCTGACAGGTTAAAGCACTGAGCCAAATCTAATAAATGAAAGTCAATAAGGATAAATTTAAATAAATTTAAAAGACCAAATATTTGGTGTAAAGTACTACAAAAGTACAAGACAGGGGAGACATAACTAGATAGTAGAGGAATGAATAGTAAAGCATTTATTAAATGTTTCCTATGTGCCAGGCACTGGGCCATGCTCTGGAGGTTCAAATACAATCAAACAAGAGAGTCTCTGCCTTCAAGGATCTTAATTTCCAATGGGGAAAAATAATCTGTAAAGAGGAGGAGGAAGGGAGGGATGGGGATGTGGGCAGCAGCAGAACCAAGAGACCCAGGGGGAAAATGTGCAGGTGGTTCAGGTAGGAGGGAATTGGCAGCTGGCCAGGAAATGACAGTAAAGGCTTGCAAAAGTTTACCAGTCAGAATCCAGGCATTAAGGGGCACAGTCCAGTAAAGAAAAAAAAAAGATAATTCATCTGAAAAAAATATATGGAGATTTTTGAGGGAACTTCAAACTTAATATGGCCCTTCTATGACTGGGGATAATGGAATTGGATGGAAAAGAAGCAGGGAGGATGAGCCTTAGGTATTAAATTTCTCCAGTATTAAGTCTAGGAATCCATAAATTGCAGGAGAAGATGTATTCTGTATTTTTATCATACGGAATCAAGTATGATTATTCTATCGATAGCACATATTTCCTTTCTTCTGAAGTACAGGATCCTATTGAGGTTTGTTGAAAGTGTCTATTCCTACCATTTCCCTGGTCACATAACCCTCTTGTGTAAGTTACAGAAGAATACCCTTATATATTACCTGAACTGCCAGAACAGCAATAGAATAGTTTATTCAAACATCCTGCTCTAAAATATGCAAAAAATATGTTTATAAACAACATTCATTAAGTCTGACAGACAGTGCTGATCCAAGTTAAGTCTATAATTCTGGGCATCCAAGGCCTCTGTCCTCTCATTTCTCATATTTTATTGTTTTCATGATGAGTTGAATTAAAATTCCTATTTATTATGCATTTGATGTACCACTGCTCTTCCCGCTCATCTGTGCTTATAAGATTTTTACCCTGCTTGCATAAGTGTTCCTGATCCCACTATTCTAAACATCTGTAAAGAAGGACAGTTAACTATTTGTAAACTCAGAGAACCAGACAAAATTTGCCTATAATGGGGTCTTTATGAGTTATGAAAGTCTTATTTGGAAACCAAATAACCATGAGATAATTTTGTCCTAAAATTATATCCTTGCATAAATATTGAATGCTAGAATTCCATTATACTTATCCTTCAATGCCTCAAGAGTCCACAATTTTGTGATCATGACAAAATTTTATTTTAAGCATGATGGAAACAGCCAAATGAAAATGGTCATTTATTTAAGTAATCTGATGAGAAAAGTACTTAGTCCCTAGGTTTTAATGTAATAGCATAAAAAACACACAGAAATACATCAGCTTACCAGTTGGTAAGACCTCAGAATCACTTGGAAGAGTGGCAGAGAGGTAGGTACTACAGAGTTGAGGTTTCTAATTCAGCCTCTACCTTTGTTTCATAGTAACTGGGGTATGGGAGCAGCAACTGACTTCTATATTTCCATGGTTATACAGCCCATAGAGTCATGAAATAGTATTGGTAGACTTGTCTTTCACATGACACAAAATGATCTTAGAACTTAATTATATTTTTATCAACAAGTTAAGACCACAGATAACTAGCCAAATAGATTTACTGTGGACTTTATTAATTTAACACAAGTTCTTTAATTCATTTGAAAATTTTTTACTTTCTTATCTGCCGTGCTTGAGTTTTTCCACGACTCTGCCTGTCTTATAGTGAAGAACTAGAGCCTTGAATTATCCATGACCTCAGAAGAAATTATTCACCCTTCATCAGAGTCATAATGTTTGTAAGTTCGAAGGGATCTCAGTCACCATCTATTTCATACATAAAAAGGAATCAGTACTATAGCATATTAGACATTCAATCTCTTCTTGAAGACTTCCAGGAAAAGAGAAATCACTGCACCTTGGGCAGCCCAGTCTAGGTTTCCACAGCTTTAGTTGTTAGGAATTTTATCCTGACATCATGCCTAACTTTACCTTCTTATCATTTCTATGGCTTCTCCCTTTTGGGGACAAATATGTTCCAAATAAAGGGCTCAGGCATGCTTATACATGTAGGGTAAAATCTTATAATCACGGATAAGCACGAGATAAGTGATACATCAAATGAATTACTGTGGACAAATTGTAATCCTCCCCCAAGTTGCTGACATGTCTCATCCAGTAAAAGAAAGTACTGATTAACCAATGGATATTCATAAGCAGATGTGATAGAAGCAATTCCCATTGTGAGTAGATATAAACATATTGTATGTATGTATGTATGTATGTATGTATATATGTAACCTAAATTCTCTAGTCTTGGCAAAGAGACAAAGCATCATATTTGACCTTAGCTCATTTATTTTATCCTCCAAGCAGTTTGCAATAGTCCCATTTAAGGAGAAAAGAAAGTCCTTTCTTAGTATTTCAGCCACATCCATGGTTGCTGTCTTTGATGGAGTAATCTCATAAGCTGGAACAGATGTAGAGGAAGATGGTATGGATGATGAGAATACTTGAAATCATGGAATATTATGGTTGCTTGAAGGGCCTGAAGCTGTTTATCTGCCATTGTTTAACATTTGAAGAATTGTCATTTATGAAAAAGATAGTAACTTTTATTATCTATTCCCAGTAAAAAAAAAAAAAAAGAAGAAGAAGTAATACCAGTGGATGTAAGGTACTGTGAATGGCATGATAAAAAAAAAAGAACATCTTTGCATTTAGAGTTATAAAAATAGATTTTCCTTTGAGAAGAAATGAGCACTCCATCTTCCCCAAGTCTTCATGGTGAACACTTAAGACAGACCTAATAAATGTCTTCACTTACCTAAGTGTGGTCCCATGAAAGCGATATTAAACTCATTTTATTTGGTACCAGAGAAAAGGAATTGGAGTAATGGGTACAGGTTGCAGAAAGGCCTTTTTAGGCTTAGAGTAAGGAAAAAACTTCCTAACACTTAAGCTCTCTAGAAGTAGAATGAGCTACATTCACAACTGCTTTCTCTTTTATTGGAGATCCTCAAGTAGGGGATAGATGGCTGCCTGTCAAGTATATTGTAACATTGGTCTGGGTTTCAATACCTCTAAAATATCTTCTATATCTAAGATTCTCTGGTCCCATGAATCTCTATGAGGGCATTGTTGAGGTGCAATGATCGAGCAAGGTCAACAGAATGGGGGAAAAAACTCAGCATGTGTGATTTCTTTTGTGCAGGTCACTCAGGTCTTGCTGAGTCGGTTACAGTCCTGCTAGGAATCTCCATTGCAATGCAGTGGCCAGCTCAGCAGGAAGTTGCAGACTCTGCAGGTCCTGAAGAAATGGCTTCTGCAATGTCTGATAATAGTCACAGTAATTAAAACCACTTCTTGGCAAAAATGCTCGGGCTATCTTGATGTAAGATGAAGTCTCCAAATCAATTACGTATGTAAGTTACTGAGATTTTCAAACAGCACTTTAGATGGCCTTTTTTATTTGCTTTGTGTGACTGTGCTGGGCCAAATCTGAAGCTTGTCCTTTCAATTGCCCTCTTACCCTTCAAAGAAACTCAATAACTAAATAGAGAGCCCTAGGAAAAAAGATGCTTTCAAAATTGATTTCATTATATCCTTGCTATTAATGAGGATTATAGTATGTGTGAGACATTAAGTCATGACCCAGCAGGGCTATGGAACTTTTGAAAAGCCAAGATGTCACTTCATTTTACCCTTTGAAGATGTGCTTTTTTCTTCCTATACTAATGCAGCATTTGGTGGTAGACTGTAATTAAGCCATTGTCAACATGCCTAACTTTCCCCACCAATTAAGTATATTTACCTTTCTTCTTCAGTAATGAGATTTCGTGCTGGCCTGTGGAATCACAGTGGTAAGTTGCAAATGATATTTAAAATAAGGGATCCTTGCTCAGTACAAAGAGAGAAAAACAGTGCACACTGAAGTGTTTTACTTCCGGTATTGCCAGAAATAGTCATCCTAAGTACTATTTCAGAAATGGACCAAGACCCAGAAGTGAAACTAATGCTGAAATAATCGTACTTGTTCCCTTTCACCTTTCATATTCTTTCTAAGAATCTTACTTGTCTTTGCCTCCAAATTTTATTTTATCTAAAGGGCTGAAAATTGAAGAAATGTGAGAAGGATGGGAGAGATACAAAGAGAAGCTTGGTTATAACATAACTCCTTGACTATTTCCCTTATTTGAAAAGGAAATATAAGAAAATAATATATAGATATGGATGGAGATTGTAGGTATGCCCCAGTCTGAATTTTAAAAATTTTATTTAATTTTAACAAATTGCATTTTACTTTAAGCAATTTTATCTTAAAGAAAAAATAGATAAATGCATGAATGGACATAGATATGTATTGCAGTATTGTAGCAAATATTCAAGGCCATAACCCTATCCACTGCCAACCCCAATTATTCATTGTTGGTTCTTCTTACTCAATCACCCACTCATATGACTGCCAAATTGTGAGAGGCTGGGCTCCTTTGAAAAAGGTGCTTCAATGATAAACATTAATTAAGAAACAACAATTACGTGGTTCTGATACCCTGAGCACGAGTTAGCTAAAAGGCTGGTTTTATCATTGCTCCCCATGCCACCTTGCTACCAGAATTATTTCTCATATTTTACATAATGTCATATTTCTCATAACCGTGGACCAAATGGGAAGCTGCCTTGCATTCATCATAAAAGATCCATTGTATATATCACCAGTATATATGAGTATATATGGGTATATCTATGTAGACTTACATCTAGTTCAGGAAAAGAGGGTTCTGAAGTCCCTGGGGCATCAATAACCCCCTTTTGCTTAGGGCAATTGAACTCCTGGATCTACCAAGACCCCGTAGAGACATACTCAGGAGCTCACTTCTCATCCAGTGGACCTCCTCAGGATAGACTAATTTGCTCCAGCTGAGCCCATTCCCATTGGTTCCTGGCAGTCTCTGCCCTGATGGTTGACAGGTGTGGTAGCTACTGACTTATGAAGAAAAAAAATTAACCATATTTCTGCCAAGTGATGGCATTCAAAAGAGAAACAACTCAGTGAATAAACAGATAATGGTAGCTCATGCTAACACCATGCTAATATGATTTTTGTCAATACAAAATACACAAATTCAGCTGAGTACCAGTAGATTGCTTAGAGATGGATGGGTAGAAGCTGGTCTAATGGCTCTGATAGGGTTGGATGGAGAGAAAGAGGGAGAGAGAGAGGGAGAGAGAGAGAGAGAGAGAGAGAGAGAGAGAGAGAGAGAGAGAGAGAGAGAGAGAGAGAGAGAGAGAGAGAGAGAGAGAGAGAGAATTAAATATCACTGGAAACTAAACCTAATAGGTTTTTCTGACCCCTATTGAGAAGAGGAAGAAAAATCAGTTTCTTTGCTTTGATGTCTTGGCTTCTTAGCAACTAAGGCTCTTTCACATGTTTTTAAAATCTATGTTGAAATGGTGCATTTTGGGGGGATACCATTTTGATTATTTGATTTGTTTTCTTTTCCACTCAATACCACTTGGTTCACAGTCAGAAGCAAACTGGAATGGCTTCCACTGGTATGGGCCATCGTAAAAAGCTCAGATGACAGTGGGAAATTGCTTTTGTGATGAAGGGAAGCATTAATAAAAGCTTCTCTCATGTTTACCCTTTCAAATTGGCCCTAGAGGAGTTGTTTAAACTACCCCATTGGCAGTGGCTAGCTGGTACATAGGTTGTGAAATGTTTCTGTTGCCTGTGGGTGGTAGTTGAATTTAGAGATATCCACATTTTTCTGACCTGGTTTGCTATGTCACTGAAGTTTAATTTAAAGCCTTTCGCTCACTTTAGATGAGTTTTTTTTTTTAATCTGGTGCCAGCCTACAAGAAAACATAGTGTTTTAATTTGGATTCAAATATATTTTGTAAGATCTTCAAGTATAGGATTTTAAAGCACTTTGTAAGGTGGCAACCACATATCCCACAGCCTCTCCAAGGATTCAGAAAAAATGGCAGTTGAGAGAGATTGTCACTTACTTGAAAAGTTAATATAGAGTGAAGTGAGGTAACCAGGGAAAGAATTTATATAATAATTAGAAAATTGTAAAGAAAATTGCTTGAAAGTTTTAAGAACTTCATTGGTGCAATGACCATGATTACAGGGGATAAGTGATGAAACATGCTACCCACCTCCATACAGAGAGATGAGGAACTCAAGATGAATAATGAATGTATGGATTTGTTTTGCTTGATTATGTAAATGTATGTGTGTGTATGTGTGTGTGTGTGTGTGTGTGTGTGTGTGTGTGTATGTGTATGTATATGTATATATTTATATATGTATGTATATGTATATGATGGGGAGGTACAAGGTAGTATTTTTAAGTGAAGGGGAGATAAGACTGGTGATACTGATGCTAAGAAGAAAAAAGAAAATAATTTTATTTTAGCATTTTATAAAACTGTAGAAGAGAATAAATGGAAGTTCAGAAGGAAATCCAGAGAAGGGCACCTTTGCAACTAGTATATTGAATTTATCATACTTTGAAAAATGCATGCTGAATGTGAAAGATTTATCAATCCTGTGCAATCTTCTCTTTTCTGTTCTGAACATAAGGAAACTCATTTTTTTTATATTTGTCAAATTCAAAATAGCAAAAAAAAAAAAAAGTGAAACAACAAAAGGAAGAAAAATCAAAACTGCAGCAAGATTTTTCCCCCCCAAAGTAAGACAATTGCAATCTGTGTCAAGATCAGGTCATTATTTATGGTGACTAAATAGATTCATTCAATGGCTTCTATAACTCACTCAGGAATGGAATCTGAGTAAAATAAGGATCACAGAATCTCAGTGTTACAATGTACTTCAGAGAGCATCTTGTCCAACCTACACTTACACAGCGATTTCCTTTACAATATGCATGACAGGCAGTTAACCACCTCTTGCTCAAAGACCTTTAGAAAAAAGGGGACTTCATTAACTCCAGAAAGAGAACATTCCATAGCATAGTGGCAATTATTAGGAAGTTTTGCCAAGCCAAAATCTGCCGCTTTGAATTACCATTGACCTTCCCTCTGAGACCAAGAAAAAGAAGCTATTCCCTCTCATACAGTTATCCACACAAAAACAGCTCCATGGTATAGCTTGTCTCTATTGTCCTCAAGCTTATTTCACCCTCCCCCAGCCTTCTCTTCTTCAGAAAATAACCCTAGACCCTTCAACCTATCTTCAGAGGTTCAGAAGAGATGACAGTTGAGATGTGACCCAGATGAATAATTAGAGAGTCAGAAGGCCTTTATTCATTCTGGATTTGCCCTTCTGTGAATGCTCCCCAATTTAACAATGTCCTTTCTAAACTGTGGTGCCCAGAATGAAACATAATATACCATATGTGGTCTTTGCACAATTACAGTAGGATTCTCACCTCCATAGTCCTGGAAACTAAACCTTTCTTAATACAGCCTAAAACCTTTGTAATAAATATCATGGATTTCTTTTCCTAAGCATTGAAGTCAAGATCATTAGCCTCTACTTTGCAGACCCTATATTATTCCCTTTCCTAAAAATCAAGATATGCCTTCAATCTGGAGAAAGTCAAATGTCCATAGTGTTTTTTTTTCCTGAACATCACTGAGAAAAGGGAAATAATTATCCAAGTGGCAAGAAACAAAAATAAAGTTATATAGTTTAGATGTCTAACCATAGTAAGACAAGGCTAAGGAAGGTACAGAATTTCTCCAGGTTTTCAAACAACTATGATGTAATCCTACCCCCATGGGTCAGTCCTTTCTGCACACAATATGAGCTCAGTGTCTGCTTTCACTCCTCCAGCACCCCATAAACATATGTTCTTTTTTCCCCTTTACTCAGTTACTTAAAGAGACCACAAAGATTTTAATAATAATGTAGAGGAAGCAACTTCTATAACAAAATTAAATTATTTATGTTTTATAATGTGGGGGCTGAGAGAGAGGTCTGTGCTTATTTCCTGCCATTCCTTACACCTAGGATGCCTGGAATTCCCTCTTCACCATGTCTAGTTATCAAAATTCTCTCTAGCCTTCAAGACTTATTTTTAAGTACTACCTACTGCACTGAATTCTCTGATGCTCCCTGTACCACTTTCTTTCTTGAAGCTCATTTATAGGATGTTGTTGTAACTTCATTATATACTTTTGCTCTGCTTTATTTCCTAATGATTTCTAAATTAAGCAAGATCTTAGGACCTGATATATAAAATTTAAAAGGACCTTAGAGACCCAATGAACATTAAGACAAGGGGATCCATAAATGAGAGCCCCAATCTTTCCAACAACTGAAGTCTTGGACCTGATGACAATGCAACCAAGGCTGGTGAAGAGCTAACCCTGAGGAGGAATCTTGTTGACCCAGCCTAGGTAAGCAGGGGAGAAATTCATCAATTCAGTACTCCACATGCTGAAATTAAATTGGCAAGGGCTTTAAGAATGGAGAAAAAGGACTCTTAGAGACAGGAAATACACCCCCAAAGCTGGGTGGAGGTATGTTTAATTTGTTGTTCAGTCGTTTCCAACTTTCCATGGCCCCATTTGGGGTTTTCTTGGCAGAGACACTGGAGTGGTTTGCCATTCCCTCTCCAGCTCATTTTACAGATGAGGAACTGAGGCAAACAGGTCTAAGTGACTTGCCCAGGGTACATAGCTAGAAAACGTCTGAGGTCAGACTTGAACTCAGGAAGATGAGTCTTCCTGATTTCAGATCTGGCACTCTATCTACTGTGTCCCCTAGCTGCCAATAGCAACCACTTTTATTCTAATATCTCCAACGGCCAAGTAAATATGTATAAAGGAGATTATGTTTCAAGTTGGAGGAGGGAGAGAGGGGAGATATTGCTATACTACCTTGTCAGAAAATAACACCTTTTAAAAAGCTAATTTATGTTATTCTTATTGGGAAGATATTAACTGATCAATTTATATTAGGGAAAACCCACCAGATAGGGCTTCTTGAAGGATATTAGATGCCATGAACCCTTAGAGATACCCTTTAAAGGGGAAGATAAAGGAAGGAACACTTGTTACATGAATAAATATGTGTCAAGCCTTTTTATAAATATCTCAGCTGGTATTTTATTCCCATGTGACATTTGAAGAAATTGAGGTAGACAGAGGTTAAGTGATTTGGTCAGGGTGACACACATAGTAAATGTCTGAGGCTGGATTCACCTCAGGTCTTCCTAACTCCAGACCTAGTATTCTATCTGCTGCCTCACCTAGCTACTTTTGAAGTCTGAGTAATGTGGTAATAGAGACTCTCTGGAAACCCAATATGGAAGCATGAGTGAAAGTTGGGAAAGGAAATCGAGTCTGTGATATTCCAGAATAACTTGTAATAAAATTTTATCTCTGTCTCTTAAAGGACCATGGCAAATACACTTAGCTTCTCAATGACTAAGCAACTTTGTTACAATTTCCAGAGAAGGTGCCCACCTGTATTCATAGAAGGAATTTTCTTATCTGTGATTTCCCTAATTGAGGAAAATCATAGATTCATTCTCATTTTTATATAGTCTTTAAAATTTTTTTGTTATTTAAAGTCCTTTAAAAAGTCTGCAAACCAAATCCATCTTTAAGACACTTTTCTTTTAATCTTAGGATCATAAACATTTTGAGCTGGCAGGGGCTCATAGACCATCTGGTTCTAGCGTTTCATTTTACAGATGAGAAAACAGAATCACCACAAGGTTCAATGACTTGTCCAAGGTCACATAGCTTCTCTTTCATTTTGTACATGTGTGTAAATTCCATAATATATATGTCAGCAAATTTATATTCTGATCCTGACTCTGCCATGTTCTAGCTGCGTGACCTCTGGGAAGTCCTCTCTGATTGCTAGTGTTTTCATCTGTGAAATGAGGGTGTTGGAGTCAGTGATCTCTCTGAGCTCTCAAATTAGATGACTCATACTTGTTTTCTGATCACCTACCACTATGAAATTTCCAAGGAGGCAGGATGATTGCTAAGTTAATTAGGATCCAAATCACATAGTTTTTTTCTATTTTTTTCTCTTTCTCTTTTTTTTAAATTTATTTTTAGTTTTCAACATTTACTTCCATAAGATTTTGGGTACCAAATTTTTGCCCCATCTCGCCCCTCCCCCCACCCCAAGATGGCATGCATTCTAAATATCCCTTGCCCAGGTCTGACCTCCCTTCTATCTCCCCCCGCCTTCTCTTATCCCCTTCCCCTTCTACTTTCCTGTAGAGCAGGATAGATTTTTGTACCCTATTTCCTGTATTTCTTATTTCCCAGTTGCATGTGAAAATATTTTTTTAAACATGTGTTTTTAAAACTTTGGGTTTCAAATTTTCTCTTTTCCTCCCTTCCCACCCACCCTCATTGAAAAGGCAAGCAACTCAATACAGGTTATATGTGTGCAGTTATGCAACACACTTCCATAGTAGTCATGTTGTGAAAAACTAATTATATTTCCCTTAATCCTACCCCACCCCCCCATTTATTCTATTCTTTCTTTTGACCCTGTGCCTCCTCAGAAGTGTTTGCTTCTGATCACCCCCTTTCCCAATATGCCTTCCTCTCTATCATGACTCTGCTCTTGTCCCCTTCTCCCCCTATTTTCCTGTAGGGTAAGACAGATTTCCATACTCATTTGAGTGTGTATGTTATTCCCTCCTTCAGCCAAATCCTATGAGAATAAGATTTACTCATTCCCTCTCACCTTCCCCTGTTTCCCCTCCACTGTAAGAGCCTTTTTTTCTGTTTTTTTTGTGACATAGTTTACCCCATTCTATCTCTCCCTTTCTCCTTCTCCCAGTATAATCCTCTCACCCCTTAATTTTATTCTCCAGATATGACTCCTTCATCTTCAACTCACCCTGTGCCTATTCTCTCTCTCTCTCTCTCTCTCTCTCTCTCTCTCTCTCTCTCTCTCTCTCTCCCTCTCTCTCTCTCGCACATATATATGTATATATATGTATACACACATGTATATACTATATATATATATACACATATATATACATATACACATATATATACATATATACACACACACACATACATATAATGTTTTTCCCTCCAACTCCCCTAATACTGACAAAGGTCTCATGAATTATAAATGTCATCTTTCCATGAAGGAATGTAAACAGTTCAATCTTAATAAGTCCCTTATTATTTCTCTTTCCTATTTGCCTCTTCTTGTTCCACTTGAGTCTTGTATTTGAAAGTCAAATTTTCTATTCAGTTCTGGTCTTTTCATCAAGGATGCTTGAAAGTCCTCTATTTCAC
Organism: Phascolarctos cinereus; assembly: GCF_003287225.1. Taxonomy (NCBI): domain Eukaryota; kingdom Metazoa; phylum Chordata; class Mammalia; order Diprotodontia; family Phascolarctidae; genus Phascolarctos; species Phascolarctos cinereus. The sequence continues at coordinate 433,543,718 of NW_027555958.1, forward strand.
TGAATGACCATTTTTTCCCATGAAGGATTATACTCAGTTTTGCTGGGTAGGTGATTCTTGGTTGTCATACTATCTCCTTTGCCCTCCAGAATATTGTATTCTGTGCCCTGCAGTCCCTTAATGTAGAAGCTGCTAAATCTTGTGTTATCCTGATTGTGTTTCCACAACACTTAAATTGTTTCTTTCTGGCTACTTTTAATATTTTCTCCTTGACCTGGGAACTCTGGAATTTGGTTACAATATTCCTAGGAGTTTTCCTTTGGGGATCTCTTTCAGTAGGAGATTGGTGGATTCTTTCAATTTCTATTTTGCCCTGTGGTTCTAAAATATCAGGGCAGTTTTCTTCGATAATTTCTTGAAAGATGATGTCTAGGCTCTTTTAATGATCATGGTTTTCAGATAGTCCAATCATTTTTAAATTATCTCTCTTGGATCTATTTTCCAGGTCAGTTGTTTTTCCAATGAGGTATTTTACATTATTTTCAAATTTTTCATTCTTTTGGATTTGTTTTAAAGTGTCTTGATTTCTCATAAAATCACTAGCTTCCAATTGCTCTATCCTAATTTTTAAGGAAGTACTTCTTTCAGTAAGCTTTTGGGCTTCCTTTTCCATTTGGCCAATTTTGCTTTTTAGGGCATTCTTCTGCTCATTGGCTTTTTGGATTTCTTTTGCCATTTGGGTTAGGCTATTTTTTTAGGTGTTATTTTCTTCAGTATTTTTTTGGGGTCTCCTTTAGCAAGCTGTTGACTTGTTTTTAATGATTTCCTTGCATCAATCTCATTTCTCTTTCCAGTTTTTCCTCTACTTCTCTTACTTGCTTCTCAAAATCCTTTTTGAGCTCTTCCAAGGCCTGGGACTGATTCATATTTTTCTTGGAGGCTTTGGATGTAGGAGTTTTGATTTTGTTTTCTTCTTCTAGTTGTATGTTTTGATCTTCTTTGTTACCAAAAAATGATTCTATGGTCTGACACTTCTTGAGAGGTTTGCTCATGATCCCAGCCAATTACTTGAGTTATAAACTCTTTATTAAAGTGGAGGTCTGCTTCCAGTATGGAGAATGTACTGTCCCAAGCTTCAGGAGGTTGTACAGCTGTTTTCAGAGATATTTCTAGGGATCTGTAAATTTTCAGTTCTTCCAAGGTGCTGTGATAAGGGTTGAAGTGTTTACTCCTTTCCTGGCTTGTGTTCTGGTCTATGAGTGACCACAAGCATTCTTTTCTCTCTTGGAACTGTGAGGAGGATTTTCTCTTTACCACCACTATGAGCTCCACCATGCCAGCATTTCTCCTTGCCCCAGGACCACCACCCAGAACTGTCACCCAGATCCAAGCACAGGCAAAGCAAGAGAATCCTGAACCAGTAGAGAGATCTCTGCAATCCCTCTCTGATCAGCCACCTGATTCTCCCTCAGTCTGTGGGTCAGAAGCTCAGGAGGTAGCCGCCGCCCTGGGGCCATGCTTGGAACTGGGGCTGAGACCTAGCTTCTCCTTCTCTCACCACAGAAACAGACTTTTCCCACTGACCTTCTAAGTTGTTTTTGGTGCTCATGGGTTGAGAAGTCTGAAACCACCACAGCTGCCTATAATTCAGCCCTCTGAGGCCTGCTCCGGGTTCTCTGTGGCCTGCACTCCTATGCCCAACTGTGCTCCTCTCTCAGCCTTGCCCAATATACCTTTCTAATCAACCATCCAGGTTGTCTTGATTTGGAAATTTCTTTCACTCTATCTTTTTGTGGGTTCTGCTGCTTTAGAATTTGCTTAGAGCCATTTTTTTATAGGAATTTGGAGGGTTTTCCAGGAGAGCTGAAGCAAGTCACTGCTTTAACTCCATCATCTTAGCTCTGCCCCCTCCACATAAGGTTTTTAAGACAAAATTGAACGTTATGATCTAAATTCAGAAAGATGCCAAGTCCATCCTTGACATGACAAAATTATTAAAACAGATGCCTTTCCAACGTCTCCTGAGAGGGAAACACAGGTTCTTTTGTAAATTCCTCATTACATGAACATTTACTTGTTTAAATAACTGAACAAAAGGGTTCAGAGGCTAATACATTTACAAGGAAATTTTCACACATCTCTCTCACCTTGCCTTTAGTGGGTTATTATGCTAGGCCACTGAGAAACAATCTTATTCCTTAGCATGGATTTAGTAAGAGGAAGGACCCTTTCTGGTGAGCTCTGGTAGAGGATATGCTGATAAACACTTAACGACCAGGTTCTATGAAGGAAAAAAAAAACAACAAATGGGCCACACATTTAAATTTAAACTGCATTGTTAAAACTTTCCCAAATACAGACAAGCAGTAAATAAATTGAATCATTGTTTTGATTATATTGTTGTTAATCAGTCATTTACAGTCACTTTGAACTCTTTCTGACCCCTTGGTTGTCAGAAATACTGTAGTGGTTTGTCATTTCCTTTTCCAGAATATTTTACAAATGAGGAAACAGAGTCAAAAGGGGTTAAGTGATATGCGAAGTGTCACACAGCCTGAAGGAGTCTGAGGCTAGATTTGAACTCAGGAAGATGAGTGTTACTGACTCTAGGACCAGCACTCTTATCTACTGTACGACCTAGTTGCCCATCTATACTAAGGAAAGTCTTGATAATGCAGATTAAATTTTTTCATTTATTTATCTATCTATCTATCTATCTATCTATCTATCTATCTATCTATCTATCTATTCATTCATTCATTTATTTATTTAGCTGTTTAGCTATTCAGCTGTTTGTTTATTTATTTGTTTGTTTGTTCATTTGTTCATTTATTTATTTATTTATTTTAGGCAATTGGGGTTAAGTGACTTGCCCAGGGTCACACAGCTAGTAAGTGTCAAGTGCTTGGTCTGAGGCTGGATTTGAACTCAGGTCCTCCTGACTTCAGGGCCGGTACTCTATCTGCTGCGCCGCCTAGCTTCCCCCTGCAGATTAAATTTAAATGTGTATCCTATATGTTTTTTTTTTCTGAAGAACTTAATTGTGAAGTGATTGCCAATTCCCAATGTGTAGATGCTCATACTGAAAATTCAACAATTAGCCTTGATTCCAATAACACTCCTGGTCCTGTATATTACTTTAGACTACTAAGGAAGCCAAGACTATAGGTGTCATCTTTAAATGGGTCAGTTAAGTTTGCTCATATTTCTATGATCAGTTCAACTCAATGAATATTTATTGTTTCTCCCTTTTGCAAGCCATGAAACTACACCAGTGACACCAACCAGCTGCCTCATTGTAATGTGTATGACATTGATCCTGATGGGGATCAGGTGAGATACAGAGATTTGAGTAAACCTGTCACCAGAACTGTCAGATCATCTCCTCCTGATGGGTGAGGAGCTTCATTTCTCTAGGTGACATTTTTTTCTAGGGCCTTTTCTACTATATTTTATTGCCTCTTATAGTAGTTTGAACAGAGGGGGCAGGTGAGTTAAGGGCCACAAATTCTATTTTAAATTGTGCTAATGACTCACTCAATAACACCAGATGAGTAAATGGTAATATGTGAGTAAGGTGACCAAAGTGTCTTAGACCAACACTGTTTGCAGTTCCTGAAGTCCTAAAAGATATGGGAATATGTGAAAAGTATTAGAAAGATTGGGAAAAAACAGGATTGCATCAAACCAACAAACCTACTTTATGCATATCCGCCATCTCCAGTACTAATGGTATCCTCTGTAAGTTACAATCCTCCCCCACCAAAAAACCCTCAAAATTTGAATGGAGACAAGAAAACTAAAATGAGGATAATATTATTTTATGAATGTGCATATATAGGCACATGTAGGAGTTAAGCCAAGAGAACAAGCATTTATTGATTTCCTACTAGGTGCCAAGCACAGTGCTAAGCCCTGGGAATACAAAGAAAGGTGAAAAACAAACAAAGAAACGAACAGTGGGGCAGGTGGGTGGCGCAGTGGATAGAGCACTGGCCCTGAAGTCAGGAGGACCCGAGTATAAATCTGACCTCAGACCAAACACTTGACACGTACTAGCTGTGTGACCCTGGGCAAGTCACTTAACCCCAATTGCTTAAAAAAAAAAAGAAAGAAAAGAAACAAACAATGAAACAGGCCCTGTTCCTAAGGAGTTCAGTCTATTGGGAGAAACAACATGCAATCAACTATGTGATATAGATAGATAGATAGATAGATAGATAGATAGATAGATAGATAATATGTGTGTATGCATATATGTATACATGTGTATACATGTATGTATATGTATATATTAATACATATAGATACAAACCTGCCTATACGTGTACTGTCTGCATTGCATATATATATGTACATGTGTGCATATGTGTCCATGTATGCATGTGTGCACATATACATATGCATATTGTATCTATACATATATACGTGCATGCATATACATATATATAAAACACACATTAGAAATAATCTCAGAGAGAAGGTACCAAGAGGAAGAACTGAAAAAGCATAATGGCAGAAGTTGGGACTTTAGTTGAAGCACAGAGGAAGCTCAGGAAGCCAAGAAGGAGAGATGAAGAAAAGATTCAGTCGTGGGGGACAGCTAGCAAAATTCTAGGAGTGAGAAGTATTGCATACAAGGAAGTTCAAGAAGGCTATTGTCACAGGATCAAAAAGTTTGTAGACAGGAGAAAGGTATATAATGGCCAGAAAGGTAGGAGGGGCCAGTTTATAACAGCCTTTAAAAAGCAAATAGAGGAATTTGTATTTGATCCTAGAGGTAATAGGGGACCACTAGAATTGAATGAATAGAAAGGTGACATAGCCAGATATGCATCTTAGAAATATTAATTTTACTTCTGAGTGTAGGATGGTCTGGATTTGGGAGAGACTGGAGGTAAGAAGACCAATCAGAAGGCTAACATAATAGTCCAGGCATGAGGTGATAGGGGCTTGAACCAGGGCAGTGGTAGTATCAAAAGAGAAAAGGAGTATATGAGACATGATGTGAAGGTAGAAATTGCAGTACTTGATAAGGGATTGGTTACTGGATAATGACAAAGAGTGAGAGGTCAAAGATGATAGTTACATTGTAAGCCTGGGTGACTAGGAGAATGGTGAAATAAGAGGATAATTCTTTTTTGGAGGGGGGAGAAAGAAAATGAGCTTCATTTTGGACAGGTAAAGTTGAAGATTTCTAAGAGACATCCAGTTCAAAATGGCCGGTAGGTATTCAAGATGCAACGTTGGAAATTAGGAAGACGTTTATAACTATAAAAGTAGATCTGAGAATTATTAGCTACATAAAGATGACAGACCCAATGTGTGTATATTAATATATGCTGTATCTTCATATATATTCATATGTGTAAATGTGTAATATGTATTTTTATACACACATGTGTGTATATATTTGTGTGTATGTGTACACACAATGATGTTAGTAGATTTAAAGTTGGATAGGTCCTAAGAAGTCATTAAGTATATCTCCCTCATTTTGTAAAGGAGGAAACTGAGGCCCAGATAGGTCAAGTGTATTTCCCAGGTTCACGTAGCTGATAAGCAGAAGAACAAGGAGTTGAACTCAAGTCTTCTAGGGCAAAATCCCCTTATACCACATATGTACAGTTATCAGTGTTAGTCTATACACAAAGACCATGGGATCTCATAGTTAAAAAGATCTTTGGAATACACTAATGCAATCCTCTGCCTCCAACTGAAATACTTTTATAAAATTCCCAACACAGTCATCCAAACTCTTCTTTAATGTTTCCAAGATCAGGAGCTCATTACCTTAAGAAGCAATGTGGTTCAGTAAAAGGAACAGCAGATACAGAGTCAGAGGAGCTTCCATCTACTACTTTTTTGACCTCTGGGTCTCAAGGGGTCTAGACTAGAGGACGTCTATGATCCCTTACATGTCTAAAACTAAGATCCTATGAAATACACTGTTCTATCTTTAGATATCTCTATTAGAATGTCCTTCCCCATACTGAGCTGAAATTCCCTTACTATAACACTTACCTACAGTAACTCTCCTTTCTTGTTGATTGATACTTCTGTCTTTGACAAGTTTACATAAACAGAGCTTTATCTTTCTAATAAATAATAGTCTTCCAGATGCTTAAAAACACTCTCAAACACTCTCCCACATCTCTTTTCCAGGCTGATCATTTCCAGTTGGTCATGGTTTCAAGTCCCTTACTTTTCTTAGTCATCCTTCTTTAGCTATACCTTACTTCACTAAGGTCACTCTTAAAATATGGTACCCCAAACTGAACACAGCCTGAAAGATAGAGGGTTTCTAGAACAAAATATAGGTTTTTTTGCAACATTATTCAATACTATGCTAAGTTCATCAGTATGAGTCTCCCTTCACCTGTATGAATAGAATTTTAATGCTATCTCATCCTGTGTGATTTGCAATCATGAATTTATTTAAATCTTCCATAGAGCACATACCAATGTGTAGGACACGTTTCTTTGTTTTTCTCCTCCTATTTCAGAGGCCCAGTATGGCCCTGAGGCTGTCTGTTGTCCTTTTCTCTTACTCTATGAGAAGACCACTTCTAAACACACATTTCTTATATAAAATATTTATTTCTTTTTAACCACTTCTTGAAGGCTGATCATTGATTACGATCCTAAGTCTGGCAGTTTATTACTCGCAGATATGTAAGCATATGGGTCCTCAGCCTTTTAGGTCCATAAGTGTCAATGGTTGTGGGTATATGGCAGAATATGTACCATAGTTGAGATCCTAGAACTCAGAGTCTCTGTCCTTATATCTGATCACTGCTGCTGAGCAGATTCACAGGGACCAAGCGAGAGAGGAACTTTTGGGGCAATCAGCAGGTAGCTAGATTGGAATTGTCTTATCAACCATAAGGACATTGTGATTAGGAAATTTTACTAAAATAATTATGGTGAGCATAGCCTCACATGTTTGCATACATGGATTAAATGAAGTTTGTTATACTGACTATGATTAGGAGAGCCACGTAAACTCTGCATTGAACCATTTGTTGGGTATATAAGAACTTGCAAGTGCATAGAGAGGTGAATTAGTGACCAATATGGAGTCACTTCTGTCAGCTAGGTCCTAGGAATAGGCCAATTCTCAAAATTATCACCATTGATAACACATTGCAACCTAGTAACATCTGCCATGCAACTTTTCATTGCTATTTGGGTAACCTCTAGCTTTGATTCTTCTGAGGTCATGGGGTTCCACAAGTCATAGCCACATAATGTTACTGAAGAAGTGTTGGCATTCAATGGGCTTTGGTGGCACTGATTCACATAGTACCATTGAAAGTACTAAGTGCTCTCAAATTCCAGCTTAGTCTTCTCCCCTTCTGCAGAGACAGACAGGTGGAGACACAGAGGGATACAGAGTGTGTTCATCAGATGAATTAACTCAGTAAATTGGCCTTTTAATTGCACGTCATAACAAGGGAAATATACATTTTTGTCTATATTGATTCTTAAGAATTGATAGTGAGAGCAACTTGCCAATTTTTGTGGACTTAATCAAAGAGTTAATAGTGTTTCAGAGGATAATGCAATACATGAAAGAAGTATCCAGGGAACCCTCGCCACTACTGGGAGAATTTTTCTTCTGTTTACATTTGATGCAGAGTACACATTTTGCTAAGCAGAGTATACCTCATAAAACTAATGAATATTTATGTTTCTCTCTCATTTAATATCAAAGAGAAATTAATTCCCTGGACATATTTGTTATTTAATCTTAAAAATAAAAAGTCAATAACAGTATTAACAGCTTAATAACTATTGGCAATATTAATATCAATAATAACTAATATATATATATACAGTTTAAGGTTTGTAAAATATGTAAAAGAACTTTGCATATACAATCTCATTTCATATCCATAACAACCCCCATGAAGTATCCCCATTAGATAGATGAGGAAACTGAGGCTGAAAGCAGTTAAGTAATGTGCCTGAGATCACATAGCTTGCTATCTGAGGTGAGATTTTAACTGAGCTCTTTTGTCTAGTCCTATGGTGTTATCATCTAAATGGAAGACATCTTATTTGTGGACATCCCTTAGAAACTATATTTTGATTTACTAAATCAAAAACTCACTTGACAACTCTGAGGTACCACATCACGCCTATCAGATTGGCCAACATGACAAAACAAGAAAATGATAAATGTTGGAGAAGATGTGGGAAAATTGGAACACTAATCCATTGTTGGTGGAGTTGTGAAATGATCCAACCATTTTGGAGAACAATTTGGAACTATGCCCAAAGGGCTACAAAAATGGGCATACCCTTCGATCCAGCAATAGCACTTCTAGGGCTATATCCCAAAGAGATCAAACAAATGGGAAAAGGACCCACATGTACAAAAATATTCATAGCAGCTCTTTTTGTGGTGGCAAAGACTTGGAAATTGAGAGGATGCCCATCAATTGGGGAATGGCTAAGCAAGTTGTGGCATATGAATGTTATGGAATACTATTGTGCTATAAGAAATGATGAACATGCTGACTTCAGGAAAACCTGGAAAGACTTATGTAGTCTGATGCTGAGCGAAGTGAGCAGAACCAAGAGGACTCTGCACACAATAACAGCCACGTTATGCAATGACTAATATTGTTAAACTGAACCCTTCTCAGCATTACAAGGATCTCAGACATCTCCAGAGGCCTCGGGATGGAAAATGCTGTCCACATCCAAAGAAAGAACCATGGAAGTCAAATCGCTATCACTTATTTTTACCTTCTGTTGAGTTTTGCTTCATCTTTCTGATGGTTCCTCCTATTGGTTTTAATTTTTACTTACAACTTCACTAATGTGAAAATATGTTTAATGGGTATGTAAATATAAAACCTATATCAGATTGTACACCATCTTGGGGAGGGTGGGGGGAAGGAAAGGGGAGAAAAATTTTCAACTCACAAGCATATGGAAGTGATTGTTGATAAATCAAAATAAATTAATAGAATTTTAAAAAAGAGAAAAAAAACTCATTTGAAATTAATGAATGAGCAATACCATAGATTTTTATATCTTCCTGAACTTTCCATCAGTTTTGCAACCACAGATTGGATAACTAGTTATAATATTCACTTTGGGAAATCATCTGATAAAGGCTGCCTTTTCCCTTATACTGTGTTAGCAATAATGCCATCAATATATTCATAGATCATTATCATAAAGATTTAGATATTCTGAGAAAGTAACCCATGAGTTTGGACAGCATTCATCAATTATTACAACATACAATAATATTAACTGTTTGTTAACTACCTCATTCTAACAACTCAAGTGTATTTCTATTTAAATAAAAGATTTTGGTTTCAACATAAATGTTTTCAAGAAAGGTTTCACCTATATTGCTTTTGTAAGGTTGATTTTTTGAATCTAGGTACAAGGTTTTCTATCCATTATTATCACGTTATGGTTTTGAATCTTGGAGTTTTCTAAGCTTCCCTTCCTGGCAGGGTAAAATATATAGATTAGATAAAATATGGTCCTACCCTAATGGTGTCTTCATTCTAGTAGGAGTATATGAAATGCACATAAATAGCTATGTGCCCTGATGGGTACACAACAGGTAAAAAGTGTTTCAAGAATCACGATGTTAAAAACATTGCTGCAATACAGATTACATGTATAAGTAATACCACGTACGTCTTGCCTCCTCCCTCACATGCGGTGCCCATGCAGGTGATCAGCTCTACCTCCTCCCCACTAGAAAATTGTACTCTGCTTCAGAACCACCTTGAGCCTTTGTAGCCTGGAAGAAAAATCAAGTGTATTTGAGAAATACTAAATCAAAGATTCTCTCTTAGAATGATTATAATATGGGAATATTATAATATAGTATGGTTCAGTGGAAGAGAATGCTGAATTTGGAGTTAGGAAAACTATCATCCTGCTATCTAGCATTAGATATTCAACAAATCATTTAACCTTTCTGGGCCTCAACTTCCTAAACTAAAGTAATTTTGCTAGAACCCATCCAAGCTGAAATTTATGATCCGAAAATTGGTTTTCTTGTCAGCCATGTTCTTGAAAACCAATGTATAATGTGCAGAATCTACCCTTTCTCCAATTTCTGAAATCAGGAGAGATCTCTCAATAAAATAGGTATTGAACATCTACCATAGGCAAAAGACAATGACTTCCTGGGGGTGGGGCAGGAATATATTCAAAGAATCCAAGATAAGATCCCTACTCTCAAGGAGTCTTTATCCTTACAAAATAATTAAAGATTGAAAGGTGTTCAAAGAACAAGAGAATATATCCTAAGACAGTGCTAAATTGCATAGTGAATTTTAAAAATTTGATCTTAACAAGGTATGATAACTAGGGCTCTGCTCCAAGATGGAAAGGTTACAGAATACTTCTCCAGGGATGAGACACTTCTTCCCCTGCTCATCCTGCCAGCATGGCAGTAGTGATAGTGATATCATTTCAGGGTGCTTCCCTTCATTCGATGGGGGCCTTTAGCATACAGGATGCGATTTGCTTCCGCCAGCAGCCTCACCCAGGTGAGACTCACCCTTCACTGCCACCATATTTGTGCCTCTCCCCATGTGCAGAAATAATCAGTTGCAGCTTTGGTTTAGACGAGAGGAGTTTTTTTCAAGTTCACCAAAAGAAGAGAACACTTCACGTTATGGTGATCTGGAATATTTTTACAAAGCAGAAGGAACTGATTCCTATCATCATGTTCTCTTCAAAATGTAAAGAATCTCAGAGGCCACATAACCCTACCTACATGGACCTGAACAAAAATCCCTACTAATACATACCTAGCAAACCTTTGCTTGACTATCTGAAATGTGCTGCAACCAGTTTGGAAAGGCTTACAAGAGGCAGTATTTAGAATTTCAGTGTGAGCCTCTAAACTCTAGAAATTAGCAAATGCTGCAAATCATGGCTTGGTTTATTATTTTGTTGATCAGCCAGGCTTAAGTAATAGGAAAATGTTAACAGTGGATATTACACTTAACAATGTATTGTGTTTACATTTTTTTGTTTGTTTTTTTTTTTTTATGTTGGAGAGCCAGTTGTTAAAAATTTGCCAGCATAGTCCTGGAGTTATCTCACTTATGAGTGAATCAAATTTCTACTTTTTTCCTTATTTCAAACCTAAATTTGCTTATTTGTAACTTAGAATCTAGCACTTAAAAGGACTTCAAAGCCTCTTTAGAGCAAACCTTTAATATCATAAATAAGGAAAGTAAGGGTCAACAAGGTGAGATGACATACATACCCCAAATAATGTAGGTATTAAGCATAAGAGGTGAGATTTGAACCAAGATTTTGTCCACAGACTCCAGAGCTGGCGTATTTCCATTGTCCCATAGTGCTTCCTTTTATCATTTTGAGTTTCTCTCTCTGGGAATAACAAACCAAATAATAACCAAAACAGAATAAATCATATCACTCTCTAGGGAGACACCCCTTCAAATACTTAAAGACACCAATCATGTCTTCCCTTCCTCTTCTCTCATCTATGAATTGCTAGTTTTTTCAAATGATCCTTGATCTAGATAGAGGCTACTTATTTCCCTAGTTTGACCAAAGAAAAGAATATGTGCAGGAAAGTAGAGGGGGACATAGCTGGAAAGCTTGCCACTGGCAATAAAGAAACCAGTGGGGTGTGTGTGCGTGTGTGTGTGTGTGTGTGTGTGTGTGTGTGAAATGAAAAAGATTGGCTTAAGGATATTTCCCATCCCTGTCTATGCAATGTCAAAGAACATCATCAAAGCATCATACCAAGGCTTAAAAAAAAGACATGGAGACAGGTGGAAACGAAACATGTAGATATTACCTAACAGCAGATGCCATCCATGGACTAATGGCTGACATTATGAGTCCAGGGCATCATGCTAGTCACCAAGTAGTAGTAACCTTTAAAAAATGACAATAAAAAAAAAACTGGTGACAACAACAACAATAATGACAAAAATGCTTCAGCCATTGGCAGGAAGTTTATAAAATGATATGCACTTTGCATCCCTGGGCTTAACAAAGATCACACATCAAAGCTTCAGGACCAAATTAATGTGTGGCTGATCCCCTTCCCTAAGGTCTTTCCTCTGGTTTTATTATTCCTGACAATATTGTAGGAGCGATGTGAAATGGCCAATTCACACATGTGCCACGTTTTGCACACTGCCTGAACCTGCTGGAACATGATTTTCCTAAGAATGATGATGGTAATAAACATCTTCTGGCAGAGGCTTGCAAAATCTGCACCCATTTTAGTCACTCAGTAATGGCCCATAAAATTCTTTGAGAACTGCAGGAGAAAAACAATGTACATACTCATGCATAAATTAAAATGAGAAGTGCCAGTTCAATGCAACTCAACTTCTTTTAGCCAGGAAAGGGTATGGAGTGATTGTAAGAAGGGAACACACCCACAGGTTCAGTTATGGTCATGAGAAAAACAAGTGTTTGCTCAAGGTGGAAGCAGAAACATTCCTGAGTATGTCTAATAAAGGGAATTCTCTTCTTGGTCCATAATAATGTGCTCTGATGGCTTAGCACATCCCATTCAGTTAATGAATTAGAACATAGCTCTCCATTAAGTCCCAGACATGCTGTGAGAAGCTATAGAGATGACAAGGAATATGTTCTCCTGACCTCGCTTCCTTATCTATAAAATATCTGAAGTCCCTTCAAGCTCTAAATGTGCGATGTTACATTTGATGCCCTATCTGGAGTTTAGTGTGCAGAGGGTAATCTTTTGTGAAACAGTGAGAAACATGTTCTGCTCTGGGCAGGAAGTAAGTAGGAAAATTCTATGCCAAGCAACTGCATGCTCTGGCTTCCTTGGAGCCAACTCTTAACATTAATGTTCTGTAACGATCACTGAGAGATAAATAATAATAACTAGCATTAACATAATGTTTTAAATTTTTGTTTCTCACGACTCTAAGATAAACTGATTAATTTGATTATTGATTAATTCATTGATATAGGTGCTGTTATTTTTATCCCCATTTTTTAAAGATGAGGAAACTGAGTCTAAGAGAAGATAAGTCACTTGCTTGCCCAGGATGACATGACTATTAAGTATCTGAGGTGAAATTTGAACATAGGTTTGTTTGTTTTTTTTTCCAGACTCCAAGTTATATGTTCTACCCATTGAACCACCTAGTTGCCTATGTAAGACACTTTTCACCATTTTCATTCCATGTGACAGTAATAGCTACCATTTATTTACATAGTACTTTAAGGTTTGTAAACCACTTTAAAAATCTCTTTTGATTCTCACAACTCTGAGAGGTAGGTGCTATTATTATCCCCATTTTACAGGTGTACAAACTGAACCAGAGGTTAAATGCCTTGCACAGGGACACACAACAAGGAAGTATAAGGTGCCAGATTTGATCTTGGGACTTCTTGTCTCCAGCTGCAACTCCCTGACTTCCCTAGCCACCTTAGAGAATTGCACTAGCTTAACTCACCCAGTGCATCAAGGATCTGTGAATATTCCCTTTCTCAAGGCAGATCACCACCCATCTATAACAGGAGAGAGTCTTGAGATGAGTCTTGGGTCTTAAGAGTCTGAGCCCAAAGCTCAGAGACATTAAGTAACTTCCCCATTTTCACATAGCCAGTAAGAGTCTCAGATGAGAATCAAACATCTACCTTTCTAACTCCAAGTACATCATTCCAGCTACTTTGCCAGGCCACTTCACTTTTAGATATATAGTTCAAAGGGAAGAACAGAGCTCATTTTCTTTTTTTTTAATTTTACTAATTTATTTTGATTTATCAACAATCACTTCCATATGCTTTTGAGTTGAAAATTTTTCTCCCCTTTCCTCCCCCCACCCTCCCCAAGATGGCGCATAATCTGATATAGGCTTTACATTTACATACCCATGAAACATATTTTCACATTAGTGAAGTTGTAAGTAAAAATTAAAACCAATAGGAGGAACCATCAGAAAGATGAAACAAAACTCAACAGAAGGTAAAAATAAGTGATAGCGATTCGACTTCCATAGTTCTTTCTTTGGATGTGGACAGCATTTTCCATCCCGAAGCCTCTGGAGATGTCTGAGATCCTTGTAATGCTGAGAAGGGTTCAGTTTAACAATATTAGTCATTGCATAACGTGGCTATTATTGTGTACAGAGTCCTCTTGGTTCTGCTCACTTCGCTCAGCATCAGACCATATAAGTCTTTCCAGGTTTTCCTGAAGTCAGCATGTTCATCATTTCTTATAGCACAATAGTATTCCATTACATTCAAAAACCACAACTTGCTTAGCCATTCCCCAATTGATGGGCATCCTCTCAATTTCCAAGTCTTTGCCACCACAAAAAGAGCTGCTATGAATATTTTTGTACATGTGGGTCCTTTTCCCATTTGTTTGATCTCTTTGGGATATAGCCCTAGAAGTGCTATTGCTGGATCAAAGGGTATGCCCATTTTTGTAGCCCTTTGGGCATAGTTCCAAATTGTTCTCCAAAATGGTTGGATCATTTCACAACTCCACCAACAATGTATTAGTGTTCCAATTTTCCCACATCTTCTCCAACATTTATCATTTTCCTGTTTTGTCATGTTGGCCAATCTGATAGGTGTGATGTGGTACCTCAGAGTTGTTTTGATTTGCATTTCTCTAATCAATGACGATTTAGAGCATTTTTTATGTGACTATAGATGGCTTTAATTTCTTCATCTGAGAACTGTCTGTTCATATCCTTTGACCATTTATCAGTTAGGGAATGGCTTGTGTTCTTATAAATTTGTCTTAATTCTCTAAATATTTTAGAAATGAGGCCTTTATCAGAGAGACTGGTTGTAAAAATTCTTTCCCAATTTTCTACCTTCCTTCTAATCTTAGTTGCATTGGCTTTGTTTGTGCAAAAACTTTTCAATTTAATGTAATCAAAATGATCCATTTTGTATTTCATAATGTTCTCTATCCCCTGTTTGGTCATGAATTCTTCTGTTTTCCATAGATCTGATAGGTAAACTGTTTCTTGTTCTCTCAGTTTACTTATGGTATCAGCCTTTATATCTAAGTCATGAACCCATTTTGACTTTATTTTGGTATATGATGTGAGATTTGAGTCTATGCCTAGTTTCTGCCATACTCTTTTCCAGTTTTCCCAGCAGTTTTTTTCAAAGAGTGGGTTCTTATCCCAGAAGCTGGGGTCTTTGGGTTTACCAAATGATAGATTACTAGAATCACTGACTACTGTGTCTTACATATTTAACCTATTCCACGGATCCACCTCCCTATTTCTTAGCCAGTACCGAGCAGTTTTGATGATGCTGCTTTATAATACAATTTAAGCTCTGGAATGGCTAGGCCACCTTCTAGTAATGAATGCAGTACTTGATTTGGAATCAGAGAGATGGTAGATATGTCACTAAATGTCTCTAGGTCTCAGTTTCCTCACCTGTAAAACGAGAGGTATGGACCTGTTCACTTCTAAGGTCCCTTCCAAATAGATATCTATTATTCTATGATCTCTAAATGTCATTGTGGTTTTTGTTCCCCCACCCACACTTAGCATCATCACAACTGAAAAGAGCATTACATTGGTTGAGAGTTAACATTGTTAATGTTTTGCTTATGGCTTATAAAAAAGTTCTGGGTTGAAAGATAATAGACGCTTTACTCTAAGTGGATTCAATTCCAATTAGCCAACTTGAGGGGCATATTCTGGCATTTTCTTTCATCATTAATAAATAGGAATAAATAAGGGGGCATATTGATGAAGGGGCATATTCTTCCTGAGTTCAAATCTAGCTGTATGACCTTGGGCAAGTCACTTCACCCTGTTTGCCTCAGTTTCCTCACCTGTAAAATGAGCTGGAGAAGGAAATTGCAAACCATTTGAGTATCTTTGCCAAAAGAAAAAAAAAACTGAATAGGGCCATGAAAATTTGGATGCAACTGAAGTTACCAAATCGAAACAGTGATGATAATATAATAATTGGCATTTATAAAGTACTTCAACTTAAACAAAAATCTTTATGTATATTACTTCACTTAATTCTCATGACTATATTATGGGGTAGATACAAGAAGTACCTATAACATCATTACTCTCATTTTACAGGTTAGGCAATCAAGGCTCAGAGAGATTAAGCAAGTTTATCTAGGGACATAGAGTTAGCAAATTGTAGATGTGGGGTTTCAACCCCAGTGTCTCCTCATTCCAGTTCATTACTGATGGACCATCCTACCCTGTAATAATATGGAATTTTAGGGAAAAAAAAATTATTGTCCTCCATCCAGGATGGTGCATTGCAGAGTCAAGAAGAACTGGATTCAAATTATGCCTCAGATCTTCATTACCTGTGTGACCCTGTGCAAGTCAGTTTCTTCGTCTGTAAAATGAGGGTTTTGGACTTAATGACCTCTAAGGTCCCTTCCAATTCTAAATTTCAAGTCTCATAATAGATTATTTTATCACTGGGCATGGAATATGCTTCTTTTAGTTAACGATAGCCTTGGAATCAGGAAGTCTGGGTTGTATAGTGCAAAGAATACAAGAATGTCAGTTCTGTTATTTTAATATAATTCAACGAGAATTTTTTCACTGTCAACTGTGAGCATGGGCCAGGTGTTTCCAGATGTTCTAGCCTATACCATATGTATGCCTATCTTGCCTACTGTGTGTGTGAGACACTCTTGTAGGTACCAGCCACCCAAGACAAGAAAGGAAACATTCCCTGACCCCCAACAGCTTTGTTCTCCTGAAAAAGCACAGAACATAGGCAGACAATTAACTATGAGCTATATACAATGCAAATTTTGGATGTTAGAGGGAAGGTCCAACAGCTATATAGATCAGGAGTAGTACACACCAGTGTAGGAGGCCATGCTGCCTATGTAACCTCTGGCCCTGTGTTGCCTCATGAGTAAAACAATGTGTTTGGATTAGATGACCTCTGTCATCGCAGCACTAATCTATGATAACATATTCCTGGCTCTGCTTCTCTTGCGCTATCAGGTATTTTGAAGTCACACATCTTAGAATATAAGCTCGTTGAGAGCAGGTGCTGATTATTTTTGCCTTTGTTCCCTCAATGCCCATTGCATGGTGTTTGAAAAAGATCAGAGTTCGAATAAATGTGTGAACTTATTTATCTTGGTATCCCCATCTATTAAAAAAAAATGGCTTCGGATGAGGTCAGGTGTGAGGAGCCTGTGACCTTCTAAGTCCTTAGGTCCAACCTTTTGCCTGAGTCCAAGTTTTACAGAACAAACTCTTTTTATTAAGGGGATTTGTTCTGTGAGGTATGGATTTAGTCAGAGCCACACTTGAGGACCTAGAGGACTATGTGTGGCCTTGAGGCCACAGATTCCCCACCCCTGGTCTAGGTCAAGGAAATAGATTTCAGAGGCTCTATGAAATCAGATGGGGGAAAATGCATGTTTATTTTCACTAACATTTGGTTTCCTTTGAAATACTATGCATTTTAGTTAATGCATTTAAAACGTGATTCTGAGAAGGGGTCCATGGGCTTTGCAAGAGTGACTACCAAAGGAGTCCAGGACACAACAAGGTTGAGAAGCCCTGCTCTAAATGGTCTCCAAGACCAAATTCTGCTCTAATGTTTTATGAGCCTAAAAGCATCAGATGAAATGGGAAAGCTTTCTGTTCCAAATCTCAAGCAACTATCCCTTATTTGAGTAAGAGAAGGTAATTCAATTATAATAGCATTGTATCTTAAATGAAGTCACCATTTAAATGCTTTTTTAAAGTATCTAATTGCACATGGTGGTGTGCTAGGCATTATCCAAAGAATATAGAAGTCCTGGCTGAGGTAACCAAGAGGCAAGAGAACTGATCCACAGCCTTAGGTCTCCATTACCTTATTGATGATGCCAGGTGCTAAATAGGGATAAGTAAGTAAGTAACTAAGTAAGCTAAGTAGTAATCATAATAAGTTTGGGACGACCCCTTCCTAGTATTCCTGTAATACACAGACTCAGAACATTTAAATGAAAGGTACTAAATACAATACATTAAAATTATAGCAATTCAGAAGGAAGGGAGGAAACAGATTTCCCCATTTACCACCCACTCTGCATGAAAACTCAAAGTATTCATGTAAAAATATAACTAAATAAAAATAAGAAACTACACTCTTCTTTTTCTCCACAAAGAAGAGAGAGTATAGTTGTAGCATCCATGTTGCCAAGTGATAATATGTTTAAAACAGGATTAAATTTTCTTTCATTTAAAAGATTGTTTGAGTCCTGAAACTGCTCTAAAGTAGAAGATGGAAAGGGGGGAAAAATCCTGCAAACTGGCACATTTGGTCTAAAGTGCTTTTAAATATACATCTCGATTGCTGGGGGCTATTTTGCATTACATCTAATTATTGTCTGAATTACTAAAGCTCAACTCCTCTGCTAAAATAGGTGAGCCCAAGCTAATGAAGCCAGCTAATGTCTTAGGGGAGTGTCAGGAGAGGTAGCAAATGGGCATCCTATTTAACCATTAGTGAGAAGTAGACAGCTTTACATTAGGGCACCCCAGTAACTCTTCTCCTCCAATCAGAAAGTAGGAAGAAGGGAAAGTTTGTAACTGCAAAAGTGTTTTTGAGGGACTGGGACTTGAATCATTTAATAAAACTGTTCATTGTTTAAATAAAGGTAATTAAAAGCCTAATGCTCTGGAACTATTAGGTACCTACTCCAAACAGGCAGGTTTTGTGTTTTGTTTTCTAAGAGAGAAGCAGGTGAAGGCTTCACCCAGAAAATCCTGTGATAGCTTGAAAGAGCTGATGTGCAGGGGCAGCTGGGTGGAGCGGTGGATAGAGCACCGGCCCTGAAGTCAGGAGAACCTGAGCTCAAATCCAGCCTCAGACACATAACACTTACTAGCAGTGTGACCCTGGGCAAGTCACTTAATCCCATTGCCTAATCACAAAAAAAGAAAGAAAGAAAGAAAGAAAGAAAGAAAGAAAGAAAGAAAGAAGAAAGAAAGAAAGAGCTGATGTGAACGCATTTAAATGAATAGCCACATCCTGGCTTTTTCTCCAAGATGCCTGGAATAGGTGCTGAAGGAGGGAACCACCAATCTGGTTTCTGTAACTTAGCTGTGTCACCATTTGGAGAAGGAGGAACATTCCAAAATCATGAGGCTTCAATCATTCAATCAACAGGCTTTTATTAAATACCTGCATTGTGTCAGACATTGTGCTAGGTGCTGGACTGGACTGAGTTCAAAGGATCTTAGATTCAAAATTGGAAGGGATCATTGAATAATATATTTATTATTGGAAGAGATTGTAGAAGCCACTGAGGCCTTTGCCTCTCTTTTTCTTGTCCTGAAAGGTTTAGTAATTTGACTAACTATCCCGAGTTCACATAGGTGGCAAGTGGTACAGCAAGGATTTAATATCACATGTATGTCTGATATCAATGCCACATATATTCATGAAAACATGTAAGTATGTGTATGTATTTATATACCCATATGATCCTATATGATACTGTGTGGTATTGTTCAGGCATTTCAGTAGAAATGCCTGACTTTTCATGATCCTATTTGGGGTTTTCTTGGCAAAGGTACCGGAGTGGTTTGCTGTTTCCTTCTCCAACTGATTTTACAAATGAGGAAACTAAGGCAAACAGGATTAAGTGACTCGCCCAAGTTTATACAGGTAGGAAGGGTCTGAGGCCGGACTTGAACTCAGATCTGTCTGGCTTCAGGTCCGGTATTATATCTGCTATACCACTTAGCTGCCCTCCTAAGTGCATATATGTGTATACACACACATACACAAATACAAACATAAATGTATACATATAAACATATACGTATTTACACATGTATGCATATACACATACCTAGCATCTATAGAGCCCTTTAAGGTTTGCAAAGTGCTTTGCAAATACTATCTCACTTATTCTTCACAACAGCTCTAAAAAGTAGGCGCTATTATCCTCATTTTTGCAAATAAAGAAACTGAGGCTGACAGAAGTTAGGTGACTTGGCCAGAGTCATATGACTAGTAAGCATTGGAGATAGATTTGGGCTCAGATCTTCCCAACTTCAAGTCTAGTATTTTACCCTTTGATCAACCCCTTGATGTATGTAGGCATACATGTATATAGATATGTATGTATATATGTACATACATTGATACAAGCACACATGTTAAATTTATATGTCTATATGTGTGTATGTATGTAGTGTACCTAGGACCACATAATTATACATTAAGAACAATAAGAAACTTTAGAGGTCATCTATTCCAATATCTTTACAGATGAAGAAACTGAGGCCCCTAGGAAGGCCAAACGGCATAAGCACACTCACAAAGCTAGTAGGTATCAAAGGTATGATTTGAATACAGGTCTTCTTAACTCCAATTCCAGCATTTTTCACACTAAGCCATGTGACTGCAATAGATTTGAGGCCAGAGGAGATCTAAGAGATTATTTGATCCAATCTCCTCACAGAAGATACTGAAGGCTGCCCAAGATACAAAATCACAGAGCTGAGATTCAAACCCAGTGCTTTTTCCATAGTTCCCTATTGTGCCATAGTCTTCTACCCACTCCATCTTACTCTCAGCTTATGTATTGCGCCTGTCCTTCAGGAAAAAAAAAATCTGAAAACTGTTCTCTGACACTAATGAGTAGCATGTACAAGAAGGAGGGGTCCATCTGCAATGTTCTTCATCTGTTCTCCCTAGAGGAAAAACCTTTCGTCACTTTTCAAGACCAAATGCATTTGATTGCATACAAAAACCTGCCACCGCTCAGGACGAGTTTAAGGACGCTACTTTCTAAAGAAGGACAGAATAGATGCAAAATACTAGTGAAGCAACTCAGCCACAGAGGGGGTATTTTCATGTGGACACAAAAGGAAAATGATCTTCCCTTATGAGAAACATCTATGTTTATTCATTTTTTTTAAACATGTGGCATGGATTTCCTCGGATTCTAAATCTGATGCGTTTCCAGATACTCTTGGGGAAAGGGAATAAGTTACCACACACCCTTCTATTTTTCCCCCTCAGGGAAATTTGTACAACATAAGTTCTGTGAAATGGATGATTCTTATTAAAGGGAAAGGGCTTTATCAGGGCAATGTTCAAAATCTATAAAACTGAGGGTAGATCAGAGGCACCACAGTATTAGGCCCTGGCTTTATGTCAACAAGACTTTTCTTACAATGACTTGTTTGTCTGACATCTAAGGCAAAACACTGGTGGCAAGGGATCATGAAGAGAGTGCCAGCTGCCATGGGTAGCCAAGTGCCAGTATTCTGAAAATAATGACAAGGGTCTTTGAATGACACCTTCTGATTTCTTAATCAGTGACTGTTAACTTGGGATATAGGAACTTTAAAGAATATGTATTGAATAGATGTTATTTCAATATAATTAGTTTCTTTTGTCACCCTACACATTTTCTTTTCCACATTTGAAGCATATTTCTGAGAAGGCTTTCCCAGAATGCCAAAAGAGACCAACACACTAAGAAAGCTCACAAACTCCAATCTTGGGTGGATCCAGTAAAGTATAAAATCAACATTTGTAACCACAACAATTAATGGAAACACTTTAAGGTGTTTTTTTTAAACAGTGCTTTTTTTTCAAATTACATATAAAGATAGTTTTCAACATTCACTTTTTATGAGTTTCAGATTTTGAAAACTCTTTCGAAGACAACTAATATTGACTATGCCCTAGGTTGGTGGTAGCATGACCTTGTGCCATCACTTGAGATGGATGGACAAGGGAAATAAACTGGAGTTCACTGTCCGGTAATCTTTTTTTTTTTTAATAAACATTTGAGAGCACTGACCAATGAGGTCCCAGTTCCCTATTAAATTTTAAAAAATGATATCATTTGTTTTTAGATCACTTTCCTTTCCACACATATCTTTTCCCTTTCTCCTAGCCAGAGATCCACATTTCATTCCATCCATACATCACAATCAATGGACTTCTCCTTGGTTTTCAGTTCTTTGGCAACCTCTCTTTATCTCTGTCTCTGTCTCTGTTTCTGCTCTCTCTCTGTGTCTCTGTCTGTCTCTGTCTGTCTCTTCTCTACTTTTTTTTTAAAAGGAATTATTGCTTACTGCCTGTGTGACCTAGGACAAGTCACTTTACTTCTCTGTCCCTCAGTTTCCTTATCTGTAAAATGAAGACTTTGGATTCAAAGGCCTCTGAGGTCCCTTCCAACTCTATCCTTGTGACCCAGTCTGCTGTAATTCTTTTCTCACCAACTTGACAATGAGTAGTGTGGCTTCTGTGTGCAAGAATAGCAAATGCCCACCATGCTCTCAAAATCTGCCAAAGCCTTGGTCATTCAAGTTTAGTTAAGCACCTGGTTGAAGATGCTGATTTTTTTTGAAATATAGAAAACCTAGTTCCTCTTGTTACAAATGATATGCACGTACAAATATATATGAGTACATACATACATACATACATGTATGTGTGCTCACATACATATATAGTAAATACTCTCAGTTGCTTTTTTTATTTTGTTTTCACAAATATGCTTTATTTTTAATAACCTCTAGCATTTATGTGACACTTGAAAGTTTACAAACCATATCTCATTGAAACCTTACAACCACCCAGGGATATAGGTGCTATTATAATCCCCACTTGACAAATGAGGAAATTGAGGCAGAGAGATGTTAAATGACTTGCCTGGGGTCACATAAGCAGAGAGCTACTGAGGCATTCAAACACAGATCTTTCTGATTTCAAGTCCAGAGCTCTAATCATTTTGTAGCCTTGCTGCCTCATTATAAACATATTATTAATTTACCTATAGTTGTTGAGATTTCTTGTTAGAGTGTCTGCTTTGCCTATCATGTCTGGTATTTTGTAAATATGTCAGTTTTATTTTGTGTCTGTTAAAAAAAAAAGAAAGAAAAGAAAGAAAGAAAAAATGCCTCTCTTGATACCATCTATTTCTAAATGCAGAGCTGGCGGAGGCTGCATGCATGGCCAATCATGGTGCATTAGAAGGTGAGTGATTTGGGCCATTGTGGAACTTAGATCCATGTGGTATCTCAACAGAGAACCGCTGCTGACTTCATAATCCCTCGTGTGATACTTGTCCTGCCAAAGGATGAGGGGGAGGAAAGTCAACAATGGAATTTGTCAGAAAGAATGCTCCTCAGTTGGTCTCCCCACAGGCAGCCAGCAGACTGTCAGCGGCTGTGACTTTGAGCCAGTGTTTGCTCTGCTATCATTGTGCATGTTCCCGGAGGGAGGGCTTTGGGAGGACTTCTGCATTCACGTAAAAGTAAATATTTCATCTGCTGTTCAAGGGGGGCCCTCATTGCCAGAGACTAAGTGACTGACTGCCCCGTGATCTGAGGCTGGAGCACACAAACCAGCCCTAATAGAGTTTTGTCACAATCACAGATTAAGGTCCTTTTCACAGGTGATTGAACCTGTGAGGGATGGGTCTGGGACTGGAATCTTGGGGACTGTTGCTCATGTAAACAAATGTTTTGCATTTGAGAATTTCTCAAAGGCCTACCTAAGATGCCGCTGTGAGAATAAAATTCATTGCTCATGACATTTTTCCAGGAAAGTATTTTTAGCGACTAAGTTGTACATATTACATTGGGTAATACAACACATGTGAGTCATTAGCAGCATGGGAACATATAAGGCAGGAGGAAACAGTAATAGCTAACATTTTTACAGTATCTACTATGTACCAGGTGCTGTTCCAAGTACTTTCTACAAATATTGTTTCTTTTCATCCTCACAACTCCTGAGAGGTAATTGCTATTATTATCCATATTTTACAGTTGAGGAAAGTGAGGTAAATAGAGGTTAAGTGACTTGCCCAGGTTCACACAGCTAGTATCTGAGGCCAGATTTGAATGCAAGCCTTCTTGACTCCAGGTGCAGAACTCTGTCAACTGTGCCACGAGACATCATGTTAGGTATAGGAATACAAAAGCTAGACTAAAAAAAAGTCACTGCCCTCAAGTAGCTTACATTCTCCTAGGAAAAACAATATGGTAACAGCCAATGTTAACAACAAATGTTAGAGGCTTCAGATTGCTTTTTCATTGAAGATATCAAAGAAGCATATATTTAGAATTGGGAGGGGTATCAAAAGCCATGTAGTCCAAACATTTCATTTTACAGATGAAGAAACTGAGGCTTCAGAGAGCTTGAATGTCTTGCTCAAGTTTATCTGATGACAAAAGCAAGATTCAAAATCAGGAGCTCTGATTTCAAGCATAGCGCTCTTTCCACTGTAACATATGGCCTCACGATACTTGAGTCTATGCTCATGAACGTCTTAATCAATCATTTGGATGAAAAGATTGAAAGATCTCCTTATCATATTTGAAGATTAATACAGATAGGAAAGATTGCTACTATATAGGATGTTATAGCCAGCATCCCAAAATTACCATGACAGACCAGAAGGCTGGGCTACATCTAATTCATTGTGGATAAGCATAAAGTCTTACACTTGGGTTAAAGAAGCCAATTCCTAAGCATAAGAGCGAAATAGGGAAAGGGATGGCTCAACAGAAGTTTGTCTCAAAAAAGTATTCTTAATGACTGATTAGACTGAAGATCAATATGAGTTTATGGTGGTAACTGAAAAAGCTGATTGAGCTAAAATAGAAGTGACATAGCTAAGGTCACTGTATTCTACATTGATCATTTCACCTCTGGACTGCTGTTTAGTTCTTGGCACTACATGTCAGCACGGACATCAAGATTCTGGAGAGATTCTGGAGCACAAAGCACAATGATGAAGTGCCCAGAGTCCCTATCATTTAGAATTAGTTGAAGAAGTGAGGAGATATTTAGACAAGGTTGGAGTTGGGCATCATAACTGTCTTCAAGTTTATAGAATGATAACACATACATATGGGATTAGATACAGTTTGTTTGACCCCAGAAAGCCGAACTAAGGACTGTAAGCTGTAGGAGCAAAGAGGCACACTTGGCCTTAAAGTCATGAAAAATATTTTGTTAACCATGAGAGCTGTCCTAGAGTGTCATGGGCTGCCTTGAAAAGCAAGTAACAGATTTTTTCTTAGTCTCTCTCTCTCTCTCTCTCTCTCTCTCTCTCTCTCTCTCTCTCTCTCTTCTCTCTCTCTCTCTCTCTCTCATAGAGGCTGTACATTTTGTTGGTTGTATTGTAGTTGTTGTGCTTGATTTTGTCTATAAGTGGGACTAGATGGTACTGAGCTCCCTACCAAACTCTAAAATTCTGTGACTTTCTGATCAATGACTGATGGTCACTATTCATGCAATCTGTGCAGTGTGCGAGGCACTGAGGACCCAAAGGAATATATAGTGAGATCAATTCTTGCAAGGAGCTGGAATTATCAGTAAGGAGGGAGGGCATCTAAATCTGATGATGACACATTTAAGAATTTTAAGTGTGCCTGATTTCCAGAAAACTAAAATGTTTTTTTAAACAAGGTTTGAAAAGGAAATTTCCTCTGTTAGGCTACACATTCAGAATCTCAAATCACAAAATCTGTTAATATGATCATGAATAGGTGAGAACACCAAGTCTTTAGGAATACAGGTAATACATGCTAAGTGTTTTTCAACAGTCATCTCAAGGATGGTATCTAATTACCTTTGAGACTGGGGTAAGAATGCAAATGTGTGTGTGTGTGTGTGTGTGTGTGTGTGTGTGTGAATGTAGAGTTGGTACAGGGACAGAAACTAATCAACAACTCAATTAGGAGGGAGTTATGAAGGATGTTCTACATGTCAGCGCTATGTTAAGCACTGGACAAAGCAGAGTATCTGCCTTCAAAGAACTTATATTCTGATTGAGGAAACTCTGTGTGTGTGTGTGTGTGTGTGTGTGTGTGTGTGTGTGTGTGTGTGTGTGTATGTGTGGCAGTTAGGTGCATAGCACATAGGGAGACAGGGCTGGAGTCAGGAAGACCTGAGTTCAAATCCAGCCACAGATACTTACTATCTGTGCAACCTTGGGCAATTCACTTAACCTCTGTTTCCTTCAGTTTCCTCAACTTGAGCTTGAATGGGAATAATAATAACACCAAACTCACAGAGTTGTCATAAGAATCAAATGAGATAATAATTTTAAAACATTTATATTCTTGTCACATAATAGATGCTATATAAATGATAGCAATTTTAGATATATATATATGCACATGCATGTGTATTTATGAATATGTGTATGTATGTATACATACACATATAAAATTATATAAAAGATCTATTTTGACAACAAACAAAATCACATTTCCTAAATGTTCACGGTATGAGTTGCTGGGGAGCAGAGTGGCACAGGGAAGCCACTAGTGTGTGGGGACAAGGGGCAGAATAGTACTCTTGCAGAAGGTGGAGTCTGGGCTGTGATTAAAGCAAAGAAGAATTCCAAGAAGGTGTTTGCCCAAGAAGGGAAGGAATTCAATTGGAAATCATAGGGTCTGAGATTACAAAGTCTTGTGGGAAGAAAGATTCCTGTGGAAAGGACCCTAGGAAATGTTACTGCAGTGGTTGCTGGTAGTAGAAATGAGAGCAGGACAGGCCCAGTGGAGGAAAATATACATACAATCACAGATAGAGAACTGAAGAAAGTGTTGTGTGAGTTGAGGTGGTTGGACTGATTGTTCTTATGAGCTATGGGCTAGGATCTGTTTTTTCTTCCTACTGATGGAGTAATGTTCTCTGCCACCATCTGCACAGCCCCAGTCACCCCATTCTAGTTACAAAAACAATCACTTCAGTAATTCTGACCATTGATCTGTGAAACAAACATATAAGTATTGTG
Organism: Phascolarctos cinereus; assembly: GCF_003287225.1. Taxonomy (NCBI): domain Eukaryota; kingdom Metazoa; phylum Chordata; class Mammalia; order Diprotodontia; family Phascolarctidae; genus Phascolarctos; species Phascolarctos cinereus. The sequence continues at coordinate 433,570,425 of NW_027555958.1, forward strand.
TATCCTATCTTACCAGCTTGGAAAAAAAACAGAAACATGGGGAACAGTGAGGTTTGCTCGCAAGCATACAGACTGCCTAATGCTGATTCAGGAATACAAAGTCTAGTTTTCTGATTCTCAGTTCCTGCAAGGCCTTATCTACAACCTGCGCACAAACTCACCTTCCAATTTTATTCTTCAGGGTCTAATCATATTTGCATTTAAGGACTTCGGGGAGCCTTTGGGCTTGATAACTCTGGATTTGAATTTTAAGCTAGCATAAAGTATCAATTTATTAAGCAATAAGCCATCATGATTTTTTAAATACCCTTTCCATGTGACCAAAAAAAAGGTGCTCTCTTTGAAACACAAATCCAACTTTGCTAATTCCATTTGAGTTATAAAAGATTCAGTAATATGGAATCTCAGCAACTTTCCCATCCAGTGATTTTTTTTACCCAATATTCTTATGAACTGGAGGAACATATGTCATGAATTAAATACGACTCTGCATTTCATTAGTATTCGACTATATTTTCTTTCAAGATCAATATCTGATGAGTGATCATTTAAAGAAAAAGGACCATCTCTCCCAGAAACCACTTCCAGAGCACTTACATGAGATTTTCCAGGAGACTAAGTTGAAATTGTAAGGAACACAAACTAAGCTAAGTAAATTCACCCTTGCAGTCCAATTGATTCTGTTCTGGGTGCACTGTTGGCAGCTGTTGAACAAAAGAGAGTTGCAGTTATCAGCAGAATTCAAATACTATCATATTAAATGCAAAAATAAAACAAAACAAAACAAAAAAATGCTATCTGTATTCTGCAAGGGGAGGGGGAAGATAAAGAGAAAAGAAATGTTTTGAAAAATCCCAGTCCTTAATTTAAGTCTGGGGTAGGTCTAAAATTTGAGTTCTGGCCGTTTTCAAAGAATGTTATCATGAGGATTTACTGTGACAACATTTGCATAACATTTCATACTCACAGAGAACATCTTTCTTAAAGAAACTTATTTCTTGTGGTCCTTTAACACAGACTTTGGGACCACATTAAAGAAAATCAAAAAACGAAACAATGCTCGCAAAAACTCAAACACAAGCAGTTCTAATGTGAAAAAGATCTTGCAGTTAATGAGTTATTGTAGCAACCAGAGCCCACAGAATAAACTCCATCTTTAGCAATTTATTTCTCCAGCCAGATATTAACAAGCCATTAACCTCAAGGGCTTCAACCTGGCAATTCTGAAAACATCCTGGAACAGGGAATATCATGGTGACACAGCAGTGAATACGGCATGGAGAAGAGCCAAAACATTTATCGATTCTTCATTCTTTAGAAATCCTACTATGCCCATCATAAAGTAATTATACAAGTAGTATTCAAGGGAGGCACCATCATAACAACAATTAAAGGTGAGCAAAAAAGTCTGACCTAGAAAATATTAATAAATTTCTTGAAAAACAAAATTTAAAAAGTATACAATGAGACAACTACAAAATAGACATAATAACATTTTTGTTTAGATTACTGGGGCCGGTTATGGGGGCACATGGCTATAATCCATGCTACTGGGGGAGGCTGCTTCATTGGACTTCTTGAGCCTGGGAGTTTTAAACAGTAGTAGCAATGAAGCTGATCTAAGCCACACTAAATCTGGGACCAATATGGCAGCCCTAGTGGAGTAGTGGAACACCATGCTGCCTAAGGATGGAGGAAACAATCCAAGTTGGAAATCAGGTCAAAGGTCAAAACTTTTGTGATAGTCAGCAGTGGAATCTTCCTATGAGTGGCTGCTGCTCTCCTGGACTAGGCGAGATAGGAGACTCAGCCTCAGAAACAAACAAATTAAAGAAATTAAAGGGAATCAAAATATAGGTAAAGAATTAAAATCAATAAATTTCAGTACCACCGTGGTTGGATAAAGAAAATTATACTCATGCATTATGGAAGGAATTATAGACTAGTAGAATCTTTATGTAGAACAATCTGGAAAATTGTAATAAAAATTTCAAAGACAAACCTATTCTGCTGCTTTGCTAATAATTTCACTGTGGCAAACAAAACCCAAAATCATTTATCAAAAGCTAAAGAAGAATAATCTAGTCAAGAATATTTTTGTGAGTTAGATATAAATTAAATGTCCAGCAATAGGGGAAATGGTTAAATAAACTGTAGTACATTAATGCAATGGAATATTATAATCTAATTAATATCCATAAGCATGAAGAATATAGTGAAATATGGAATGAACTTCGTGAAATAATGCAAAACAAAAGCATAATGGAAGGATACATAATAAGCATGACCATTTAAAAAAAATGAATAAGAATGAGTACAAAAAAAATTAGAATGAATCAATCAATAAGCATTTATAAAGTCATGCTATAAATCAGGGCTTAGATAAAAAAAAAAACCCAAAAGTGAGCCTTTACCTGCCATCAAGAAGTTTATATTCTAACTGGGGAGACATGCATACACTTAAGCATGCCCTTAGACATATACATATTTAAGTATGTACACATTACCTCCCTCACATGCTCTTTTCCAAATATACATTCTAACATCTCAATGCCTCTGAAACGGCTCTCTCCCACGCCTACACATATATACATGCACGCACATGAACACATGCATGCACACACATATGCATACAAATGTTATACAAATATGTTATATATCTCTGTGTGTGCATCAGACAGAGGAGATAGCCTGTGTAGAAACTCAGTAGATTTAGGCTATGTGGTTGTATATTTGGAAAAATGTATGTGAAGGGGGGTTATATGTAAAAAGACTGGAAACATAGGTTGAAACCAGATTATAAAGGGTTTTAAATGTCAAACAGCAGAGTTCATGTCTCATCCTAGATATGATAGGGAGCCATAGAAGCTTATTGAGTAGAGTGTGTTTGTGTAACATGATTAAACCTATGCTTTAGGAAAATCACTTAGGTGGCTATGTGGTGGATGGATTGGAACGGAGAGGTTAGAGGTTGTTATTGTTGTCAATCATTTCAGTCATGTATGCCTCTTTGTGACCCTATTTTGGCATTTTCTTGATAAAGATACTGGAGCGGCTTTCCATTTCCTTCTCTAACTAATTTTTACAGATGAGGAAACTGAAACAAAGAGGGTTAAGTGACTTGCCCAGGGTCACACACTGTCTGAGGCCAGATTTGAACTCAGAAAGATGAATTTTCCTGCTCCCAAGCCCAGTGTTCTATCTGCTGTACCACCTAACTACCCTGAGGTTAGAAGTCAGGAAACCCAATAGGGAAGCATCAAAACGGTCTGAGTGAGAGATGATAAAGGCCTAGACTGTGCTGGTGGCTGTGTGGGTGGTGATGAGGACACATATCTTAGAGATGTTCTGGGGAGACAAAGAATTCTCAATTATTGGATACATAGGATGAACCCGGGTAACTGAAAGAAGAATCATATCCTCTACAGAAATAGAGAAGCTCAGAAAAAGGGTGGGTTTGGGTGGGAAAAATGAGTTCTGTTTTGGCCATCTTGAATTTGAGGTACTTACAGGACATTCAGTTCCTTTGGTAATGTAGGACTGAAGCTCAGGAGAGCACCCAGGGCTGGATGTACATATCTAGGAATCATGTGATCATTTGTGCTGTCGTCAAGGTTCTTGGTCCTATGCCATATAAATCCCAAACAAATTTAAAACCTCCACATTTCCAGACCAGCAGAATATCAAAAGGTGTTGAAAACTTCAGCTAACTTTGAAGTTTTGTTGATGATTTTGAGATGATTTGAACATTGTAACTAACCCCAAGGTGGCATAGATAGGAGTGGGTCTATTTCCCACAAAACTCTGATAAAAATGACATCTCAAACTCCTGCCCCAGGGCCCTCTTCCAACTCCATCAGGCCCACACTTACAAGGGCTCCCAAATCTCAGCCATGGTCATTTGAGTGATATTCACTGCCTCTCCCCCTTCCCACCCTCTTCCCCATGCTATTTTCCTTATTTCACTATTCCATCCTTTGTCACCACACCATTTGCCTATATATCTTATCCTGTTTTGCCTGCTTGTCTCTGTATTTTCTATAATATTTGCTCTCACACGCTTTCTGGTTTTTAAAGTATAATTGTCATCCCATTTCCTGCTCCAATTGTGTTTTTCCTGGAGAGTACCCAAAGAACTGGGTATGCCTGTCCCCATTTCATAATTCAAAAATTAATTATCACTTAAGGACAGAACCTTGGAGAAGACTCATAGTCAGTGGGCACGACATAGATGATGAATGCTCAAAAGAGATTGAGAAGAGATCAGACAGATGGGAAGAGTACCAAGAGAAAGCAATATCAGAAAAATCTAGAGCAGAAAGAGGGTCCATGAGGCGATGGCAGTCAACAAGATATTCGGGAGAGAGTTCTGGATCAGGAGCTAGAGAACTGGAGTATTAACTCCTTATCTGTGACTTGGGTGTGAGAAACACTCTCCCTCTTGTCCTCAGTCTCCTCATCTGTAAAATAAGGCCATTTGACTAGGTTGCTTTGAGGTCTCTTTCACCTATAAATCTTGGACCATAATTGTAATGTAATGTAATGCAAAGAGCTACAAAACCATTTATGTTGTTGCATTGATGTTTTATATTAAGTTTATAATAAATTAAGTTTACAGTAAATTTATAATAAGTTTAAAATAAATTAAGTTTATAACAAATACACTAAGTTCATAATAAAATAACAGTATGAAAAACAAATGGACCAACTATAAAAAATTATTTCTGCCTCCTTGAATATTTTTCAAAACACTGGCAACACATAATTTTTTTTTTCCCAGATAGAGAGGCTATTTAAATAAAGATAATACCAGCCCATCCTCATCCTCACCCTTCTGTTTCATACCCTTGCTATCCTTCCTCCTTTCAACATCATCTTAATTGGAACAAAATTAATATTTGAGAACTGAACAGCACTCCAATACCAATGGCTCCTTTCCCTTGAAAACATTTGTATTGTACAAAAGAAAGGGGGGGGGAAATTTCCCTGAGTGCAAGCACTTGTTCATAAATGTTTCTGAAATGCTGAAGGTCCCATACACGCCACTAACTGAAACCAGGCTGGAGCCACGGTTTGAGAGGAAGCAAAGCTCTCTGAATTCTGTAGCCTTGATCAGTCATTGCTGAGCCACATCACATTTTATTGGATTGTGCTTTGCATCCTTTGGCCTTTCCCTGATACAACAGCCTCTTGCTGCACTTCCTGGGCTTCATTACAAGATCTCCTTAAGTTCTGAGCCCCGGTGATCTTTGATAGAAAACGGTTGTATTTATTTTTGTTTGGCTTGGTTTTGGTTTGATTTAGTTTTCCTGAAACTCAGGTACACCGTGATTTGGTAAATTCAAAATGGACTTTTGGTTCCAGGTTTCTAGAAATGGGTTGGATCAGAAATGTTTCAATCACTGAACTACTCAGGTTGACCACTAGTTTCCAAACGGAGGTTATACATTCCAGACTCTGTAAAGTAAGCTGCACTTCACATATGAAGATGAAAAACGAAAAAAAAAATGGGAGTGAATGTAAGGATATGGTTAAAAAGGCATGGGGAGAATCTCTGATTGGTTCATTTTCCTTTCGGTGATATTTGCATTAAATGGAAACATCTAGGTGAGGTACATAGTGTAACCAGCTTTTGAGGAAAACCTCAGAGGTCAGTGAGAAGTGTTCAGAACATGGTAAACAAATGGGATAGTAGTTGTAACAAATCTAGAGCTGAAAGGCCCTTTAGACACCACAGAGTCCAAGCCCTTTGTGATACAGATGAGAAAACTGAGATCCTGGAGGTTAAGTAATTTGCCCAAGGTCACACAGATTGTATGTGACTGTTGATTGCTTTGCACATGCTGACCTCTGCAAATATTCCCACTGCCACCATCCTAGATCACGACCTCATTACTATATGTCTGCACTATTTCAATAGCCTCTTCATAAATCAATTCGCCGAAAGCCAATTCAACAAGCGTTTGTTAAGAAAACTTCTAATATGTACCTAGTTCTATGTTAAGTCTTCCTGCCTTCACACACTTTCCCTTCCAAGCCATAATTTACAAAGTCATCTTCCTTTATGTGTGACTCTGATCGTTCTATTTCTCTTTTCAAAAATATTTCCCGACTCCCAGTGACCACCAAGTAATGTTCATAGTTGTTTTCTTGGCATTAAAATCCCGTCAAGTTCAGTTGTTGCCTCTCTGGCTTTTTTGGTTTTATCTCCTACTGCACCTGCCAAGAATTTTTGATCCTTGCCATGGTGAACCACCCTCCGAATTGTGGGCCATCCATTCCCTCTTTCCTCATTTCTCTCATGGTATTTCCTATGCACAGAATGGCTTTCTACTCTATCAAATTCCTACCTTCATCATCATCATCATCATCATCATCATCATCACCACCATCACCACCACAATAATTTTAATATCTGGCATTCATTGCTCTTTAAAGCTTACAAAATAGTTTACAAATATCATTTCATTTTATTCTCACAACAACGTTGGAATGAGAGCAGGGAGGGAACAAACATTTATCAACTATCCACTATGTTCCAGGCAACTGTGCTAAGCACTCTGCTTTCCACTTCATTTATTCCTCACAATAATCCTTCACTTAATGTTAACAATGATAACAACAATAATAGTAACTACTAGCATTTACATAGCACACTAAGGTATACAAAGTGTTCCACAGACATGATCCCATTTATCCTCACGACAAACCTGAGTGGTAGGTATTATTATCACCATATTCTCCATTTTGCAGTTGAGAAACCTGAGGCTGGTTAAGTGACTTACTCAGGGTCACACAACCAGAGAATATCTGAGACTAGATTTAAACTCAATTTAAACTCACATCTTCTTAATTCCAGGTCCAGTTGCGCCTCACTGGCTCTATTGCCTAACTCATTCTACCTCTTGCCTTAAATGCCTACACTGTCTCCTCAAGACAATGACATTTCTCCTTTCAGACCTCATATAATACTTTGTTAATATATATTTAATGCACTTATTCTGCATATATATATATCTGTACTATCACATTTCATTATTAGATGTAGGTTCCACAAGGGTAGGACATCTGTACCTAAACTCTGAAAGTGCACACTTAATACATGGCGAATAGAATTGAATTTATTCATATGCCTTATATTCCAGATAAATCAAGCCTTCAACTACCTGATACCCTTGTCTTGTGATTAGTTAGATGTTTTTAGTTATTATCACTTGCAGGACCCTAGGTCAGTCTTTGATGGGGGTAAAAAGGAATAACAAAAGCTTCGTCTGGAATAGTAGACAATCTCAACGTCCAGGTTTTTTTGTTTTGTTTTGTTTTGTTTATTTTCCCCTTCTGGTGCTGTCTATTTGTTTACACAGAGCCATAACTAGAATTTTTCATGCCCCAGGCAAGCTTCCCCAACCATGCCCTGTACAAACAGCATGAAAAGCCTCAGTAGATGGAGGTTTCTGGATACAGGGAGATCATATCTCCACAGAGCAGCAGAGTATAGCAGTCATTGCAACTTGTCTGCCCCGTTTTCTTATCCCCATAGAATATAAGCTCCTTGAGGAGAAAGGTTATTCCATTTGTGCATTTCTATCCTCAGCTTTTTTGTTTGTTTGTTTGTTGGTTGGTCTTGTGAGGCAATCAGGTTTAAGTGACTTGCTCAAGGTCCCACAGCTAGTAAGTGTTAAGTGTCTGAGGCCGAATTTGAACTCAGGTCCTCCTGACTCCAGGGCCAGTGCTCTATTCACTACACCACTTACCCGTCCCTGTCCCTAACTTTTAAAAGAGTGCCTGATACATCAGTATTTCTTGATTGATTGGGAAAAAATGTGTCCTTTAGCGTTTTTCTATAGTTACCAATTATTCTTGCTAAGTTCAACTGTTTCTATATTCCTGGAATGTAAATGTTGTCAGCATCCTCTAAATCTTTTCAACCTGTTAGGAAACCTAACATCCTGCCTTGATTCTATGGACTCAATTTCATTTGTGTCTACCTAGGAACTAAGGCAGGGGTGGGGAACCTGCAGCCTCAAGGCCACATATAGCCCTCTAGGTCCTCAAGTGTGGCCCTTTGACTGAATCCAAACTTCACAGAACAAATCCCCTTAAGAAAAGGATTTGCTGTGTAAACCTTGGACTCAGGCAAAAGGCTGCACCCAAGGACCTAGAAGGCCACATATGGCCTTGAGGTCCCATATTCCCAACCCCTCTCCTAGGGGCAGCAAGGTGGCACAGTAGCTAGAATTCTGGGCCTGGAGTTAGGAAGATCTCAGCTCAAATCCAACCTCACACATTTACTAGCTATGTGACCCTGGCAAGTCACTTAACCCTGTTTTCCTCACTTTCCCCATATATAAAATGAGCTAGAGAAAGAAATGGCAAACCACTTCAGTATCTTTGCCAAGAAAACCCCAAATGGGGTCATGAGGAGTCAGATACAACTAAAAACAACTGAACAACGACAAGGACTTCCATCCCTTTTTCTGCCCTGCAACATTCCTCCCCCCTTCAAGGCTTTGAGTCTGAATGCTCACCAGCCACAAGACCCTGAGAAAGCCTCTTAACCCCTTACTCTTGTTTCTGACACTGTAAATTGTTAAAAACAATGTTAATGTTACCTGCCTCACCCTTTTGTTCTGTGAAAAGTGCTTTGAGAACTGTAAAAGGGCCTCTATCAGTGTGAAATTCTCTTATCTTTGTTTTCTCTTCTGCCTTTTCCTGACCTGGTCTGCATATTGAATAATGAGCCTTTCTTATTCTTTTCATGGGCATCACCAGCATACGTGGACCGACTGGTTTATTTATTTGCGTGATATTTCAATTGTACTGGTACAACGATTTTGTTTACCAAATCATAGTATGGCTTCAGAGCTATCCCTAATTCTTGGAAATGATATTAACAAGGGTTGAACCTCAATTTTAAAGAAGATTTCCAGTAATACTTCAAGACCTTGCTCATTTTTTCACCCATACATTTTATTCAGTCAACAAACATTTTCTCAAATACCACCAGTGTGCAACACAGTGTGTCAGGTGCTGAAGGAAGAGGAATATGGCCTGGTCCCTGGCCAGAAGAACCTTTCAATCTATTCCAGCACTCAGCACAGCACTTGGGTCATAGTAGAGACTTTATATATTTTGTTGTTATCGCTATTTTTGTTAGTAGAAATCAATGTCATTTTGACAGATAACAATCAAAACGTATTAATTGTATAAGAGAGAGGCAACCTGACAGAGGATTATAGATCTAGAGTTGGAAGGAAATTCACATTTATTAAGAACCTACTACATACCAGAAACTATGCTTTGGAGACGTCATCACATTTAATCTTTACAATAATCCTGTGAGGCACGTGCTACTATCCTCGTTATAAAATTGAAACACTGAGAGATTAGGTGTCTCACCCATGGTCACACAGCAAGTAAGTCTCTGAGAATGGATTTGAACTTCTCTTCCTGACTGTAGTCCCAATGTCCTTTCCACTGTGACACCTACTTGCCTCTATAGGCAATGGTCATAAAAGCTATCTAATACACCCCCTTCATTTTGCAGATAAGGACACTAAGGTTCAGGGAGGTGAAGCAATTTTCCTGCCATCAACCAGTCAGTCAGTCAACAAGCATTTATGAAATGTTTACCATACTCCAGACATTGTGCTAAATGCTAAGAAAAATCAAAGTAAGATCCTTGTCCTAAAGTATCCAACATTCTCATGAGGGAGATAGAATGCAAATGACTACGTACAAAATGGTATACAGGTTATATGAGCCAGAGGCAGGACAGTGGGTAAAGAGCTAGTTCCAAAGCCAGGAAGAACTTCCTCTCTTTGACACGTATTGTCTGTGAAAGTATAAGGAGGGACAGCTAGACGGCACAGTGGATAGAGTGCCAGGTGTGCAGTCAGGAAGACCTAAGTTCAAATCTGGCCTCAAACACTTATTAGCTGTGTGACCCTGAACAAGTCTCTTAGCCCTGTTTGTCTCAGTTTCCTTATCTGTACAAAGAGCTGGAGAAGGAAATGACAAACCACTCCAGTGTCTTTACCAAGAAAACCCCATATGGGGTCACAAAGAGTCAGGCACAACTGAAATGACTGAAAAAATAATAACAACAACCACGAGGAAGTCATTTAGCTTCTGTCCAAGGAAACTGTCAGAACCATAAATTCCAAAATAATTTCTAATCAGCCTCAAGACCAGGAGAATCTTCAATCTTCACCAGGAATTTCTCATGTTGATGAAACCCCAAGGGCAAAACAATAACAAAATATTCTTTAGCATTATTTCTTACACTTTTTTAGGGGGAAGAGGGTAAGAGAAGAAGTGTGGACGAGTGGAGAGAATTCCTACTAACCAAATTCCCCCTGTCACTGAAGATAGTCAACTGTTCTTGAATTTATGCATCATTCTTCAACAATTAAAGATTTGCCCAGGCTACTGGAAGGTAAGTGTCAGCTTGTATAGGTCAGAGGCAGAATTTGGACCCAACCTTTCTGACTTGGAGACTGGATCTCCATGATGCTTTGCGCACAGTAGCTAATTAGTGTTGAATTGATAAAACAACCTCAGTTCCTTCAATAATTCCTCATATGTCATGGGCTTGCGTCCTTCATCGTTTTGGTTTCCTTCCTCTGGACCAAACAACAACAACAGTGACCATAACAATTTTTACATAACACCTACTATCTGCCGAGAACTGTACTGAGCACTTTGTAAATATTATCACAACGACTCTGGAAGGTAGGTGCTATTATTATCCCGATTTTAGAGTTGAAGAAACTAAGGTAAACAAAAGTTCAGTGATTTGTTCAAGCTCACACAGCTACTAAGTGTTTGAGGCTCAATTCAAACTTAGTTCTTCCTGCTTCTAGTCCGAGCACTCTATCCACTGAGCCAGCTAGCTGCTTATAGCACACCACTGCCTTTTCCAAGCTGCGATACCAATAACTAACACAAGACTATCAACATATTGCTGGAAGCCATGCCTTTTTAATGCAGCCCAAGATTACATAAGATTTATGAGGCTGCAATATTACACTATTGACTCACGTCGAGCTTGTAGTCCATTAAAAATCCTTTTTCTAGGCAAATTGTTGCCCAACAAACCCCCACCCCCCTTTTGTCCTTAGAAAGAGAATTTATTGAACCCAAGTGTAAGACTTTACATTTTTCCCCCTTACATTTCACCTTATTATATTCATCCCCACTTTCTCGCCTGTCAAGATATTTCTGAAACTTGATTCTTTCATGTGGTATGGTAGTTATCCTGACAGCTTTGTAACACCTGCATGTTTTATGAGGATTCCCCTTTGTCCAAATCATTGACCAGTGTCAGCACAGGGTCACCTATGAAATATTCCATTTTACATTTGCAAAACAGACATGGAACCATTAATAAGTATTCTTTAATCACATCCAGTCAATCAATCAGTCAACAAACATTTAGCCAGTTCCAAATTCAAATAACTGTTTTTATAATTTCCATGGAGGAGACGTATCTCACCATTTTTTCCATAAGAAAAACATGTTATGGAAATAAGGTTTATTCAATATAACCAGCTTCTGATGAAGCCATGATGAATTGGGGGGGGAGGGAGGGGATGAGGGGGAGAGAGAGAGAGAGAGAGAGAGATCACTGTATCTTTTTCTAAATGTTTATTAACCTCTTTAATAATAGGTTCTAGAATTTAATCAGAAATCAAAGTCAGGCTCACTGGCCTGTAGTTTACAAATATTGTTCTATTTCCTTTTTCAAAAATCAGCTGATTATCCCTTCCCCAATACTGCAGAGGCTTTCCAGTTTATCACAATCTTTCCCATTCCATGAGAGGGTATCAGCAGTCATGTACCATAGTTTTGTTTTGTTTTCAGTGTTCAAGAATGTTGTTCATCTGCGTCAAGTAACTTGAGTTCCTCAAGGTCAGACTACTACTTTATTCCTTATTTTGTTGTTCTTCAGTCATTTCAGTCATGTCTGACTCTTCATGACCCCATTTGGGGTTTTCTTGGTAAAGATACTGGAGTGGTTTGCCATTTCCTTCTCCAGCTCATTTTACAGATGAGGAAGCTGAGGCAAACAGGGTTAAATAACTTGGCCAGGGTCACACAGCTAATAAGTTCTGAAGCCAGATTTAAACTCAGGAAGATGAGTCATCCTGACTTGAGGCCCAATAATCTATCCACTGTTCCACCTAGCAGCTTCATTTCTTATTTACTTTGAATGTCTACTCATTAGCCGTTATTATTTTGTTCTTCCTAGTCCAAAAGTTACTGATACAAAAGGAGCGGTGAAAATTGGAATTGGGTGACTCTGCCCTCTAACTTTTTTTGAAATATCATTGTCCCATCCACTAAGCTGCATTCCTGTTCCTTCTTTGGTTTTCCTCTCTTTCCAAGGAGAACACACACACACACACACACACACACACACACACATACACACAGAGGTACATGTATACATGCATATGCATGTGCACAGAAACCCTTTTTGCTATCCTTAGCTTTACTCAACAACATCCATTATTTCTGAGCTCTTGAACTCCTAAGACTATTCTTAAAAGAATAGCCAGGTCTTTCATACAGTATAACCTTGGTAGCTATGCAGTTAAGGAAAAGGAATACAGGAAATTGAAATTAATATGACCTGAACTTATTGTTTTAATGTTAAGTCTTTCATGTTTTTAGCCATTTACTGCATAACATATTATCTATTTCTCCCTGAATGGACCCTCTCTTTTCTTTTGTATATTAAATTAGATGATTGTCCTCTGCAATATTTTGTACCTGTTTAATTAGCTGAGCAAACAAGATGAGACAAGGAGACTATGCAAAATTGGTATTGCAGTGCCTTCACTTACTAATACTTAATCAGAGTTCTATTTTGGTCTTTTTTTTCCTGCTCATATTGCTACATAAACTAAATACCTCAGATCCCAGCACAGAAAAATTAATTCAAGTCTATTAAAATGGATTTATTAAGTTTCCTATGTGCAATGAAAGAAAAGAATTCCAGCAATGGGTACAAGACATTCAGTATTGGGACAAACTCCAGTGGAGAAGATTTGGTCAGATCCTGCCTCAGGTACTGACTAGCTGTGTGACCATGGCAAGGCATTTAACCTTCAAAGTCTTTAGTTTCCTCCTCTCTAAAATGAGGAAGTGAATGAATGACCGGCCTCTCTGGTTTCTTGCATCACCAAATCTATGATCTTATGAGTCAACCTCTAACTCATAATAACTATGACTTCAAGCAACTCCCCACTACTCCAGGAAAGAAGTTTGCTCCTTTACAGCTGGAGAGGTTGTGTTAAATGACCTTGAGTTCTCTTCTAGTTGGAGATCTACACTTTTATGATTCTCTATGTAACAGGGAGTTCTAAGTAGAACTCAATCCATTAAGAGTTTAGCTTAGCTCTGATAGAATGCAGACTTCTAAATCAATTGTTCACCAGAATACAAAGTCATAGGAGGATGACACAATGGATGGACAAGGGCCTAGGCATCTTGTTATATGAGAGAATTGGATCAAACTTCTGTGAATTTATATTAAAATATTTATCTTATAGCAAAAATATGAAAAAAAAAGTTTCTTGGATTCACATAATCTCTGAATTGGAGGGGACCTCAGATGTCATTTCATCCAAGCTGCACCTGAACAACAGTTCTTTCCGAGACCTTCTTCACAAGTTGTCCTAAAATCTTTGCTTGAATGCTGAGTGATGGGAAGTCACTGCCTCATTGAAATAGCCTATTCCATTTTTGCATAACTCTCATTATCTGGAACTGTTTCATTTCATCAATCCTATATTTTTTCATTGCCATATTTGCATAGCAGTATAAGTTTATTTCCTCAAACAACATTCTCATTTTGCCTAACTCATCTGAACATATGGCTTAAACTTCTTGGTTTGAAGAATCCTGGAGTAGATAGAGCGATGCAAAACAATGGCTTGTCATTATTTCAATAATAGAATTTCTCCAAGTCTAGGAGAGTACAGTCTTATTCTTGTGATTCACGGTTCTATGCCCTAATGCTACATTTTGTAGCAGCAATAAATTACATTTAGCATACCATGTGATTTATGTGCGCGCAACTGGACCCTTGGGCTAAGATGGCGCAGAGAGATTATACATGAAATCCATTTAGTTTAGACAATGATCCAGATTTTAACTGAACTCAGTGAGGTAATTCAGGTCAAGATGAGATACAGGTCCATAGAACTAGCTTTAGTAATTAGTTACTTCATTTTAATCTGTTACAAGTTTAACTTAGCTCTGATGGAATACGAAGTTCTGAATCAAGTGTTAACCAGAAGCCAAAGGCATGGAAAGATGACAGTCTTAATGGGCAAGGACCTAGGGATCATGTCATATGAGTGGATTAGTTCAAACTACTGAGGATGTTTACCCTGAAGAAGAAAATGCACAGGGATCCGTGAAATTTATTTTCAAGTATTTGAAGTATGGTTATGTGGAAGATGGATTTGAACTCCCTTTGGCTCACCTAAGCAAAAGCATGATATAGGAGAGGAATACTGGATATAGTCAGAGGATTATATTCAAGTTCAAATTCCTCTCTGCTACTAACTACTTGTATAACCTTGAGTAAGTCACCTGGTTTATTTAGTATCATAGATGTAGACATGGAAGGAATCTCAGAGTATATCTAATTGAATTCTCTAATTTTACAAATGAGGAAACTGAGGCCCAGACAGTTCAATTGACTTTCCCAAGGTCACACCAATAAGCATCAAGATGCAGGATTTGAATCTAGGAACTGACTGAGTTTGTGCTGTTTTTATATTACATTATGTTTTCTTGGTCTCAGTTTTCTAATCCATAAAAGAAAGAATCTGCTCTTGATAACTTTGGAGGCGCCTTCCAGCTCTAAATTTCATATACCGTAGTCCTAAGATTTAGCTAAGACAGTATGACAACCTAGCAGGTTGATGCAGTCTTTGGCTTCACTAAGAGATGTCTGATTTCCTGGAATAAGTAAGTCTTGGTCCATCTATCCTCTTCACTGGCCACAGTATAACTAGGAATTCTGTTTGGTTCTGGGAACAACATTTTAGGAAGAGTGTTGATCATCTGGAGATGATCCTATGGAAAGCTGTCTCCATTTAGAGAGTCTTTGACTCTGTGATGTTTTTAAAAGACCACCCCTCACCCCAGGCCCCCACTTCATTACCCTCATTCCCTCTACTCAGATTCTTTTCAATGGACAAGCCAGTAAGTCACTTAGGTTTTATTAAGTGCCTCTTAAGGATTCTTCCTATCTCCCGTGCCAGGAGCTGTGCTAAGTCTGGGTATACAAAGAAAAGGGAAGGAAGTGCCTGCTCTCAAGGGGCTCACAATCTAATGTGGGTGACAAACATGAAAGCAACTACATACACATCAGGTATTAATAGGATAAAGTGGAGAAAACCAACAGAAGGAAGAGCCTAGAATTAAGGAAGACTGGGAAATTTTCTTTCTTGTAGAAAGTGGGATATTAGATGGAACTTGAAGGAAGCTAGCAAATTTAGGATGCTGACATGGAGAGAAAGAATTCCAGGCATGGAGGACAGCTGGTGAAAATGCCCAGAGTCAAGATATGGAGTTTCTTGTTTTAAGGAAATCAGAGAAATGAGTGCCACTGTATCATAGAGTACATGGAAGGGATTAAAGTATAAGAAGACTGGCAAAGTAAGAAGGAGTCAGGCTGTAAAGGGCTTTGAATGGCAAACAGGGTTTCTTATTTGATCCTAGAGGTAATAAGGAGTCACTAGAATTTATTGAATGGAGAGCAATGGTGTAGTGATATAATCAGGACACTGTTTTCAGAATTTCAATTGGACATCTGAGTAAGGGATAGACTGGGCTGAAAAGACACTTGAGGCAAGAAGACCAACCAGAAGGCTAGAACAATAGTCCAGGCATGAGGTGATGAGGGCAATAAGTGATAGGAAACATGCTGTCTTATATCACTCTTGTTTGTGTCTGTTCTCATATATCATTTATTTCATGAAACCATACTACAAGGCTCCAAAGAGAGACGTGAAGCTGGGAAAAGCCCACCAGCAAAAGTGAAATTAACCCTCTCCATAGTTTCCTGGCAGTAATGACTCAGATAGAGTTAAAGCCTTGGGCGCCCCTTATATTGTAACACAACATTAGCTTCCTTTTTAAAAGAATCTTGACAAATAAGAAAGTGTGTTTTGTTCTTGCTTCATTAGAGGCAGCAGTAGTTAATGTTTATAGAATATCAATAATGCAGTTTGTAGTTCTGCATAATTAAAGGCACCCCTATGTTAATAAAATAACTTAAAAAGAGACTGCATGGTACAAAGCATAAATATGGTGATGCATTTGCCCTTGCTTCAGACAAGCTTAATTACCAAGATATGGCTGTATGGGGCACCTATAAAAATATTTTTCTGTCACTTAGAGTTATCAAACCTCACACCTATTTGTATTAACAAGAAAGAGTGAATGCTACCTTAATCTCTCACTGCTGAATAGGCATAGTTGGAATGTCTATCCTACGTCTGCAAATAGACACTCAAAGACTCAGATCTGCAAAAAGAAACATGTTGTAAATAGATGAAATTTTCTCCTAAATAATTTGTTTCCACAAAAGGATGCAAGTTAATATTAGAATCTAACATGAAATCACAGAAGGCAAAAAATTTAGAAGGCAATTCATCTGTAGCTGGACATCACTATAACTAGGTTGCATAGTGGGCAGACCACTGGATTTGGAAGCAGGAAGACATGCACTAGAATGCCAGTTCAGATACTTATTAGCTGTGTGGCCCTGGGCAAGTCACTTATGCTATCTCAGATTCCTATGTGCTTATGAGACAATACATGTAAAGCTATTTGCAAAACTTAAAATGCTATAAAAATGTGAGCTATTATTTTTATTATGGGCTCTGTGTCCGAATATATATGTGATAGTATAGGAGGGGAGTATGATTTTCAATTAGGAAAATCTACATAAAGTGATTTGGAAAGTGTAAAGTGTTGAATAAATATCAACTCTCATTAGTATTGTTGCCATTGATAGAAGTATTACTGTTATGCTCGGGCAACTCCCTAAAATGATAAAGTCCAAAGAAGGTGCTAATCTGCAAAGGAAGAGAATATCCCCTTAGAACATCACTGTGCTCATTCAATCCTATACCTCACAAAGGACAAAAGAAAGAAAGAAGAAAAGATAAGTTTGCTTTACTATTGCAGGAGCTCATTCTCCTTTTTCAGATGGAGGACATGTGATGCAATTAGTGTGTTCTAACCATGCTATAAAGGAGATGAGTTCAAATCCTGCCTCAGGTGATTTTTACCTATGTGATCAAGGCAAGTCACGTGACCTCAATCAGCCACAGCGTCCTCCACCCTAAAATGATGATATATGCCAACTCCAAAATAGTGTTGTGAGGACTGAATGAGAGGACATTGATACAGAGCTTTTCAAACCTTGAAGTATCATATAAATTCTAGTGATCAACTGTCAGCTGGACATAAGAGCATTATTCCTGGGATCTTAAGTTTAGATCTGGAAGGGACCTCAGTGGACATTGACTTCAACCCCTCTGTTTACAGATGAGGAAACTGAGGCATGGAGATTTTAAGTAACTTGCCCAAGATCGCAAAACTAGTAAATTTCTGAGGCAAGATTTAAACTTAGCTCTTCCTGACTCCAAGTCCAGCGCCCTATCCTCTGCACCACACTGTCTCTATAGTCCTACCATCCAAGGTGATGGTGAGGCTTAAATGAAATAATGTAAACTTTAAAAAGTTACATAAATGTTAGCCCTCCTTGTTTTATTATTAGTAGCAGCATCGTATAGTGCATAGAATGCTAGATTTCAAACTGGGGAGACCAGGGTTCAAATCCCAATGTTCATCAAGTTGCAATATTTCTCAGTCTTGTTTTTCACATCTCTGAAATGGGAATGATGACATCTACTTCCCTCATAGGAGTTTTATGAAAATCAAATAAGATACTATAAATAAAGTGCTTTGTAAACTTTAAAGTAGTATTCAAATGTAAGTTCTTAACATTATTGCTAATAATGTTAAATTAGGACATGTAATTAAAATTATTAAAAATTAATGAGCTCATTATATATTGAAATACGGTAGCTCTACAATGACCATATGGCAGATAAATACAAAGAGTTTCCTTGCATAGCCAGTTGGCTGGGCACTAATCAAAAGATTCAAAATGGGGGGCTTAGATCAACCCCAAAGTTACAAGCATGGTCAACCCCCCCACACACACACTTTTATAAATTATCTTATGTTAGTTGTGTAACATACTATGTCATGTCATCATAAATTATAATTATATTCTGTTATGCTATATCATTATTTCATGTCGTATCCTATTATTATATCATATCATGTTATATATTATATCATATTCCATTATATCACATGTTATATCATATATCACATTATATCACCTCGTATTATGTTATATTCTATTGTCAGATGACATTGTATTGCATATTACAGTATATTATATTATTTTTATTACATTATGTTATATGATGTTACACTAATTACATTATACCATAACATATATTATATCAGGAATATCAATTTGTGTTCTATTAGATTATGAGGTATTTCTTTTTTCCTTTTGCATCTTCAGAGCCCAATTAAGAAATGATTGCTGAAATTAATTAGCCTTTGAGCTAATCAGATATATCCAGTATTTTTCAAACAACAAAAACTAGTTTTTCCATCTTCTGCTCTCCCCAGGACCTCCTGCCATCTTCTCTGACATTTTCCTGTTCTCCCCACCTCTGAATCCAAGCTGCAGAAACCATGCCCCCAATGCTGGAGAAGTTAGTACACTCAGCTTTGGAATACTCCTCCCAGGGCTTAACTGACCTGATGAGTAAGTGATCTTATGCTCATCTAGTCCATTATATCTAGCTCAATCCAGCCCAGGTAACACTTCACATAGAACTAAGCTGTCCACCTGGGCCATCTCACCTTCTGCCTTAGCCTGCATTCCTTCTTCCCACCACCCCTCCCACTCCCACCCAAACTCAGAGTATGAGTCCAATCCCCCCCCAAACTGTCCTGTGACTCTTCTCTTTATCATCTCAGAGACTCTCCAGACCAAAAGTGCCTTGCCTCATCACAACTCTGCTATGACTCCCCTTATGATAATGTAAGTTCCATAAGCACAAGGAGGCCTCATTTTTGTATTTGTATCCCTTGTGCCTAGCACAGTGCTTGAAAGATAGTAAGGCACTTAATAAATGCATTTCCATTCATTCCACTTCTGATAATATTTCTAATAATGCTTATTCTCTTCTTCCTCATACTGAAATTCTTAGGGACAGCTTTAAGCTGGTTTCCTAATGTCAAAAGACACCTAAGTCAATTTGAAAATGAACTGTTTTTCAATTTATACCATGGATTTTTAGAGTCCTTCTTTCAGCTACTTCAATTTGGGGGTTATTAGATTTCTTATGTAAGGTTGAAATTTGTTTTTCTGTGTCACCTACCTCATCAATGAGGTCTCAAAACATACACTGACTTCAATTCACCATTTTTAGGCTACAGGGTGACTATATTATTCAGATAATTTGTGCATGGGTACACAGCCAGTGATCCCCACTTACCAGAATTCCCTTTATGGCATTTTGACAATGGTATTTTCTTTAACGTAACAATTTTCAGAAGATAGGAAAAAGAATAACACTGGTTAATCTATGTCTGGAGCAACATAATGCCTCATTCAGTTGTATGGAGGCATTACTAAGTAGTTTTTTAACGTGATGGTTTGGTTCTGTTGATCCATTTTAGAAAAGAGATTGCTATCAAATATATTATAATTTGAAAAATCTCTGTAATGACTACTTTAAATATATATATTTTTTCCAAATACGTATTTGCATGGTGATTTTCCCTTGAAGCTGTTAGTGCCTACTAATTAGCACCTGTCTAAATAGTGTATGATAAGAAACTCTGTGCCTGGTGCTAAGCATAATGAAAATAGGACATATGTTTTGTGTCCAAGAATTCTTGAACACCCTCTCCTTTTGGAAGTGTTCTGATTTTGTTCTTTCTTAAAGTAAAGTGCAACCTTATTTCTTAGAGAAGACATATTAACATATTTAAATAATACATACAAAGAAGGAAAACGCCACCTTGTATATATTTATCAGTGTACAGAAACCTTCTGCATTAATGGCAGCCTCTCTCTCTCCTTCTCTCTCTCTCTCTCCCTCTCCATGTGTGTATGTGTATGCATATATATGTACATATATATGCATATATACACATACATATGCATATATACACATACATACACATAACCATATGTACATATATATGATTTTGTGAGATATATAGTCTAATCAAAGAGAATACATATTTTCCCAAAAAACGCTTAAGTCAAAAAATAAAATAAAAATAGCTCAAGCCTCAGGAATGTCTCATCAATTACCATAAACACCAAAAGGCAATTGGGTTTAACATATTTTTATGGCACTGTTGTTGCTGCTTGGAATGTTTGGGTTTTTTTTCTTTTTTCATGTATCCTTATGCTCTCTTCCCTTCCTTTTCTAGTTTTGAACAACCAGTAGAGGGGACATTTAAACAGATAATAGGTAGTATTTTATCAAATGAGGTTGCCTTAGTTCTCTAGTTCGTTCTCTCTCTCTCTCTCTCTCTCTCTCTCTCTCTCTCTCTCTCTCTCTCTCTCTCTCTCTCTCTCTCTTTCAATAGAATTTCCATCAGAACAGCCTAAGCAAGCCCACCAGTTCCCACCCATCTTGCCAGGGTTAGCGCTTGCTTCTCCATTAAGAATTATTTGTTTTTTAGTCACCAACAGCACAGTGTCCTGACATCTCTCTTTATATTTATCCAGCACACAATCCTTTCCGTGCCATAAACAAGAGTCTGGGACATGATGCAACCACACATTCCATCATTGTTGCTATGGCATTAGTGACCTCTGCGCAGAACAGAGAACCAGTGAAACAAGTGTAGTAGAGTTATTTCATTTACTTGCCCCGTTCGACAGAAGGAGTGTTTCTTTCTAAATGATACATTTCAGAAGAGGTTTGGTGCATTCAATGCAGGACTAATTTCACATGCTTTGCATCTGATTGCATACCTGAACCCCCATTTCTTCACTCAAAACAATTTTCAACTCATTTGCCCATTTACTTTTAAATTTAGTTAATGGAACTCACATTTCCCTATTTAGAGCTGCAGATGGAGTGGACGATGATTTATTTACACTGAGATAATTTCGCATGGCAGTCAGCACTGAGGAGGTTCCCTGAAGGCATAACAAGACAGACTCCATTTGCAGACTTTCGTTCTTTCTTCACTTACATGGCAAAACATTTGACTTCTCTTAAATCCTTTCATCTGGGATACAGTTTCTTCCTATGCCTTTCTAACTAACATAGTACATGAGCACAGGAGCATTGAGGGTTGAACATTACCATTTTCTACGGCTTGAGTGGCCAGTCTTTGCACATGTTTTAACCCCAGGAAATAGTGTCTATTTCTTAGTACTTATAAGAACTATGAAGACCAAAATATATATGTATATGTGCATGTATATATGTATATGTATATGTATATGTATATGTATATGTATATGTATATGTATGTGTATATGTATATGTATATGTGCATGTATGTATGTATATGTATATGTATATGTATATGTATATGTATATGTATATGTATATGTATATGTATATGTATATGTATATGTATATGTATATGTATATGTATATGTATATGTATATGTATATGTATATGTATGTGTGTATATCTCAAAGGGGAATAATAGTTATTTTCCAAGTTGGGTTTCTAGTAACTACTTCTAATATCTACTGTAAAGGAATTTCACATATCCCAGAACCATAGAATCTTAGAAATAGAAAAATCCTGAGAGGATAGTTAGTCCAACCTGTTCCTAGGATATCTGGGATGTAGTCATCCAGACTATACTCTAAGACCTCCAAGGTCAGGAACAGGGATTAGACTTGTTCTGCTAGGCCCAGAGTATAGAAATAGAAGCAATGACTAAAAGTTGCAAAAATGCAGCTTTAGTATTAAAGCAACAAAAGACTTTCTGACAATAAGCCCTACCTGAAAGCACAATGTACTGCCTTGAAAGGTAGTGATTTCTCCACCTCGGATGTCTTAGAGCATAGCCTGGTTGACTATATCCCAGATTAATAGACAGCTATTATTACCAGTGGTGAAGAGAAGTTGGCAACTAGGTGATGAAGTCAAAAGAGTATTGAACTTGGAGTCAGGAAGACCTGAGTGCAAATCCTTCCTAACTATTGGACCCTGTGGAAGTCATATGACTTCTATTTTCTCATGTATAAAATGGGGGAAAAAAAGTAATAGTTCCTCCTTCACAGGCTAATTATGAGGATTAAATGAGATAAAGTGCTTTGCAAACTTTAAATGCTATTTAATGTTACTTATTGTTGGCTATTTGGTGAGGGGCTCTCCATGTTCCCTTTAATTACTTGTATGAAGGTTACTGTACAACACATTAAAAAAAAAAAGCTATCTTAGTGACAACATAAGCACAGATACTGAAGCCAAAATGTATGTTATTGTGTGTTCCTTGCTTTATGCGGCAGACATGCTCCTAAAAATCCATGTGTACATCCTGGGCACTTCTTCAAGGATGATGGAGTAAAGTGCATGGAGTTCTGGTGTTTGGAGTCAGACGACTGAAGTTCAAATCTTGGTGGTTCTACTTAGGAACAATGTGACTTTTTTCAAATTACTTTTGAAGTATGGGGCTAGATTTCATGAACACTAATGTCCCTTCCAGTTCTAAATCTATACCTCTACGATCATGATTGTGGGTTTTCCGTCCACCAAAACAGAACACCACGCACCTAAAATAATAGGCAGTTTTTGAGAGACGTCACGCCATCCCCAAGCCACAATCATCTGGTAATTCATCATCCTAATGACAATACTCTTGGAAGTTAGCTAAACTGGTCTATGGACAATAGCTATTTGGTCCATTGAGGACAGTAAACAAAGCCTTTCTGCCTCATTGGAACCTTCCAGAGCTTGTGCTCCAATGCCTTTCAGATTCCAAAGTGACCTTAACATGAGGAAGAGGCTTTGGAGACTTCTCTGGAAGGTGCACAGATTGCCTTTTTATAAATTGAATCCTAATTCAAATACCCTAGGGAAACTCATTATTCAAAAGAACACTGAAGTGAAAAACCATATAAAGCAAAGAACTCTTCTATAAAATCAATAATAGATTTATTTTTCGCATCAGAAAGACATGAGTTCTAGGCTTTATTCTTTCATTTAATAGCCATATGTCTTTGAGCAAGTCATTTTTCCTTACTGAGCTTCAGATTTCTTATCTATAAAAGGAGGCAAGGTGGTATGGTAGAAAGAGCACAAGGCTGGAGATTGACAAAAAAGTATTTAAATCCCAGCTCTGCCTTTTATAGGAGGCATAACCTTTGAAAATTCACTTAACCTCCCTGAGCCTTGATATCCTCATCTGCACATTTAGAGGGGTTTATTAATGTTCTATCTAAATGTTAGATAATGTATCTCTATAGGTTCTAAATCTCTGAGTATATGACAAAGTGATTTATAAGATGTGGCCATCCAGGCTACGTTCCAAGACTTCCATTGCAGAAGAAGTCATTGCTTCTCATTACACTTTCACTTATCATTGTTTATTATTAAATTATTATTTAATAGCACAATTATTATTATATTATTGTTTATAGGCTTATTGTTTAAGGTTTGATTTTTTTTTCCCTTGCTTGGAGTCTAAAGTTGTCTTTTTTCAGCTTCCCTTCATTGCATTCCTTCTGCCCTCTAAGGCCCAGATATCCATTTTCCACCAGTGACTCTTCTGAATTTAAACTCCTGGGAACATTCTGCCTCCCCCAGGATAAACTGATCACCTGAAGTCTCATCACTATGTAGATTGACTAAGATTTTGATACTCAACACCTTCTCAGTTCCTTCAGTTGCTTCTTCCCTCTGAGTGGAGGACTGGAGGGTAGAATAATAAGTTTTCCCAAAGTTTTCCTTTATAGAAGGCTCGGGATTTTCCATGTAATTCTCCATTTTACGCCAGCAATGCTTCTTGGTTTCAACTCCACAAAACATCATGTACCTCCCCTCACCATACTCTCCCTTTTTAGCTTCCTTTTTTTTTTTGGTATTGTCTTTCTCCATTAGATTCTAAGCTCCAAAAGGGCAGGGTCTATCTTTCTTTTTCTTATTTATATCCCCAGAACTTAGTGGAGTACCTGACTCATGCTAGGCTCTTAATAAATGCTTTTAAATTGAATTGAAGATGAGATTTCTTTGGACATTATCATTCTGATTTCATAATTGTGTATTACTTTCCAAGCATCCAAAATTCAAATATTTATATGTGAAAATATAAAGTCCATATACCTGTCTAGCTTTAGAAAAATAATATGTAATGTCAATAAGGACTATAATCATGAATATTAACTAAATGAAAAGAGAATTTTATTAAGGTTTTGATCCTTTCTGTATAGTGGGCAACTATCCTAGGAAAATATCAGATGGGCTTTGTTCTGGTCCATAAGGCATTAATGTAACTGTTGCCGGAAACAAACTGTGAACTACTGCATTAAGAACTTTGTGAAATACTAGTTGGAAGCCCCCCTGAGGATAGTGATTTGTCAAATGCCATATGTAAACAAAATTCAAGCGGAAGCTGGTGAATTCATTCATGGTAATTCGTGATATAATATGAGAGGAAGGCTGGAGAGACATAGTCAAATTCTCTTTGAACTCTACTTTCTAGCAGCTGGTTTTATTTTGGCTGGCATGTACCTGTGTGTGAAGGCACAGGGACAACTAAAACCGGGCTTAAGGCAGAGGAATATAAAGAAGAAAGTGAGGAAAAGAAAAATGGTGCGACTCACCTCGACTTGAGAGGTCTCTGCATGTTTTTCTTGCCTTAATGCCTTTGCTGGTTGTAGGTGGGCTACGGAGTCAGTACATATGCAGCTATGAGAGGTATCATGGCTCCCACAGAAGTACAAATTGAGACTTCATTTAGCCCATCTACTTCCGGTGTCTTCGGGCCTCCTTGTTCCAAAGACTGACTTTTCTGTGGTGACTGGTAGTTTCTGAGTCTTGAGATTCAAATTGTGATATTAACATTCTGTATCCTTTGGAATGATCCTGAGACTGGAGCTTAGCTGAACTTGAAACCTTCTTTTTTTTTCCTTTTCTTGATGCCACAATGCTTTCTATTTTAAGGAAATTGTTTTCACTTTGAGAGAAGGCCACGTGCTAATTTTAATTAGTCTAAAGGAAGGATTCATTGGGTGTGGGTTTATTCAACAATGGGGACACATAGATTAAAAATGAAACAGCTACACACTTGTGTTGCACTGTGGGGGTGGAGGCATGAAACAACATCTATAAGGATAAGTAAAAACATGCATGCATGTATACATACATATATACATGAATATCTACATGTGTACATATACATGTGTATAATGTATTGTGAATATGCAAAAATATAGGTCTATATGTAATAACAATAATAATTAGCACTGAAATAGAGCCTACTATATATCAGACACAGTGTTGAGCACTACAAATATTATCACAGTTGTGCATGTACATATATATACATATATATGTACATGCGTGCAAGTATATATATACTTATATGTATCTTTTGTGTGTATATAAAAATTATATTTTTATTTATAGTATTTATGTAGACATATGCACACACATACACATGCAAAATAAATGCAAGGAAATTTCAGCTAGAGTGGTGGGCCAAGGCATTAACAATTTGGGAGATCAGAAGGAGTCTCACATAGGAGATGGAACTTGAGCTGAACCTTGAAGGAAGCTAGGAATTACAAAAGGCATCTGTGAGGAGGGGAAGCATGCTACTTATACATGACAGCTTTGGCAAAGACATGGGAGTGGGAGATGGAATTAAATCTATGGAGAGCAAAAAGTAGACTACCCTTGCTGGAAAGTAAGTGCGTATGATGAAGATTAATGGGAAATCAGTCTGTATCGTACCTTTGGTCTCACCTCCCACATCGCCCCATTTTGGCTGGCCATAAATATGGTCATTTAAAAGAGAATAACAAGATTCACTCCTTCCCCAAATACATCTCTTACATTTGGATAACATACAGAAGCATCTGGGGGTTTAAGAGTCCTCTAGGAGACAATATTTAACTCTCATTGGCCACCATACAAATATTTTCTCAAAGGAAAGGGCGGGAAAGATGCTTGCATGATGTTAGAAATCCTGCATCTAATCCATTATAGAACAATTGAAAAACACTTCTCTCCTGCCTCAAGATTTCACAGTAATGCTTCAAAGGTCATTGAAATTATACATTTTTCTCCATGTGACAGTTTCAAGGTTTTACACGGCAAGTCCACATGTTTGGAGGTACCTCTCCCCTTTTCACTTAAAAATGTTATATCTATCATTCTGTTACTTCCTTTTTTGTTTCATTTCCTCAAATATTTGCCATTTTCCTTTCTGCTTTGATTTTTTTTTCAAGCAGTCCTTATCCAAATCCCGTCTCAAAGCAGTAACCTCTGATAAAGCAAGACATTCCAATAGATTACTTGACATATTTTCTCTGGGTTGCATATGAAACCCATTGTGTAAGTCTTTAGGGGAACTGACATGAAAACCATACTTGTGTTTAGGAATTGAGCTCACAAACATATGCTGATAAGAAATATAAAATATGATTTGGTATGAGAAAAACGAGCTTATAAGCTCCTTGTATCAAAGAAAAATATTCAAACTTTAAGTTACTTGTTTTATGCCATTTGGAAATGCATACAAATGTTCCCATAGGGCATGAAGGAACTTGATGGAGACCATGTTCCCTGAGAATATGTTGCTCCCTTTCCCCTGCCACCCCCAAGATGCAAGGTTATTTGGTGCAAAAGTTCGGCAACAGCTTGGAAATTCAAGGCCTATAAATTCTTTTCCCAAATGTTCTATTCACTTATCACACAGCCTTGGATGAATTTGGAAAAGCATCTGTACCTCAGTTTCCTTGCACATATGATGCAGATGAAAGTTGGCTTCTTTTTAGTGATTTAAGGGGGTGATTGAGGCGGAAAGGAGAGAGGATTATAAAGCACTTTCGTGTCCATGGGAATTGAGATTTTAAAAAAATTTTAAAAAAGAAAATGAGATTTAATGCCAAATACTATTAATAATTTAATCTAGTTAATAATTGAATCCAAGAATAGAAGACTAGAAATTGTCATTTTGTATTCAAATTTTCCAAATACAAAATGGCTATAAGCTAGTTACAAAACAATATTTTTATTGCTTAGGGAAAAAAAATAAAATGTGCTAAGAGAAAATGTAAAGCCAGGAAAAAGACAGATTTCTGGAGAAGGGATGAAGAACTGAAAAAATGCATCACTTTCTCTTCCAAGCTCATTTCCTAATATTTGCAGAGGTGTTTGGGTGCAAAGGGAAAATCATACTTGTGGAACATTGCATATATTGTCAGTCTTGGTTGATGTGTGGCTGGCTTTGCATATTTTTTCTCTTTCATTTTTATTCTTCATTACAAGGGATAGGTCTCTGTTTGGAGGATGAAAGGGACATATTTTTCTACATCCAAGTTATGATAAAAACTAAAGATACTAACAACATTTTTTTAAATGTTAACCTAGTGATGTGTGAGAGCAATGGACAGTCAGGACCCAGCCAGTTCTGTCCTGGTAGACATGAAGTATGAAGAGAATTCAAGGAAGGTCTATAACACATTGATAGATATTGTGATGATTGATTTATGAGAGGATATGGATGAGAGTGCCAGGCCTGAAGTCAGAAAGACTCATCTTCCTGAGCTCAAATCTGGCCTTAGATACTTACTCGTTGTGTGACCCTGGGCAACTTACTTAACCCTGTCTGCCTCAGTCTCCTCATCTGTCAAATGAGATGGAGAAGGAAATGGCAAACCAATCCAATATCTTTGCCAAGAAAACCCAAATGAGGTCATGAAGAGTCAGACATCACTGAAATAGCAGAACAACAATGGATAAGAGCAGTAGAGGATGGACAGGTGTGATTGAATTACAATCTACATCATAGGAACGGGTTCCACATTGATGAGATCACAAATCCATGCGAGTCTTATATATCAAAATATCAGTGATTTCAACAATGTTGGTATCCTTTCTGCTTCTTCAAGTCACAATCCATCTAGACTTAGTAGATGCCATGTCAAGAGGTGCTGTGGTCAACAACTTCCACTACCTGGAGAACAACATTTTGAACTCTCCTAAACTTAGCCGTAATGATCTTTGGAAGAAAAGTATTCAATCAATCTACTGTCAGGCCTCTTCTTGATACAGTTCTATATGATCAAGTCTGGAAAAAGTCATCTCAGTCCTCTGTTCCTCAGTTTCTTCAGTTGAAAAATGGAAGGATTAAACTCAATCAACTTTTCCATTTCTAATGATCTGTGATACTATAATCTGTCAGGGACTGAATTCTTATGATATAATCATCAAGAACCCAGTTATGCATATCACAAGGGATCGAAGGGGAAATTTTGTGGAGGAAAATTAATTCTAACATGTATGAATTAGAATCATCTATATCAAAATGTAATCACATTCTTGTATGTATTTTAGCTATCTCAAGAAAAAGATATTAAGTCATTCTGAATGAGTAAGAAGTGTCTGGGAAAAACTAATGTCTACTTTAATGCTCTCTGTCTCTTATTTGGTCATAAAGTCTGCCCTTATCCATAGATCTCACAAAAAAAAATATTCCATTCCTCCATAGTTTGCTTATGACATCACCCTTTATGTCTAAATAATGTGTCCATTTTGAACTTATCTTGGCATATGGTGTAAAATGTTGGTTTATACATAGTTTCTTCCAAACTACATTCCAGTTTTCCAATTAAGTTTTGACAAATAGTGATTTGTTTTCTCAAAATCTTTGGGTTTGTTAAACACTAGGTTACTATGGTCAATCTATTCCACTAATAAAATCATATATATATATATATATATATATATGTGTGTGTGTGTGTGTGTGTGTGTATACACACACATTACATATACACATTATACATACACATACACACATGTATGTATACATATATGCACATATGTGTGTAATATACACATAACATATTTTACTTTTTTGAACCATTTCTGATGAGAGTTGGATTCAAACATTTCCTGCCCCCTCCATCAAATTCCCTTCCACTATGAAAGCTCTTTTTTGCTCACTTCTTTTATGTAAGATAATTTTCCCCATTCTTCCTCCCCTTATCCCTTCTCCTAAAGCATCCCTCTTTGTCTCTGATCTATTTTTTACATCATCCCAACATAATCAATTCATTCCCACACCCTTTTTCTATGTAGAATCCCACTAATTGCTCTAATAATGATAAAGATCTCAGAGAATACATATATAATTTTCCCATATAGAAAGGCACGTAGTTTAATCTTAATGATTCTTTTTTGATTTCCCTTTCATCTATAGTTTTTATGCTTCTCTTGAATCTTGTATTTAAATATCAAAATTTCTATTCAGCTCTAGTCTTTTCATCAGGAATGATTGAAAGCCATCTATTTCATTAAATATCCATTTGGTTTCACTTAAAGCATTCTACTCAATTTTGCTGGGTAGGTTTTTTATTTATTTATTTATTTGTTTGTTTGTTTGTTTGTTTGTTTGTTTTGTAATTCCAGCTCTATTATCTTCTGCAATATCATGCTCCAAGACCTTGGCTCTTTAACCTGGTAGCTGCTATTTCTGGTATGATCTTGACTGTGGCTGTATAGTATCTGAATGTTTTCTTTCTTCCTGTTAGAAATCTTTTTCTTTGACTGTGAGCTCTAGAATTTGGCTACAAAATTCCAAGGAGTTTCCATTTTGTGATCTTTTGCTAGGTGGTGATCTTTAGCTTCTTTCAATTTCTAATTAACCCTGTGATTCTAGGATATCAGGATAGTTTCCCTTGATAATTTCTTGAAATATGATGTCTAGGGTCTTTCTTTGTTCAAAGCTTTTAGATAATCCAATTCTTAAATTAACTCTCCTTGATCTATTTTCCAATTAAATTGTTTTTCCAGTTAGATCTTTTCCATTTTCTTCTTCTTTCTTTTTTAATTCCTTTGTCTTTGTTTCATTGTGTCTTGTTGTCTCATGGAGTCATTAGCTTCCATATGCCCAATTTTAATTTTTGAGGAATTTTTTTTCTCTTTAGAAAGCTTATGTGACTCTTCCCCCCACCCTTGACCAATTCTGTTTTTTAGATGTTGTTTTCTTCTGGGGTTTTTGTGCCTCTTCTACCAAGTTAATTCTTTCTTTATAATTTTCTTCCTTTGGTTTAATTTCTTTATCTGTAGTTTCCTCAACATTTTTGTTTGATTTTTGAGCTTTTGTATGAATTCTTGTTGGGCTTGTGTCTGATTCACATTTCTTTTTTCTTTGATGTTTTAGTTGTATCTGTTTTGACTTCATTATCATTTTTTGGGCTTGTGTTTTAATCTTCCTTGTTACCACAGTAGATTTTTATGGCATATTTTTTTTATGGTTTGCTTATTTGTTCATCCTATTTCTTGATTTGGGGCTTTATATTAAAGTTGGACTCTGTTCCTGGCACGGGGGAGGAGGGGTTCTGTCTCAAGCTTTGGAGTTTTGCTTTGTTTGGTCTGGTTTTTGCACTGCTGTTTTAAGAGCTAGTTCTGGGGTTTTGGAAGTTTTCATTGCTTCCAAGGTGGTGTGATATGGAGAGAAGAATGATCACTGTTTTTTGCTCTTTTGGTTGGCACTGTGGTCCTCACCCAGGAAGGGCATGTGATCCCTTGGGATTGAAATCAGTATTAGTCCTAATGGGCCTTCCTCTCTGGGGAATTGAAATAATACTCTTCTTCAGGATTATTGTTCCCCTGGGGCCAGAAATGATACTGCTTTTCAGGGCTTCTACTCCCTCTTGACTGAACGTGTTCCCCTGTGCCCTTGAACTATGATTTAGAAGTAGAGTTAGGGATATAAGTACCTAAAAGCATCTAGTCCTGCAACCATTTCTAGCACAGGAATACCCTATAATCCCTTTCATAACAGTTATCCGATCCCCTTACTGTCTCTGACTTATGATCTCCCAAAGCTGCTGATGCTTCTGTCACCACCACCTAGTCCCACCATTGGTATTTCATTCATGTGGGCTCTAGGCCAGCCTCCTTTTCCATGTCACAGATTTCTCTTTCTGCCCCCCTATTTTGTCTTGGCCTGGAAGAATGTCTTACAACCTTTTGTTGGCTCTGTTACTTCAGACTTTGATTTGAAGTATTATTTTTAAGCTGTTTGGAAGAAAATGTAGGGAGAGTTCAGCTGATTGATTCTCTACTCCACCATCCTATCATCTACTATTGAAATGCATACTGGAATCCATTTATCTTTGTCTATGTGGTCTTAATTTATGAATTTTAGAATTCATTTTCCTTCACCAAAGTCTTAGTCTGATTCATTACAATAGATTCTTTGGCTCTTCACATCAATGCCATGATAATGGAAACTATGGGATGTCAATGTCTTTGATTACAAGACCTGGAACAGAACTTAGAATTAATAAAATTTGATGTCCTTATTTACTAGACAGAAAAGCTAAAGCTGAGAGAAATGAGGTAACTTTTCCCAGAAGTGATATCCTATCATTCTGGAACAGTTTCAAGCAGATAACTGACAATTGATTGTATGCTTGTAGTCCAAGTAATAGCTTAGCTAAATTAAGAGAACATCAAAAGATTGATCTCCAACTGATGGAAATTTTGGCTACTGTAAATCACAAAATACTACCTACTATGGTATGGTTAAATTTGCTGACGTGGGGAAACGCCCATACTTTTGAATTCACTATTCTTTCGGTATATGCTTTAATTACAATTAATCTGAGTTTAGTTGTTCTATACTGCTGTTTTCATTTACATAATTAAAGTCAATTTGAATATAATTTCTCCTGGTGCTGCTTTCTTTTCTCTGCATCAGACACTATAAGTCTTCCTGCATGTCTCTGATCACCTTATCACTTTCATTTCTTGGAATCCAATAATATGCATTGAGTTTCTTTTAAGTCAAATCATTGAGTGTTTTGCAAACAACTGAAGCTAAAAGAAAGATACCCTCCCACTCTCAAAGCCACAAAAAGTTGCTGCATCCAATCTACCTAATCAAAACCTTGTCATGTCTAACTCAGCCACCCGTGAAATAGTCTAGCCTCTTCTTTTAGAGTAAATTAAATGACAGAACACTGACAAAAACTTTTTTTAAGATGAGCCCTTAAAAGTCTATCAACTAATTTGGGTATAAGGTATTGGAAGGTAGTTATTTCCTATTTTCAGGTTTTTTCAAGGCTGAAATTAGTTCTCCTTCAGATACCTTTTTTGGGGATGGGAAGATGTAACACCCCCAATCCATCAGGGATCTCTCTATCCTTCCTTAAGAGATAGCATAGCCCTTGTCACTCTGGGATAATGAGGCCAGAGTCATTCTTTATTATAGGAGAAGTTCAAATGTATATTGCTCTTTTCAAAATGTGTTGGAAGTCAGATGTTGGGAAGAATACAAGTCATTTACAGTCTGTGGGCAATTATAGTTAGTCTTCAGTGTGATATGTCAATGCTTTCTTGCTGGGCAACAATATTATGAACATTTACTTTATGAATATTGAGTTAAGGGGATTCTGGGAGATAGAAAAAGGGGAAAAGAGGAAAGTTATCTGTAGAATACTCATAGTTCCTTTAGGAATCTAACTATTACGGTAGTCCGGCAAAAATATACATATATATATTACCAAAGCATACAATGATCTCAAACTTTCTAAACTCAAGCCCAATTTTGGCTCTAAAGGCAACTCCATTTTCCAACTATCTAAATAGATTTTCCTTTTCAGCCTGCAAAGACTTCAGCATTTAATCTAAACCTGTGGGGTTAAAGATTTCTCTTCCTCCCATGACTCACACCATAGGAGAAATATGGAGTTCTCAGGATTAATATTACCTCTTGGCTCAGGCAGCCACCAAAGCCCAAGGGAGCAGGTAGAGAAGGAGGATGGAACACCAGATTCTGACATTTATCCTAGTTTTCTGCAGACAGAATTTTCCCACAGCCTCCACAAAGATTTGAAATTTATTGCCTTAATATTAAATAAATCATTCATGAATTTTCTTCTAAGGCAGTATTTCTCTGGGTGTGGGTTTTGACCCCCTATGTTAGTTCTTAGGGAGTTAAGAGAGTTGAACAGATGTTTTGTGGCAGCAAGAGCAGCTGTTGGTAAAGAGAGAGAGAGACAGAGAGAGAGACAGAGAGACAGAGAGAGACATAGACAGAGTGCTTTCCCCCATGTATTGCTGTCCTGACCTTTCCCTTGTCAATAACAATTATCATTTCTTGATTGTGAAGAGGCTAGTGACTCTCTCCTTTCCAACTGGTTCCTTCTGCTAATCCCTCCTCTCAAGAGGTTTCTTTTTTTTTAAATGATCATACTCTCTGCCTTCTCTATCACATGGAAATTATAAGATCATGGCCTGGGAGCTAGAAGGTACTTTTCAGGTTAACCACTTTATTTTCCAGAAAAGGAACCTGAGATCTAAAGAGGTTTCAACTTACAGGATCACAGAGTAAAGGTGAGAATCAGCCTGGACAATCACCCATCCCACTTGTATTTTAAGTGATAAAATGCCACACCATTATATAATTGTCAGATGAAAACACATTTTGGCCAGTAACCCTAATACATTTATCAGGTGAGAATGTATTCCAATTGTTCATCAAATGTAAGCAAGCCCTCTCCTAGGTTTCACAGGAAGTTTATTTAGCTTGGCGAAGAGATGTGGTCACATCTTCTAGGCTCTGCTGGTGAGTTTTCTGTACTTCATTTATCTTTTCCCTTTACATATTTGTTACAAAGGATGGCTTGCTGGGTATGGCATGGAAAGGAATATATATTTTTTATATATCAATATATTGTAACAAAATGTATTAATAAAATTTAATAAGAGAGAAGGTTCAATTGATGGGGAAGCCAGCACCCACCTTGGTCTTTGTATCCTCACCCCCACACTTGACCAGAGCAACCTTGTGAACTTGACCATGGTCACAAAGCTGGGATAAAAGTAAGATTAGAACTTAGATCTTCCCAAAGCCAAATCCAACATTTCATCCACTATACTTCATCCACCAAATACAGAGCTTCATGCAAGCATCCAGGAACATGCAAAGTATAGGAGAAAGAAATAAACTTATTAGTGTCTCTATATCTTGTAACAAATGTCTTCAATAAAATGATAAAACAAGAATAGCAATGCTTCATGTTTACATGACATATTACAAAGTACTTTCTTCACATTTCTGAGTTGCAGGGGTAGTAAGGAACAAGCATTATGCAAAAGAAACTGAGGTTCAGGGAGATGGATTCAACAGTAAAAGGTAAAGGGGTCTCAGATCAAGGTTTTGTAATGGTAAGTAGTAGCAGCTAGGTGGCACAGTACATAGCATGCTGGGTCTGGGGTCAGGAAGACCTGAGTTCAAATCGGGACACTTACTAGCTGTGTGCCCTTGGGCAAATCATTTTAGTTCTATCTGCCTCAGTTTCCTATTCTGTAAAATAGGGATAACAATAGCACCTACTTCACAGGGTAATTGTGAAGATCAAATGAGATAATAATTTTAAACTGCTTAGCAGAGTGCCTGGTACATAGCAAGTGCTACATAAATGTGATAGTAGTAGTAGTAGTAGTAGTAGTAGTAGTAGTAGTAGTAGTAGTAGTAGTAGTAGTGGTAGTAATAGTTGTAGTAGTAATAGTGGTGGTGGTGGTGGTGGTGGTAGTCATGGTAGTAATATAGTAGTAGCAATAACAGTAATAGTTGTTATAATAGTAATAGTAGTAGAAGTGGTAATAGTGGTGGTAGTAGTAGCAGTAGTAGTAGTAGTAGTGAATAACAGTAGTAGTGGTGGTGGTGGTGGTAGTGGGAGTAGTAGTAGTGGTGATAATAGTAGTAGTACTGAATAATACAAGTAGTAGCAGCAGTAGCAATAATACAGATAATAATAGTAACAGTAGAAGTAGAAGTAATAGTAGTAATAGTGGTTGGTGGTGGTGGTGGTGATGGTGGACACTATGGGTTAGTTTTGCTGAACTTTTTCTTTCCTTATTCTTTTTTCTTATGTACAAAGCATGTCTAACATCAGACACTCTTATCCAAGTATTTTCACTAGCTGTTCCTTATGGCTAGAATGCTCCCCCTCCTCATCTCCATTTCCCAGGCTCCCTGACATTCTTCAAGTCTCAGATAAAATTCCACCTTCTACAAGAAGCCTTTCCTAGTATCTTTCTTCTATGTCCAATTTGTTCTTTATATATGTAGTAGGTACATAGTTAAATATTTATTGACTGACTGACTGATTGAAAGGGTTTAGAGAGCTACAGAGGGAAATGTAGATGATGTTTAAAAAATAATAAAATTTATTTTTGAACAAAAGCTAAAACTAGATTTAGAGTTTCTGGAGCATTTCATTTTTAAAGCTTTACCACTATTTTATTTCGTATGAATGCAAGAGGAGAGAATAATCATTTATGTATCACCTATTAGGTTTCAGGTACTGTATTAAGTGCTGGCAAATATTATCTCATTTGATCCTTATAACAATCCTGTGAGGTAGGTACTATAATTATCCCCATTTTGCAGTTGAGTAAACTGAGTCCAACAGAAGTTAAATGATTTGCTCAAGGTCACATGGTTGGTAAGTATCTGAGGCCAGATTTGAACACGGGACTTCCTGACTCCAGGCCCAGTATACAATTGGCTGAATTGCCAGCTGTCTTCAAATATATGTTCTTAGTGGCTTTTTGATTACAGAAGATGACATTCTTATCTCTGTCCCTCCTACCCGTGCACAAATATGAGGTTATCACAATGATAGCTGTCACATAAAAGGCTTTAATATTTGCAAAGGTTTTTCTAAACATGTCTCTCATAAGTACTCTGTGAGGCATGTTCTATAAGTATACATATTTTGGGGGCAAGATTTAGACCTATATCGTATAGAATCCAAATCCAACATTCTTTTTGCTCTCCTACTCTGATAAGTGACTTACCTAGAGTCATACATAAACCTCGGTTCTCCCAACCAGTGCCTTGACTACTATTCAACACTGCCTGTGGTCATTTTGCTGCCACTCGATTTCTTGCATGGACCAGAAAGTAAGAACCAGCAGGGTTGCTTGATGTATAGTCCATCCAGGAACTCTGATAAATCACCCTTGGAAGTCTGATACAGTGTATGGTGGCTTATGCCTGTAGTTCCTGCTGTCAAAGAGGCTTGAAGCTGGTGGGTCACTTGAGCTTGGGGGTTCCCAGTTGTAGTGGTCTAAAGCAATCAGTTATCTGAATCAAGACTGGCACCAGTGCGGTGAGTCACTGGGAAAGAGTGGCCATTAAGCAGCCCAGTGAGAAGGGATGTGCTGATCCACATCAAAAACAAAGTTAGTAGGGGCTTCTATGCCAATTAGAATCAGAATTGACATGTGAATGCTGCACTCACCATCTGGAAAAGATAGGGAAACCTAGTAGCAAAAAAAAAAAAATCAATGAAATCTGACCTACTACTTTGTGAACCTTGAGCCTAGAAACTAGCAAAGATGATTTCATTTCATACAATATAGTGTTTCACTTTAATTAAATGTATCAGACATGTAGCTACATTCTCTTCCATTGAATTTGAGTAGAGAAAGAGAGTGATGGGGAGCTCTTGTAACTTATCCCAAGTCTTCCTTGAGATCTTTGGAACCTGGCAGTACCATCAACTCAGTTTCTCACCCAGCAATCCCCTCAGATACATGGAGGAGTTAAATAACTCTATTGGTTTGAGGTTCCCCAAGAGATTCCAAAATAAGTCTGCCAAACTTGTTAATATAAAGCAATTAAAAAGAAGAAAAAAAAAAAGAAAAGGAAGAGGAAGGGAGATTGGGACGAGAAGACAGGTGAAAAAAGGAGAGATTAAAAATAGATTCATCACCCCCTAAGTAACATTCACGTCTTTAGACATACAAGAAAATGGGACCAAAATGTTCCCTAAAGGGGAAAAAATGCTAGTTATTTTGCATTGCTCCCAGGAGAAAGGGTTTGACATGTTGACACTGCTGCTTAA
Source organism: Phascolarctos cinereus (assembly GCF_003287225.1). NCBI lineage: Eukaryota > Metazoa > Chordata > Mammalia > Diprotodontia > Phascolarctidae > Phascolarctos > Phascolarctos cinereus. The sequence goes on from NW_027555958.1 coordinate 433,607,636, forward strand.
TAACACTCTCCTTCCTTTCAGAGATTAATGCAACGAGGATGTGCTGGTGAAAGCCCACAGGGGATCCTGGAAGTTAGTAACATTTTACAAATAATCTATTGTTTATGAAGAGGACATTTGTTAAATATTAATTTACATTTGCTTTTCTTGGAAAGTTTCAGTTGTGGTTGTAGTGAGCTCCGAAACACAAAGAATGACAAATGATTTATCTGGTATGATGACACATGTCGTAATGATCGTCCAAGCTCCCTGGCCCTGAATCCCAAAAACTTTATAGCTACTAAACCACCCTTTATATGGGATAGCCCTGTCCCAGATTATCGGCTTTATCTGAATTAGGCAGATAAGCACTGATCCCATATTGATCTTTGTTCCCTGATAACTGAGTCTTGTCATGCCCCTTCTGTTTGTTTGTTTGTTTGGGGTTTTTTAGGCAATTGGGGTTAAGTGACTTGCCCAGGGTCACACAGCTAGTAAGTGTCAAATGTTTGGTCTGAGGCCAGATCCGAACTCAGGTCTTCCTGACTTCAGGGCCAGTGCTCTATCCACTGAGCCACCTAGCTACCCCCATACCCCTTCCATAATGCAACCCTAGGCAGAAACCCTGATTTCCTTCAGGGACCGGATTTCCTGAGCCCCAGACTCAACCAACCTATGGGCCACTCCCCAATACCCATATTTTCCCTCTCCAATGTCAACCATCACGTTGAAATTCAGTCAATTACCTGGCCTTCTCTTATTGTCAGAGGCACCTGACACTTAAAACTAGGTTTAGATATCTGGCTACTGGTTCTTGCATCTTCTGTTCATTTTCCCGAAAGATACACAGCCTAGTATTGGACCTACATTTACATAGATATAGATATAGATATAGATATAGATATAGATATAGATATAGATATAGATATAGATATAGATATAGATACACATATATATACACACACATATATATAAACACATATATATACACACACACATATATAAATATATACATATATACACACACATACACAGATATACACGCACACATATATATACATATACATGTATATACCTACATGTGTGTGTGTGTATAAATATATATATATATATATATAATTTTAAAATATCTTTCCTTTGAATAAGTATGTCTTAGGTTTCTTCTCATGCTTTTACAATTTAATTCAATAGACATTTGCTAGGTAAGTACTTTGTGTTCAGTAACCATCATTATGCATTGATGGCTAAAAAGACAAAATGAAAACTGGTTCCTATACTCAAGGCATTAGCATTCTACTAGTGATAAACAATGTTGGCATGAAAAATCAGTTAACTGGGGTGGAGCCAACATGTGAGAGAAAAGTCAGGGACTTGCTTGAGCTCTTCCAAATCCCCCTCCAAACAACTTTAAAATAATGTCCCCAGATGATTTCTGGAATGGCAGAAACACAAAAAGATGGGTGAAACAATTTTCCAGCTCTCAGACAACTTAGAAGATTGGCAGGAAAGGTTCATCACACCTGAGTCCTTGGGGGTAACTGAATCGACAACAGTGGCTTCCAGAGCTCTCAGCTCTTGCAGATGGTAAGGGGGTCAAATAACTGGTCAGAAGGAGATTACAAGAGTCCCTTTGGTGGCACTTGGTGCAGGACTCTGTTGCATTCATTGTCCATACACCAATCTAGGTTGTAGTCTTGGGCAACAATCCCAAGGTAAAGAGGAGAACTAGCACCCCAGAGCCAAGAGCCACATATGACCAATGAACCTGGTCACAGTTCCAGCATGGAAAAGAATCCTTGTGGCTGCTCACAAACAAGAGCACTGGCCAGGAGAGCAGTAATAACACCTCTCCTTAGAGCATGCTACATTGGAAGAACTGTAAACTTACAACCTCCTCACCACAAGCTCTAATGACAGCTGCACAAAAAACCTGAAACTTAGCATGGTGTTCCCCTCCACCCCAGGAATAGAGAACAACTTTATCATAAAGTTAAAAGTCAACAAATAACTTGGAAAAGTGAGAAAAACAATGAACAAGCAAACAATAACAACAAAGAATATGGCAATAAAAAGTTGCTATGGTGACAAAGAAATCAAAACACAAATTCAGAAGAGAACAAAGTCAAAACTGCTGCATCTAAAGGCTCAAAGAAAAATTTTAAGTAGTCTCAGGGCCAAAAAAAAAATCCTGGAAGAGCTCAAAAAGGATTAAAAGAAAAAAACAAATAAGAGAGGTAGAGGAAACTTTAGCAGTAGAAATGAGAGTGATACAAGAAAATCATGAAAAGAGAATTATACGACTAGGGAAAAGAGGCACAAAAAATAGTGACAAAAATAACACCTTAAAAAATAGAGTTGGCCAAATGGAAGAAAGGGCACAAAAATTCACTGAAGAGGAAAACTCCTTAAAAATAAGAATTGGCCAAGTGCAAAAAGAAGTACAAAGAAAAATCACTGAAGAAAACTATAAAAGAAATCAGTCCTTGCCTACAAGATCAATTAGGATTGTTAACAGAAATTAAAAAAAAAACTTTTCTTTTAAAAATTGAATTATGTTATAAATAAAAGGAAAGAGATAAAGAAAAGAATTTGAAAAGAAATGACAATTAGGGAGGAGAAACTTAGAAAGAGAATTAACAGCTTAGCATCAGAAGATCAAAACTCCATCCAAGTAACAGACTCCTTGGAAATTACAATGCACAACACCAAAATTAATTACATGGAGAGAAAAAGAGAAATAATAAAACAAAATTAAAAATCTCACAATGGAAGAAAATGTAAAGTATCTCATATAAAAAAGAAGCAACTTTTCCAGAAAACTAATAAAGGAGAGATATTTTAAGAATAATTGAACTACCTGAAATCCATGACCAAAAAAAAAGAGCTTGGATATCTTATTTCACATTGTATCGGCTAGGATTGGTTATAAGGCTCAAATGTGGTAATATAAAGGGCTTTATGAATTGTATAACATATAAATGGTAGTATAAATGTCTGCCCCTCTGGGACTTCAGAAAATTTTCAAGATGTAAGGGGCAAGTAACAGAGACAATGAGACATGAGGATAAGTTTCACTCAAATTGGTTTTGAACCTTGTTAAAGGTGAAACTTTCTTATTTGAGTGGATTGTTTTGTGTGTTGTAAAGGAGTTGAGTATTCTCATTACTCATTTACATAAGAAAAGTCAGGGAAGCAGCTGCTTAATCATCCGGGACAATATAATTTCCTCTAGGGCACAGATTTCTTCTGTATCTTTTCTTTGCCTGATTGTTTGGTTAGACCAATAGGAAAGACTGATAGATTCAAAACGGAAACAAAACACTTAGATCCCTAACCCCAAATCTGTTTGGTGATTGATGGGCAAATGACTATTGTGTATTTATGGACTACTTTTCTGCAGAGATGGAGATGTGTGAAATATTAAAATCATCACCATAAGTTGGGTGAGATCTCTCATCAAGGAGATTAATCCATATATCTGGAAAAATTGTCAAAAAGGAGCTAAGAACTATTGATTGGAGAAATGGAGATTAAAACAACAACAAGGGGGCAGCTAAGTGGTGCAGTGGATAGAGCACCTGCCCTGAAGTCAGGAGGACCTGAGGTCAAATATGGCCTCAGACCAAAACATTTATCATTTATTTACTAGCTGTGTGACCCTGGGCAAGTCACTTAACCCCAATTGCCTAAAAAAAAAAAGAAAAAGAATAATTCAAAACAACAACTTTGAAGTACTACTTCACACCCATCAGATTGGCTACTATGACCAAAAAAAAAAAAAAAGAAATGATAAATAGCAGAGAGGACATGGGAAAACTGGGACACTAATGCACTATTGGTAGAGTTATGAACTGATGCAGCCATTCTGGAGATCAATTTGGAACTCTGACCAAAGGGCTATAAAATTGTGCATAACCTTTGATCCAACAATATTACTGCTAGATCAGTATCCCAAAGAGATAAAAGAAAAAAGGGAAATGAATTATTTATTTGCACAGAAATATTTATAGCAGCTCTTTTTGTGGTGACTAAGAATTGGAAATTGAGGGCATATCTATAAATTGGGGAATCACTGGAGAAGTCGATATACATGATTTTAATAGAATATTATTGTGCTACAAGAAATGATGAGCAGGATGATTTCAGAGAAACCTGGAATGACTTACATGAACTGACACAAAGTGAAGTGAGCAGAACCAGGAGAATCTTGTCCACCACAGTAACATCAATTGTATGATGAAGAATTTTGAATGATTTAACTATTTTCAACAAAACAATTATCCAAGACAATCCCAAAGGACTCATGATGAAGCATGCTATCAACCTCCAGAGAAAGAACTGATGTTGACTGAATAGAAACTAAAGCATGCATTTTTGGTCTCTTTGTCTCTTTCTCTGTATCTCTCTGTCTCTCCCTGTCTCTCCCTTCTTTCCTTCTTCCTTTATTTCTTTTTTTTCTTTTTCTTTTCTTCCTTTCTTTCCTTCTTTCTTCAAGTCTTCTCTAACAAAAAGACTAATGTGGAACTGTTTTACATTACTGCACATGTATAATTTATGTCAGATTTCTTACCATCTCAGGAAGGGGGAAAAAAGGGAACAGAATTGGGAACTCAAAACTTTAAAAAAATAAGTGAACATTAAAAATTGTTTTTACATGTAATTGGGGGAAAATAAAATATTTTAAGTGAAGCAATTGGAAGAAGAAGAAGAAGAAGAAGAAGTATTATCTCTGTAATACCTACTCTAAGTTTGTGTCCACTCTCTGTAAAATTTTGTTGTAATAGTAATGTTGTGTAGCTATTATTATTACCAATTCATTTTATTTGTAGTTTTGAGGTAATTGTTTCCACTGGCTGAAAATTAATGAAAAGTACATCAATGGGGGCTTTTAAAGTAGCATTAGAAATGAGGCCCAACAGGGTAAAACTAGAACTTGGGAGGAGCAGCTGCACCCTAGAGAAGTATATCAAAGGGTATACTATATTAGTTATAATTATTTGATGCTTAATAAATATCCATTAAATATTTGTTAAATTGAAATGAGAGCCTTACCCTTTTTCTCTAATCAAAATTATTTATTTTTACATTGCATAGAATTTTGTTTTATCCTGCTTTAGTGTGAAGAATTGCCAGTTTTGAAATATCTTCTGTATCTACAATACATAAAAAAAAATTTCCATGTGTTATAAGAATGGTCCTGCCTGGGGAAGTTATACCAGACTCCCTTTCCCACTAGAGGATCCAGCCAGGGATTGTCCTCACCTCAAAATGGTTAACACAAGGGGAAAAAAATCTATCTATTTCAATTAACCTGAAAAAGAACCAGTAATAACTGAGATTTCCTCTTCTCTTTTTCTCTGCCTAGACCAGGCATAGGGACACTCAATGAGAAAATCCCATTTCCATTCCCACAGTCAGCATGCCATGCTAAGGGCCCACTCTCACCGCTGTGCACTTACATTCTATTACAATTGATTGAATATTATACATCAAAAAAGAGGAGAGAAAATGTTTAAGATTTTATGAATGCAAGTGAAATGATTAGAGCTCACAAAAGCTTTGAATTTTGAAGCTTGCCTTCTATCTTGTCCTGACACAAGCATCTTTGATCTTCCCTTCACTCGGCTTTTTATATGGCTTTTATGTTGTCTTATAATTGTTTTATTATTTTAGGGGAATTACTAAGATAGGTTTGATATTTCCTTTTTTTCTTCTCTTTTTTTTGTAGCAATGAAAGTTTCAGTCCCATTAGGAGGCCTCTCTTAGCATCTGAATATTAAAAACTAACTCATCATTATCAGCAGTGGGCTGGAGGACTAGACTTGGGTCTGAGTACTAACTCTGTAGCCTCAGGCAAACCACTCAGCTTCTCAGAGCCTCAGTTTCCACAACAGTGAAATGAAAGGGTTGGACCAGGGAGTTTCTGAGGTCTCTTCTCAATCTAATTCTAGGATTTTATGAATCATATTGAGTTAACAAGTGTTTTTCTTTAAATAATCAAAAATGCTGGGGTTTTTTAAATGCAAAGAAGAAAAGAAACAAAACCCCAAAAAACCCCTGGATTTTGTTTCAATGACCTCCAAGTCTTAATGATTTTTTAAAAGTTTAATTTGTGTAATTATTTTATATGCTATAAACACTTCATTTATATTATTATATGTTATAATAATGATGTGCTATAATTATATATTATAATATAAATCACCACCCAAAACCCACATGGTCACACAGGCACACACTTGTGCATACACACACACACACACACACACACACACACACACAAATACACACACAAACACTGAACTGTTTCGTTTTGTAAAACCAAAATAAAACAAAATTAAAATCTACACATTCATGGTTAAGAAAAGAGTTGCAACCAGCTAAGGTAAACAGGTCTATCCCCTGGGAAATGAATATGAAGGCAGGCATTTTGTACAAGCAGGGAAGAATTGGGGAAAGGAGCAGTTATGTTTTGCCCCTTAAACCACTGAATGTGGAAGTGCTGGGGCTAATGAAAAGAAGGGAAGATATTCCCCATCCTTAATGTGCAGCATAAAATAATTGATAGAGCACTGAATTTTCAATCAGGAGAGCCTAGGCTCAAATCTAACCCCAAACTCTTATTAGCTACATGACCCTGGGGAAAGTCATTTAACTTCTCTCTCCCTCAGTTTCCTCATCTGTAAAATAAGAAGATTAGAATTCATGGCCTCTCAGGACTCTTTCTGCTATAAATGTATAATCTGTTGATATCTTCTCCAAGATCTGGTCTATATAGTTTCCTTCTCCAATGTCCTATCTTTCTCATCAAAGTGACTGTACCAGATCACGCTGATTGCTTTCTTACTACCTGGACACAGAAATTGTTCTCTTCAGTCCTTCCAGGACCAATGGTGATAGTGAGCCAACCAAAAGATTTCCCAGGGTCTTTGTCTCCCTTCCACTTTTAAATTTGTCTTCAGGTTCTGAAATTCTGCATTATGCCTCTAGATAAATAAAACTGACTAACAAAGCAACTGGGTCTGACAACATGTACAATATTAGACCATATAATGCCTCATTATTTTTATGGATAGGAAAGAAGTATGATTTACCACTTGGTCTTGGAAGCTATCATAGATCATTTTGTCACTGAATTTCCCTTGCAAATATCACTGATAATGCTCTCTATCTATCTGTCTATCTATCTATCTATCTATCTATCTATCTATCTATCTATCTATCTATCTGTTTAATTTTGCTTATATCTAAATACATAGATGCAGAATGTCTTCAGGCCAGGAGCATAAAGGACCTAAAATTATTGGGTGCTATAACTGGAGCTATTTCAAATTGGCTCATAGGAGCCAAAAGTTAAAATTTCAGTGTGAGATTTATACCACAGAAATGGACAAATGCAACAAATGAAGCTTAATTTCTTGTTTTATTGATTGTCTAGTCTTAAGAAAACTATGGATAAAATGTTAATTGTGCAGATTCAATTTAAAAGTGTGTCTTTTGTTTTCTTCCCAGAAATCTGGTTGTTAAATATTTCCTAGAATACCCTCATTGTGTATCTGTGTAGAAAAATCCCCTGCCTCACTTCTGATGATTGTACTTGTCTATATTGTCATTGTATGAGATGTTGGTCATTTCTCCCCCTCCAAAATAAAATTGTGATTTCATCTTTTATTTTGGACTATAATTTTACCATTGTAGTAAACTCTAGTGCTATGATAATCATAATAATATCCTTTATATAGTTCTTTAAGTTTTTCAAAGTGGTTTACATGTCACAACTCCTCCACAACTTAGAGTACTAAGGTGTCAGCAGAAACAGTGAGAGGTTAGGTGATTTGCACTGGGGCTCAGACTTGAACCCATTTTCCTGATTCAAGGGCTGGTTCTTTATCTACTAAATCACAGCTGCCTCATTAAATATATCATATACAATAGTAAATGACTCTGACTCATAGAATATCATTTGCTCACAAGACAAAATTTCAAGTGACCCAAAGAGCAATGGGAATTCACTTAAGAGGGAGGAAGGAAGTTTAGTACAATGCAAAAATCGAAGTACTTGTAATCCAAAAACTTGAAGACGTGGATACGAAGACAAACTAGTTCAATACTTGAAGACTTTGGGAAGTTATTTGTCTTCCTGGATTTCAGTTTCCATATCAATACAATAGCATGGTTGGACCAGATCATCTCCATAGCCCCTTTTAGCTCAAATTAAAGTCGACAAATAATTTTTGAATATATTCTGTACCAGATACTAGGCTAAGTGCTGAGGATACAAGGACAAAGTGAAACAGTCCCTACCTTCAAAGAGCTTACATTCTCTTTTTACATTGTGTTATTCTGTGAAAGGCAGCTACAACTTATTACCAAAGATGAAGAGGAGTGAATAGATATCATCAAAGATGTATGTGATGAGTAAAGGTACTGACCTGGGTAGTTAATAAGGTGAGAACAAAGATCATAGGTCACAGATTTTAAATAAGAAGGAACTTTGGAATTAGCTGAATTCAACTTCTTTCACTTTATAGGTGAGGAAACCTTGAGAGGTGAAATAACTTGTCCACATTCACAGAGTCAGTAAGTGTTGGACACTGAATCCGAACCCAGGTTTTCCTGACATCACATGCAGTTTTCTACTTCGTGATGCTTCTAGGATAATTAAAATATTAAAATAATCAATGAATGCCTTCATCTAACTGAAGAGATGGAAATTCATGATGGAAATGGGTAAGTCATAGACATTGAAAATCTTAATTATGTCAGTGATTTGTTTTACAGAAAACTTTGACTAAGTGCCTTTTAAGCACTTGCTATATGTCAGAAACTAGGATAAGTCCATGCAAATAGAAAAGAGATGCAGTCCTTGCCCTCCATGACTTTACATTCTAAGAGGGGAATATAACACATATCAAGGAGTCATAGGCAAAGAAGGTTGAAGTTGCAGGGTGGTGAGTGCAGCCTTAAGGCAATCTGTTCTACCCTTCACATAAGCAATGGTAATGTTGATCTACTCATTTCTTCCCAGAGAAAGAGATAGAAAGCATGGATGCAGAGAGTAGGGGAGATGATATGTGTTGGAAGGCATTGCAGGAAGATGAAGATAGAATTAAGATACATTTAGAGGAATTCAAAATTATATCTGTGATGAGGACATACACAACTATGAGGTAATGGGTCCAATGAAGAACTTAGATAAATCTTTGACCTCTTCAATGTCTTTACTCCTTTCATAAGTATATATCATAACCAATTTACACCTTTTTCAATTTGAATAACTCTCATACATGAGCTGTCATACATAATGAGAGCCTTCCTCTAGACATTCTGAAATTGAATAGGTTACAGTGAAGTAAACAATATTCCCTTGATTTCTTCAGGTAAGTAAACCACCTTTTCTTCTGGTCAGGTATTTCTCTGATATCCTTTATACCACTTTTCCTACATTAATCTTCATTGGTAGAGTGTTAAAGCTCATTTCCTCTCTCTATGTCCAACCTTTGAGGGTCTTTCAACTTTAATTCTTTGGAAACTGTGGTATTCCATGACTTTAAATTTATAGCACCATCAGAAGGATATTGTTCTTCAAAAAATAGGCTTTCTTTGCACAAAGACGATTGGGGCCATTAAACATACTGCTTAATTTCCCCAAAGGAACCAAGCCCATTTTCTTATTCTTTGACCAGCTCATGATTAATTTCCTCTTTGTCTCTTTCTGTTTTTCATGCATATGTATGTCATTTTATGTATTTATCTCTGTGTCTCTACTCTGTTCTCCTCTTCTTCCTTGCTTTATCCTATCCTGCCCTCTCCTCTTCTCTTTCCTCTTCTTCTACCCTCTTCTCTCCCAAAGCAAGAGAATTTGACCTAGCAACCAACTCAGATGGGATTAGTGTAGGGCTGGCTCAAAAAGCCCAGAGTTAACTTTTAAAGCTTTTGAGAACTTTGTAACTTTCTTTTTTGTTTATTATTGTAAAACCATCTGTTTCTCAATATAGTAAGTAGCAGCCAAAAACAAAATCCTTAGAAAAATCTAAACAAAGGCTCCATGCTCATTTCAAGGACAGACAGTAAAGAGAATAGGAGAAAAGACAGAAACCTATTTCTCTTTCTTCAGGGTGTTTTGACACAGAGGGAACTAGGTGAAATAGAGACTTATAGCGGGGATCTCAAAGAATTGGTACACAGGACCTTGGGATTGGGAGGCAGAATGCAGTGGGCCTTACAGATGGCCATAACTTAGGAGGGGAATATGTCTCTGATGGTTTTCAGACTTCCTAGAGGTCACTTGGGGATATAAGTAGGCAATATAGTCTTGTGGAAATAATGTTGGAGACCTATGTTCAGATCCTGCTTTTAACATTTTCTTGCTATGTGACTTTCTCTGAACTTGATTTCTTCATCCATAAAAGGGAGATATCTATCTCACAAGATGTTTTGAGTCTCAAATGAATTTATTCATGCAATGTTTTGCACACTTGAAATATCATTTACTATTATGCTAAAAGTCTCTAGATTAGCTTTTTGTGTGTCATGAACCCCTTTGGAATTCTCGTGAAATCTATGTATCCTATCCAAAAATAATGTCTTTAAATGCATAAATAATGCTAAATAGTAAGCATTAATTAGACAATATCAACTCAAATCAAGGTCTTTGGTGGAATGCCTGAGGAATTTTCCATTGGTTTTGTGCTTTTTAACCTCTTTTTCAATGACATGGATAAGAGTATGGAAGGTATGCTAGGTTAACTTCAAGATGGCACTAAACTGAGAGAAGCTATTAACACTTTGTGAATGAGTCAGAATTCAAAAAGATCTCAGCAGGCTAGAACATGATCTGGAAGTCCTTTTTTTGTTTGTTTGAACTAGAAATTACTTTTTTTTCTCAGAAGCCTAATTGGTAGAGAAGTGGCATTATGATAAGGCAAAAAAAAATTCACCTCTTTGAGTTGGGCATTGGGGTGGGAGGGGACAGAATCAATGGTTTAGATGGTAAGGAGATGAAGACGAAACAGATGGCATGGCATGGGAGGGCAGATGAGCTGAGCTCTGTTGTTGATATTTTTCACCACCCATATTCTATTAAAATTTGGATGATTCTCATCCATCAGTTTCTAAGGAAATTTTGGAGAAAAAGTTGAAAGCAGGGGGAATAATTGCAGAACTGAGGCAGGCTAGAAAAAGGAAGTTAAGGAAAGAATAACTAAGAGAAAATATAATTAATTTTCTGGTTTATGAATTTTTGTTTTTCATGTGAATATAAGGGTAAAAATGTGAAGGAATGAGAAGACACATATGGAGGTAGTATCTGTGAGCAGATATCAGAGAAATGTTTTTACTTCCCCCTAAACATATTTTACACTTACTACACATGCATTTTGTACTTATTTATTTGTACACATTTCTGAACCCAAATATTACATGAATGAATGAATGTAAAAATCATTTTTAAGTATTCATGATATGCCAAGAGCTAAACTAAGCTATAGAAGGGAAAAAAATAAAACAAAATAATTTAAACCCATTCTATCCTGAAGGAGCATATATTCTTTGGCCCCACTCCTAGTTCTCCAGACTTCTTTCTCCACCATATTCCATCAAATTGCTCCCTCTGGAAGCTACCTTCTCCACCATACCCTAACAGCCTTTTCATTCTGAAATATTCTTCTATATCTGCAGTCTTCTCATACTGGAAAATCTGTTTGACCCTGAAGTCTTTTTCTCCTGGCCTCTCTGTTTTAAGGAAGGTAACTCAAGCCATTCATGTTGACTCTATTTTTCTCTGGCCCTTCTCCTGAATTTCCCAACTTCTTTCACCACTCTGCCCTCTCAGTGGCACTTCTCCCCTTTCCCCTACGCTTTTCAGCTTACTTTTATGCATTGTCTTCCCCATTAGATTGGAAGCATCTTAAAGGCAAGAATTCCCTTTCTGATGTTACTTATATCACCAAGCATAGTACAGTGCCTAGCACATAGTAAGTGCTTGAGAAATGCTTGATGACTTGACTTCCTAAAGGAAGTCAACATGTATCAGTCACTGGTAGCAAGGGAAAGATGTTTTGAATTGAGAAATTTCAGGAATGTGAAGGCAGGGATGGTTTTACTTTTGTTTTTATTTCTCCACATGCCTAAAATTCAATGTTTAGCAAATGGGCACATGAATTATATTTGGTTCATTTCAAAGGACAGGATATCCCCTGTATCATTGTACCTCTTTTCGGTGGCTAACATTATTTATTTCACATAGTAGTAGTTTTATCAATGTTACATGAAGAATGTTTCCTTTATAAGAAAATAGACCACTTGCCAATCAAGAGAAGAGATAGTTGATATTTGGGTTAATCTTTCGATTGAGATGAATTCAAAGAAATGATATGTTTTAATATTTTGAATAACAAGTAAAGGTTTTGGTGTCAGCTGCTACTCTCATTTGTTACCACTACCATTCTTCATCCCCTCCCCCCCAAAAAAGCATTTTGCATTTATTTTGCTTATTTTTATAGGCTTCTATGTACATGAATCATTGTGGCATAGTGGGTTTATAAGCAGCCTTTCAGTCAGGAAAACCTGGATTCAACTCTTATATCTGATACATGATGGGTGCATCATCCTGAATGAGTCATTTAAAGTCTAATTTGCCTAGTGCCCTAGAAAACTCTCTCTAAATCTGTAAAGTTGTAGATGAGTTGTTGATCCTTATTTGAGGAAGGAGTTTGCTCATTAAGAATCCCCTACATCAATGAACTCATAGGTCAGGACTCAAATTGTGTTCATGTTATCTCTCCTCTTCTCTAGTATAATATATGCTCCCTGAGGGGAGAAGTGGCTTCACTTTTAATCAAACGAGAATAGATTTAGAACTTAAAAGACCCTTGCAGGCCATCAAGACCAACCCTCTCATTTTTGAAGAAAGTGATGCGCAACAAAGTTGAAGTGGCTTGTCAAGGGTCACACATTGGTAAATGTATGAGACCGGATTTCAAATCTTGTCTTCATCGCTCCACTCCTACACTCCAACCATTGCAGTACTAAGCTGCCTTGTTTGAACTCCAGCACCAAGGACAGTACCTGGAATGTAGTAGACATTTAACAAATGTTTCTTCACTTGGCTTGAATGGAATTGAAGTATAGCTTGAAATTTGAAGAAAATTTAAATTTATTTGTTATCAGAAGAAAATGGCCAAACAAAATTGAGATGAAATCTCTTCATGTTCACGAAAAAAGCTAGGGATATAGACTTTTGAAATTCTTCCAGAATGAAGCAATAAATATAGGAGAAGTTATGAATTATTTACAAAGAACTTGATAATAACAACAGTAATAATAGTTAGTGGTTAGATGGCACTTGCTATGTCCCAGGCACTGTGCTAATAAGTACTTTCCAATTATTATCTCATTTAATCCTTGCAACAACCCTGCGAGATAAGTGCTGCTCTTATCCTCATTTTACAGACGAGGAAAGTGAGGCAAACAGAGGTTAAATGATTATGCTAGCTTACACAGCAGTATGTATCTGAGGCTGAATTTGAACACAGGTCTTCCAGATTTAGGCCCAGCACTCTATCCATTGTGCTAACAACTTGACCATATGTTAAGAGCTGAAGCAAAAGTGGTCCTGTGGGGATTGTGATGGAGAGTATAAACATTAAAAAGAACTGTGTCAGAAGGAGAATGATATGAGGTATAGAGCAGATATGTTGCTAACATTGTTGTCAATGTACCTTATTATAATCTGAGGATTACATACAGTAAAGTGTTTCAAGTGTAGAAAATAAGAAAACAGCAATCTTTACATTTTTTTTTTAAAAAGAGGGTGTTAAGGAACTAATATATACAAATTACCTAAGTGTATATTGTTGTTTGTCCCTTTGTTTTCTAAGAGGACCAATGACACTCTGCAGTGATGTCTTCAGTTGCCTGTGAATTGGATTTAAGTGAGGAAGAGTTGCACAAAGTGTCAGCCCCATTCTCTCTTCCAGAGTCATTGAAGTCCAGTGGCAAGACAAAAAATCAAGGCGACTTTCAATGGCTAAGGGATACAGTGGATGACTTGGAGGTCACTGATGTCTGACCAATCTCTAAGCATACTACAATTCCTTCTTCAGCCATCTTTGTGGCCATTGGAAAATTGTTCTTGTCCACTCATTTAGCCAAGGGAAATCTTCACATGCCTTAGGTAGACATCCCCCTAACTCACCAATGGGTTTGAGGCCTATCAACCTTGTTTAGCCCATCTGACAAGACAATTTTATTGGAGTGTGGCTGCTGCTCAGGCTATACATTTTTGGAAACACATATGAGATTGAGAACAGGTAAACAGCAAAGGTGGATGAGCAGCCCTGGGCTTGGAATCCTTCCCACCATTTGGTAATGTATACCTGTTATTATAAACAATACTTTTCTCTCCAGTTGCTACCTCTTGAATTAATACAGTGTCCTGAGGTGATAGAATCCCCAAATGGTATACCATTATTGTTAACTACAGAAATAGATAATTTGTTGACCTATTCTATTTTATACCTAGTTGTTGTCCTCCATTAAGTTTCAAATACTCTCCAAGATAACTTGAATCTCATTCCTATCCTTCTACAAACAGATTTTCTTTAAGGGTGTTTTTAATTGTCTTATTGCAAGTTATTGCTTATAATGTTCCATCATTTTTCTCTTTCACGTTTTGTAAACAAAGTTTCACTCTAAAACCTGGGTTGTACTTGGTTGCCATATTTTTCTACAAGGTGTGGCATAATCACAGAACCTCAGAGCTTTCAGGGATTTCAGAAACCATTTACCCCGCCCCTATTTGACAAAATCCCCGTACAGAATCCTCAACAAGTATTTGGTCAGTCAGCCTCCACTGGAAGTTCTCCATTGTCCAGAAAGACACTACCTCCCAAGATAGCTCATCTCACATTGGGAGAGTTCTAAGAGTTAGGATTTTTCCCATACAAGCTAAAATCTGCCTCTGCATTTTCTACTCATGGCTTGTATTTCTCCCCTCAAATCAAAAAGAACATGGATTATCAAATAAATTCAAAAGACATTTCTGAAGCCCTACTACATGTAAAGACTTATTGCTTCCATGTGATACTCCCTCTATGCTTGAACATAGCTATCGTACTCCCCTAGAGTTCTCTGTTCTCCAGGATAAGCATTCCCAGTTGCTTCAACTAAGCCTCATTATGGTATGAATCCCAGTCCCCTCACTGTCTTAATTGTTCTTTCTCTGAAAGTATGCTGGCTTGTTGATGTTGTCCCTAAATTAGGCATCAAGAGCTAAATCATTAGACATGGTGTGAATGGAACAAAATTAAACAGGACTAAGTCCTCTTGCTGTGGATATAATGCTAGTATGAATATATTCTAAGGCCAAATTTTAGAAATTTCATGTCATCAGATTGACTCACATTGAAAAGATGTAATAACAGTGTTTTACAAACCTCAAAACATTATATTTTGTTCATCATTATTATCCCCGTCACTATAATCATCATCATCATCCTTATCATCATCTTCATCATCATCATCCTTTCATTCCACTAAACTCTCAATCACTTTACACATGAATGGGTGTCTTTACCACATAGTCCTCATTTCTTATATGTGCATTTGTTGTTTGAACCCAAGTGTAGGATTTTACATTTGTTTCTATAAAATTTTATGTCATTAAATTTTGCCCATTAGTTTAACCCTATTCATTAAACTTAGTTATTTTTGTTTTTTGAGTTTTTTTTTTTGGTGGGGGCTTTTTGTATCTAAATTCTACAATCAAATGTACTGATTGATTCCTATCATTCATAATATTTCTTCTTTGTCATTAACCAAGGTGCTAAAAAATTGAATAGACAATATGTTATTTAGTGTTCTCTGTGGTCAACATTTTTGACTCCTTTCTAGGAGAAAGCATTCATGATATTCTAGAGTAAGTTTTTAAAGTAATCTTTAATCCCTTTATCTTTTTCATTCCTTAATTTCTTATTCACATTTTCTAATAATGCTTTTACCATCCTTTGTACTGAATCACAGAACCTCACAACTGGAAAGCATCTCAGAGGCCATCTAGTTCAAATTATACCTGAACAAAAATATTCGGCCATCACAGTGCATAAGTGGTCATCTTGACATCTGCTAAGAGGAAGCCAACTACTTCTTCCTGATGTAACCAATTTAATGCTTGGATAGGTCTAATTATTAGGAAATTTTTCTTCTTTTTTATCAAGTTTAAATTAGTCTCCTTGCTACCTTCTCCCATTACTCCAAGTTCTGTTAGGAAGAGCAATGGATCTGGAGTCAGGAAGACCTAAGGTGGCTGACATATGGGCTTCAGACCTTTACTAGCAGTGTGACCCTGAGCAAGTCACTTAATTTCTGTCTGCCTCAGTATCTTAATGGTAAAATGGGACTAATAATAAGATGTATTCCCCAGAATCATGAGAACAAAGGGAGTAGTATTTTAAAATGTTTTACAAACCTCAAAGCACTATACAGCTAGTTGCTATTGTTATTGTAATGAAGATGATGAAGATAATGATGATGATGTCCTCTAAGGCTCACCAGAATATATTTAATCCATTTCCATGTGATAGCTCTTCAGAAAAATGAAATCATATCTCACTTTCAACCTTCCTCTCACCTTCAGTCCCATCAAGTCTTCTTTCCTCCAAGCTAAATATTCCTTATTCCTTCAGTGCCCTGAGGACTAAACCCTTTGCCAGGATGCTACTCCGGACTTCCAGAATTCTTTCAAAAATATGGCCACCAGAGCTAGACACAGTGCTTGAGGTGTGGTCTGACCGGCTCAGAGTACAGTGGAATTTTCCTCTTCCTTATCACAATCCTGCAATCCAGACTGAGGGCTGAATGGTGTGACTCCTAGTGCTATGCTTTCTCAACTGCATCTCCAACTGGCTTCCACAAGGTTTTTGTCACTGCTCAATTATCTTGGATGTTGAAGAAAAATAACATATTGTTCTTTACAGTTTGTATTTAGAACATTTTCTATCTTTTCCCCCCAACCATATCCCTACAGCCTAGGGAAAAACAAATTCGTTACACGGCATGGAACAATGTCTGTTTAGGATTATTGTTTCATGAAAGGATACATTTTTGTGGCTATGCTTTTATGCAGGATAGAATTTAGCAAGGCCATAATCGCCTGCATAACTCTACTAACGCTAAGCAACAGAGCAGAAACAGATCATGCATTCTCTGAACACCATTGTCCGAAGTCTATCCTGTATTGACAGTTGGTTTGTCTAGCTGCTTACCACATTAAATGTCTACTGCCTGATATTGACTGTCTTCCAAGGGTTCCTAATGAGGTGATTCCATAATGGCTAGAAATAGCACTGCTTTCCTTTACCTATAGACAGAGGGTCTATGTGGCTGATTGTCTTCCTTTGGGGAATCTCCAGTGCCCCATCAATCATGTCAGAAAATGAGTGCCTTTCAGTCATGGTGTTTTATCATCCTATAGAAAAGCCACCAGCCACAATGCGGACAATTGACATGTGTGGCATGGAAGTATCTAGGAATAAAATTAAATTTGTATCCTGGGAGATATAAAATAACACAAGTTCAGAAAAGAAACAATTCAACTGATTACTTCATGTCAATAATTCTGTGTTTGTGCGTGTTGTCTTTTCCAGCTAGATTGTAAGATCCTTGAGAACAGGTACTGTTTTTACTTTGTCTTTGTATCCCCAGTGACTAGAATAGTGTCTGGAACATAGTAGGTATTTAATACATGATTTTAAATAAATTTAATACATTTATTGATCGATCATGGGATCATAGAATTGAAAGACCTTGTTACAATAATCTGATTCAAGCACAGGGGACAATATAACCATCCCTAAAAATCCACTTGGTTCCATCCTATTTGGCCCTAAGGAGAATGGCCTAGAAATGGCCTTTTTTTGGTGTTATAACAAAACTTCAGTTTATTGGAAACACTTAGGTAATAGAAAAATAGATTATTTATGGTGTCTAAATATACACAAATCAGGAAGGAAAATTATAGGAAGAGCTAACCATTTTCTTGGGAATCCCCTCAGAATGTTGGGTATACTCCAAGACAACTATGGAACCATTGACTCTCCTTGATATCTCCCTCTCCACTACAGCTTAGGCGTCTCTTTCTTTCTCAAACATATGCTGGAAATGCAATTCTGTCTCCAGCTACTCTAATCCAGGTTGTCAAAATATCCCCCTACAATTCTAAAATAGCATCTTAGTTTTATACAAATTGATTTGACCCAGTTTACATGGCTGGTCATACTTTGTTGAGATTATTTGATTAAATTTAAAATATTCTTACTGAGCTAAGGTATCAGAGCTAAAATGGGATGGTTTCAATCCCATAGTCTTAGAGTTGGAAGCTACTTTCGACATATAATCTAACCCTCCCATTTTGTAGATCAGGAGATGGAAGCCTAAGGAGGTTAAATGAGTTGCCCAAGTCACGAGTTGTATAAATGGATTGCCTGAAATAGATTTGGAAAGTAGAATACACTCATCCAATTTTATATTCGTGCCATCACAAGTGGTCTTCAATGGTTAGCTCTCAATCAATACAAGACTTTGCCATAATGCTTGCTATATATATCTCTCACAAAGCAGCATCATTTTATATGTGGGGGCCAGCCACATACTGGAAACAGGGTGCAAGGTCTTTTCCCAGCTGTTAGTGCCCTCCTCCAAAAAAAACTTGTATTTATTTTGCATACTTCTAAATTTGTTTTATTATGAACTTAAGCATCAACAATCCCAAACAATTCAATATACAAAGAAGAATAGGAGGATTGTTACCATTTGTTACTTTGTATACATTTTATATTTTTTTTTCAGCATTTGCATAGTTTCCCCTAGTAGATGGTAAGTCCTTTAAGGACAGGGGCTGTTTTATTTTTGCTATTGTATCAATAGCATTGAGCACAGTGCCTAGAGCATCCTAGGTTCTCCTCTCATAAATGTTTATGGAATTGAATTGAATTGTATATCACACTGAATTGGGATGCCTCATGCTCTAGAGATTTATTATCAAATTGTGGCTTTAAAAATATTTTTAAAAATAGAGGACTTCTGCTATGCTAAGCATATTAACCACATATATTTGTAAATTCTGCATGTTAAAAATTATATTATTTGGATTGTTGGCACAGAGACTATTATTTCATCTGTCCTACAAGTAATATTTCATCTTATATTACTGTTTTAGTATATTAGGATATAGTAAATTAATGTTCCAGTAAAAAAGTATCTGACAGTAATCATAATTCTTATTAACAACCCATTCTAATGTTCTCCTCTAAACATCCATATAGAGTTGTTACACCATGAATCTCTGTGAAAGATGGAATTATAAAGATACTGCAATATTTGAGTCTAAATATTAGTATATATTGAAAATGAAGTATAAATCATCAATACTTTCTACACTTAAAATTAAACCTGGTTGAGTTCTTAACTATTCCATTGCACAGCAGGATAGCACAATACATGTAAGATATATAAAGAAATAAGAATAATGGGGAGTCTAGGCAATATCTAATTAGATTATAATGCATTTGGCTTTGGAATGTTAAACCTATAAAATCTTTTGCTCTGTGAAATTAAATTATACATGGTATAGAGATGCAATGAATGAGCTTCTCTGGCCTGGATTAATTCATTTTTAATATTTCTTTCCAACATCTTTGCAATTTACTTTTTTTAAAGTATAATTTGACTAAATTTTAATAGCTTCCAAATATGTTATATTTGTTTAAGAACCAAAATTAATGAAAATAAAGTTCACATTATAATAGGCACATTTTCTTTAAAAAAAAAAAGTAACAGTGTTTACCAGAGTCACATTCACTTTTCACCTACAAACCTCCCATAAAAATGGTTTCCCCATATAATTGAATCCACTTTTATGAGGTCTCTCTGAATTTAAGAAATTTATGCTTACAGGCTGTAAAAATTGAAGAAACATGGTACTCCAGAATGTCCAAGTGCACTTTAATGGGATTAAAAATTCTATTTCAAATTTTTTTTAAAGAAAGAACCACCCCCAAGAAATCCTAAAAGGAATTTTAAGTTGAAATTCAAAGGTACTCAATTCACCTTATTCAATGATGCTCCTGTGCAACTCAGAGTCTTTACCCCTCTTTTCAACTCTGAAAGATCTATCTCTCTGTCTGCTGTTTATTAAAAACAAGAACAGCATTTGTTTGGACTCATGATCTAATGAAGTAAACTTTTAATGGGAAAATCCTGTTAGTGAATAGGAAATGGTATTGAAGTTAAAGGAAGAAAATAGTTTGGGGGAAAATTGGTTTAGGGAAGCCTGGGAAGAAGAGGAGATGAATATAATTATATCTACTGTTATACTATCCCAGGAGGCTGATGCTTAAAATAAAGACCTTGAAGCATTTTGTGGGACTATTGAATGGCATTTCATCTTTTCTTTGGCTCTGCTCAGCTCAAATAGTCTCCATCTGCTTGGTGGCCAATATGGGATTGTTTTGCATCCTAAAGTGCTATGTTCTTTCAGTATTGAGCCACGGATATTCCTAGAAATTGCTGGGGGAGCTCTGGCCCATGATTCATGGGATGTAAAAACCACTAAAGTAGTTTATGTGTGGAAATATGAATGGGACATTAAAAGAAAGATAGAAAATGGATAATTTGAAGGAAGCCAGACAAACGTTTTAAAAAATACACATATACAATTCAATGGTCTTCTATAATCTTATTTGAGGGACAAATTAGAAAACTTTTCTTGCTTTGAAATATCTTGCTCATTGACCTTACCTTCTAATTAACCAGAATCTGGGAATTGATGCTTTTTGGTTAAAGCTTGGCTATATGAATACTCTTTCATGTGCATATTTAACAGTATTATACATTTTATTTTATTTTATTTTTATTATCATAGATTTTCAAGCTAGAGTCTTATAAGGATTCACCTAATCCAACATCTTCATTTCATGGATGAGGAAATTGAGGACCCTGAGAAAGGAAGTGGCTTGCTCAAGGTCCCATAGGTAATAACATGTCACACTAGAATGTGAATCCATATTCTTTGACTCAGGAGTCTTTTCACTGAAATATATGGTCCATCCTTCCTGGGATAATAGATTTTCACACCTCAGTGCAAAATTTCTTAGTTCACTGGAGATTAGTGTAAATCAGCAATATGGCATGAACCCTAAAAAGAGTCAAACAAAGGGTAATATTTAATGGAGAAGGTAAGGGAGGAGATGTCGGTTTGCATGGAAGTGAATTGACAAGGTTGGAGATTAGGTATAATTTGCAATTAAATACCAACTTCATCTACGTCACAACTTTGCCTTTGGACTAACCCTAAAACAATACTCAAAGTCGAAAGTATCAAGGAAGCTAGATTGCAAAGTGGATAGAATTCTGGGCCTGGAGACAGGAAGACCTAAGTTCAGATCCGCACCCAGACACTTACTAGCTGTGTGACCTTGGGCAAGTCACTTCACCTCTGTTTTCCTCAATTTCCTCATCTGTAAAATGGGGATAATAATAGCACCTACCTCCCAAGGTTGTCGTGAAGATCAAATGAGATAATAATCATAACATGCCTGGCACAAAGTAAGCACTACATAAATGTTAATTTTTATTATCACCCCAGTTAGTATCCTCAAAATTGTCTGGTGGTGAAAACAAAACCAAAAACAACTCTACCTGGATTTCTAACCAGGACTAGCCACTTGATATGTGCACAACTGAATTGTTAAATTTCTTAAGAAGTTTGTTCCTTTAATTTTTCTATCAGCAGGTTTAAGACCTTTGTCTTATCTATGACTCTACACTCTCCCTCACTTCTAATCAGGTACCAAGTTCTGTGGGCTTTTTAATACCTCTTGTGTCCAACTGCCATCAACATTCCCACTACAGGGAATGCAAAGGACATCGGCTTTTGAGTCAGGTGACCAACCTTCAAATCCTGATTCTACCACTCACTATCTATGTGACTTTCAGCAACTTCTTTAACCTTTCTGAGTCTCCTCAGTTTCTTCAACTATAAAATAAGAGTTAGGCCAACCAATCTCTAAGGTCCCTTTAAACTATTCATCTGTCTATTTGTCATCTATCTATCTATCTATCTATCTATCTATCTATCTATCTATCTATCTACCTATCTTTATATCTATTCACCACTTTCTATCTTTATTTCTATCTCTATATCTGTTCATCTATTTCTATCTTTATCTCTATATCTATTCATCTGTTTCTATCTCTATTTATCTTTATATTTCTCTATCTCTCTATCTTCATTTCCATCTCTATTTCTATTTATCTTTATCTTTATCTCTATCTCTTCATCTATCTCTATTTCTATTTATCTATATCTCTCTTTCTATCTCTATTTACCTATAATCTTGTGGTGATCTTAGGCTATTTCAATAGCATGCAAATCATAGTTCTCCCTGCCTCTTCATCCCAACATAACATTCACACGTTCCACTGACCCAACAGTCTTTCTTAGACATAGATCCACTACTTAAAAATCTTAATGGTTATTTCCTGTTTACCAAGTACATTTCAGTCTCTTTAATATGTTAGTCAAGGCCTTCCACAATCTGTCAGCTACCATACCCTATTCTCACCCCCTCCCTGTGCAATTTCCCTGTGAACTATAGTATTTGTTGAATCTTACCAAACCCTCATATCCTCCCCTCCTTTTGTTTCCTATACATGGGATTCTTTCTCCTTGGAACTATTTAATTCCTGTCCATCTTTAAATGACGACTTAAATGCCACCTACTCTAGAAAGTTTCCTTTCATTCTTTCTAGCTGGAAAGGACTTACAATTTATAAAGTATTCCTGATTCTTCATCTAGAATATTGCTTGAACTTCTTTGATCTATTTTTTATGAATTATTTCATATTTTAATTGTTTTTTTTCCCCTAGGGGTAGTAACCTTCTCCGCTGACCTATAAGCTTCATGAAAGGACAGACCATGTCTACTCAAACTTTTTACCTCACCTAAAACCTAGCTTGCTTGATGAACTTAGTTGAATTGAGAAGCTGGAAGAACATTCAAATGCTGTCAGGGGACCACTGGAACCCAGATCAGCCCATGTACTCAAAAAATCCTCATTTGATAACCAGTTAGGACAGCCACAGATAACACATTCTAGAACTGCCTTACCTGGGAATATGCTTACTGTCATACAATCCTGCAGTAACAACTGGTCTGAAATAAAGAAAGGAGAACACCCAATGAGGAATTTATATTTTATTTATTTCAATTAAAAAAATGCCTCGGAGCAATATCTCCTCTTGTCAACCACTCCCACATTCACTCCCCAAGTGAATTAAAAGTCAAAATAGTACAGTCTTAATGCTTGGAGCCACCAGCCAAATATTTTGATTTATACCAGTAGTACAACTTTTTGCAGACTGATTAAAAGAAAAAAATACCTAACTTTTGAGGGGGAAAATAATTAGATACATATACATACATACATATAGGTATACATATACATATATACATATATACGTATATATGTATATATACATATATATGTGTGTGTATATATATATATATATATATATATAATATATATGCAGACACTTGAAAATGCAATACACTTTTAAAAGCCCTTCCACCACTACAAAAAAATCCAGAAACTCTTTCTTTTGTACCCAAAGTTTTATATTTCTGCAGACTAGAAGCATGAGATTTATGGATTTTCTTGGCAGTCGGAAGCATATTTTGGCATGTGCAAATTACTTTGAGAACAGAGTCACACCCTTAAATGAACAGCAAATAAATCAGAACCACAAAAATGCTAGTATTTGATATTGCTGCTGCCAGTATCTTAACTGCTTATAAAGTCCTCCTTTGGGAAAGGAGAAAATGATTAGAGTACAGGACTGAAGGCCAAGAATCTATTCCCAACTCCATAGTCAACAAGTAGCTTACATCAGCAATGTTATGGCTCCTTCCCTCAGTTTCCCTCCATATAGAAATGCTATTTAGATTTTGTTCTATTTCCTAGAGGGATGGAGGCTTGTATTGCTTTAGAAATGTTTTCATACTTGGTCTTGGGATTCACTTACATGTCCAAGACACCATTGATCTAAGTTCTAAATATGTTCAGGTAACTGGCCCTTTATCTTAGTGCTCTGGTATGGGAACCAAAGTTTCTCCCCACAGCAGTCTTCAACATGTTCCTTCTTTTGGCTTTAGCTTATCACATATAAAAGACTATCACCTTGGTGCCCCTCTTCATCCTACCCTACTTTCCATTCCCTCTACCACCTCCATTACATTGGGATTGAAAGTAGTGAAGTTTGAGACTGTTGGCCATGTCAAAGGGTCATAGACCAGACTTCTTGGGGATTGGATTCCTTATCTCTTAATATGTCCTAAGAACAAGAATTATTATTTTTTTTTGTGATTGGCTGTTCCTAAAACACAGCACACATTTGGATGGAATATGGGGTGGGGCAATTCAGTTTTCTAGACATTATGAAATATGTATATAACATTTTTTACCTTGAATATATATTTTTTGTAACAATATATGCTATATTTAGCTAAACAATAATATACCTGTAGATCCTAATCAAAAATTATTTTATGGAGAGTTGAGTGAAAATTAAACATCTTAAAATGTGACCTATCTGTTTATGTGTGTATCCATGCACACACATATATGCATATTTTAACATAAAAAATGAAAGACGTTGAAAAAATGTAAAAAAAAAAGATCACATTATTAAAAAATTGGCCGAGTGGACATTATAACAAAGTAATTAATGGATTGAACCAATTCAGTCATAGAACCAGTAGACTCAATAAAAATTTCTCCCCCTGTGAATAAATCAACTATTGTTTTTCTAATCATTTGTTAATTCAAAACACCAACCCCAATAATTTTAGTTAAGACCAATGCTATAAGTACTGGTGAACCATATATGCCTCCATTTAAAGTTGTGTCCAATCTAAATCCAGCTTTGCCATTTATCCCCTGTATGGTCTCAGTCAAGGCACACAACATTTTAGGGTCTCATTTCCTTATCTGTCAAATGTTGGGGAATAAACTTGTTGACTTCAGAGGTCCCTTCTAGCTATAAGTCTATGGCCCAATAATATAACTGCCTTATTTACTTCAGTTTCATTTTAAAATTTGCTTTAATTTTTGGAAGTTTTGATGATGCCTCCTTTTATAAGCCAATCATTTCACTTTTTCCCCCACCCCCTAAACTCATGCATCAAGTAAGAACTGTCAGTACTTAGTTGTTTATTTGCCAGCATCAAACTGCAATCACCCTAAAAACACCTATGAAAAGAGACAGTTCTGAGGGATATCAATCTGTAGGGGTCCAGAGGTAGAAATCTGGGGAAGAGATAAGCCTGGAAATGGACTTGGTGGAGCAGTTATCTTTACTGCATGCTATACTGATCTGTCAGTTAGGTAAAGGTAGAGGTAAGAAGAAGTGCATTTGTAGAAATGTGTTCCTTGGAAATTTCTAGAAAAGATGAATTAGTACTGGATAAGAAATAGAATGGTTTATCAATAGAATAGGCAACCAACATTTAGAAGCAAGTAAGTACAACATTTAGAAGCTTAGTGTTTGATAAACCCAAGTGTACAAGCTATTGGAACAAGAACTTAGTATTTGAGAAAAAATACTCTAAGAAAACTGGAAAGCAGTCTGGCAGAAACCAGCTGTAGATCAACATCTCATACTATGCCAAGATAAGTTCAAAATGGGTACCTAATTTAGGGTGATATCATAAGCAAATTAGGTGAAGACAGAAAAGATCACCTGCCAATCTATGAATAGAGAAAGGGTTCATGACCAAACGAGATGGAGAGGAAATGTGAGAGATAAAATGAATAATTTTGATTACATTAAATTAAAAAGGAGTTACACAAACAAAATCAATGCAGCCAAATTAGAAGGAAATTAGGAAACTGAGGGGTAGGGGAAGATTATAGTAAGTTTCTCTGACAGAGGTTTCATTTCTCAAATATGTAAGGAACAGAGCTAAATATATTTAAAAAAATAAGAGCCATTCCTCAATTGATAAAGGCTTAAAAGATATGAACAAGCAGTTTTCAGAAGAAGAAATCAAAGCTATAGTTATATATACCAATAGTCATACAAAAAGAACTCTAAATCATAGCTATCATTACTATTAAGTCATTTCACTCATGTCCAACTCTTCGTGACTCTATTTGGGTCATGATTGATATCTATTGATATCTATTAATAATATTTAATCAGCTTTTTAGAAAGGCATATTTATTAATGTAGTATAGTAAAGTATGTGACCTACTCTCCTACAAGTAGATATAGAGTCCAAGGAAGGTGGGCTCCAACTTAACACATGTGACAATAGAACAATTCATACCTTCTGGAAGTACTTCTATTGGAAATCTTCACTCAACATGTCTGTTTCCCCATAGGTATGGTATAGCTTTACTGCTTAGCTCTTGAACCTGCCTTTCCTTGTATTTCCAGATAGATTTGAAACCCAAATCCTTGAATCCAGACACTGCAGTAGGCTGCTCCATGCATTCTGCTAGGATATTGGTGGGGAGATGTAAAGTTCAATATCTTCCAGATCTCTGAAATTCAAAAAAGACCTACAGTCATAAAGAGATTGGGGGAGGTACTAGGACCAAATCTGGTGAGATACTCTCCTGATACCTCTCCCCAACTGATTCCTTCTCAGGTGGTTACACTGGAACACTTCATTCTGATTCAAGGCACTCGACTCCCTAGGGTTCTGTTTTAGTGCCTTGGTTGGATACAGGTTCCATAGGTTGTTATCAAATTGCTTACTCAATTAGAAGACTTCCTGCCACACTTAGTTGATATGTCTTTGAATCCAGGAGATAATCAGACCCTGTTCACACTTAGTATACAACTGATAGATTTTTCACTTAATAAACTTACCAATAGATAGAATTTTATCACTTTAATGAGCAGAGTGACTACTGGACTGATATACCCAATGAACACTCACTTTTGCATGAAATAAAATGGGTAATTTCCATGCTTTCACTGGACTTTTAACATTTTAGAGAAATATATTAGAAGCTCAAGTTTGGGGGAAGAAATATGAATTCTGGATTTAAAGCTGGAAGGTATAGGCCTTCTACTACAAGATGAAGATAGCAAGGCCCAGAAAAATTAAATAACTTGGTAGTTTGGTGACAAGGTAGTAAGGAGCAGAGCTAGAACTTCTGACCCCACACACATTGCCCTTCCCACTGGGAAACAGTTGCATTTCAGGACTCCCATTCTAATTTTTGCCTTTGTAGCTAGCCCCAGTGCATTCCTGGTACACCATGAATGGTTACTTGTTTGTGAATTGCTTAAATGGTGGTTAATTATTGCCTTATGGAAGGTTATTAGTCAATGTTCAATTAGTACATAATTTTTTGCATGCTGTTTACGCTGGGGGATACTTGGTCAGCACAGAACAGGGGAGACACAGGTAAATGTATAACAGAAATGTCATAATTGTTATTAACTGACATTTATTTGCAAAATGCTTAACACATACTATCTCATTTGAGTCTCACAAACTTGTGAGTCATTTTTTCCCAAGTATTATTAGCTTTATTTTTATATTATTTATATTTATATTATATTTATAATATTTATATTTATATATTTATAATGTATTATATGTTTCTAATATATTATATTTATATTAGTTTGGCCTCTAACTTCATCAATATAGGATACTCCTGTCGTGGCAAATTCTTTCCACAAATGGGGATCAATAACACTTCTGTTGCTTGAGGTTTAGAGTTCTACCAGGACACTGAATGATTAAGTGAAACATAAGGGGCAGGATTTTAACCCAGGTCTTAGGGGTCCCAGGGCCATTCTCTAGCCAACAAACCATGGTACATCTCTTCTTAATTTTCCGTATGAGGAAAATGAGGCTGCTGGGGTCACTTAGCTAAAATGGAGCATAAATGGCTTGGAATCTGAATTACTCCAGATTGCAAGTCTTGTACCATTGCTTTTAATTCTGCACTGCCTCCCAAAACCTACATTTCTCAATTACTAATACACTTAGACTGAGATCATAAGCTCAGTCTGTTTGACTGTTTTTACTAAATTGACTGATTATTCTGATACCATTTTAATTCAGTTCAGTCCAAAAATACATTTGTTAAATGTCTATTGTATACAAGACAGTGTTAGGCACTGGAAAACAAAGAAAAAACATGAAAATAGTCCTTACCACCAAGAAGCTTTTAGTCTACTCATAACTATAGCTAGGACATTTTGTACACCCTACTTGTTCTTCAAATAGGGCCCTAGGCCTAGGTAGGGCTGCCGTAGAATTCCATCTCTTGGTGGAAAAACATGGCTTCTAGACCTTAGCATTAGGTAGGGTGGGGAAGAATCCCAGCCCACATCCCAGCGTTAGCCTACCACTTATTCATCATGTGACTTCAGGTAAGTGTCAACATCCTCAGGCTTCAGTTTCCTAGTGTGTAAAATAAGGTGCTTGGACTAGATGGCCTTCAAATCTATCATCCTGTGATCTCATAATAATAATAATAATAATAATAATAATAATAAATAATAATAATAATAAATTTACCTAATTATTCTTGTGAACAGGGTGCTAAACTCTATTATGCCTATATTGCTGAATGACTGCAAATGCTTTTAGTGCCCTGGAGGAATGTCTCAGTCTTCCTGTCCTGGTCACACAGACTATGATTCTATTAATAAGAGTTAATTTGTGGAATCAATTACTTATTACATGCTATTACTTATTATTATTAATTTACTGAATGATAAGAAGAGTCATAAGAGCTATTGTCTAAGAGGCTTTTTATGTTCCATCTCAGATCATCAGAAAGCAGTGGCAAAAGGATTAGTCATCCAATAATTATGTTCAACAAAAATTGATTAAGTTACATGTTGTATAAAACCCTGCACTATACACAGTTGGGGGGGGCGGGGGAAGGGAAGATGACCTCCCTTAAAAAAGTCATAGTTTCTGCCTTCCAGGAGTTCATATTCTCCTAGACAGGACACAACATATCCACAGATAAGAATAAGTTAACATGTAGCTTAGGATCTGACCTATTTGAATTAGGTTTTAATTAAACATTCTGTTAGTAACATCTCTTTGCTATAGCAGAGGACAACATTTAACAAAATATTTATGCAGGTTATTCTGATTCTTCTGGTAAGAAATGATCTCCTTTTAATTTCTTCCTGTAGCATCTTGTTTTCATCATAAGGACATGGCCATTGAGAGTTTCTTCTTCATAAGCAAGAATTTGTGGTATTTCTAGACACTGTAATGAAATCACTAAGAACATTATAACAAAGGAAAACTCTGGGGAGGCTATTAACAGTTTAACGTTTCTAGTTCAGATGGGAATGGAAATTCCACTTTAAAAAAGGGAGTACAAAATGATGTTCATTAGAACCAAGGCTGTGGAACTATAGAAATGAGGAAGGACAAAAATAAAGACATGGGGGAAATTGAAAATATTGCTTAAGAGAAGTTTAGAATTAGGTTGGTTTTCCATATTCTCATCATTGTCATCATTTTCATTGTCCTCATCATTATCAAACATTGAATACCTACTATGTACAAAGCACTGTGTGGAACGGAGATAAAAAGAGACATAAAACCTAAACTCTGCCTTCAAGGAACTTGTAACTGAATTAGTGAGGAAAATTGATAGTCATATAAAAGATTGCTAAGCATTACAAAGAAATGAATAGTACAGCAGTAAGTGCTACAAAGCAGGGAAAGGTCACTGTACCATGTTAAGGGAGTTACCTGCAAAAAGGAAATGAAAGTATATGTAATTCACAGACACCTTGAATGCCTCATCAAGACATAGAAATATAATAGATAACGCATTGAATTTAAAACTAGTAGGACCGGGTTCAAATCCCACTTTTAGATATTTACTATTTGGATCACCTTTGACAAGTCACTTCACATCTCTGGGCCTCAGTTTCTTTATCTATTAGGCTGAAGGGAATGGACTCAGTGACTTCTAAATTCTTTTCAAATCCTAAATGGATGATTTTATAATCTTTCTCTTACAAATCCAACTCTTCATACTCATTGTGACCTCCAGTCCCTTGACTCCTCAATAACCTCATAGACCATCACCCTCCTGTACTCTCTCCTCTTCTCCCTATCTTCATCCCTTTGTGAACCAATTCACCTCTACGCTGCCTTCTTCTCTTAAATCCCTAGTGCCCTTATCACTTCACCAATTATGTTCAGGCTAAGCCTAAGCCTTGGATCAGTCATAATTTGTCACCTTCACTTCTACACTCCTGCCACCAAATAGAGGTGGAGAAAATCACACAATACTTCTGACAGGGTCTGCTACAAATTTAGGTTACACAACCTCAACTGAGCTCTCAGTGCTGCTAGACAATCCTATGGTATTTCTCTTATCAACTTGATATCCCACTCTCCACAGCAGCTCTTCTAAATCTTTTCAACCTCCTTCAAATCTCTCATGGCTCCCCCTCCCCCAAACTTTCAACTAAGATCTTTTCCTCATATTTTACAAGAAAGAAAAATGAAACCATTCACTATTATCTCCTTCTTCTCCCCTCTTCCTCTTCTCCTATCACTTAGATGCCTTCTGCCACTTTTATCTCCTTCACCCCTGTGTCACATGATGAAGTAGCCTTATGCCTTACCAAGGCTAATCCCCTACTTGTACAAGCTAACCCATTATATCCCCTCTCCTCCAACAGATTGTGTCTCCCAGACCCCTGTAGGCCTTACTCTTTCATTTATTTTCTCTCTTTTCCTGTGTATTGGCTTTTTTATATGCTGCCTACAAATATATTTGTGTCTCCCCATCTTAAAACAAACAAACAAACAAACCCTCACTCTATCCATCCACCCCTGTTAACTCTTGTCTTATATCTCTTCTGTCCCTTGTAGCTAAATTCCTCTAAAAGACTTTCTATAATAGGTACCTCCACTTTCTATCCTCGTATTCTCTTCTTAATGCTTACAATCTGGCTTCCAGCCTTCTCATTCCACCACAACTACTTTCCCCAAAATTACTAATGTTCTCTAAGCTGTCAAATGTCACAGCCTTTTCTCAATCTTCATTCTTCTCAACTTCTTTACAGCCTTTGCCATTACTGAGTACTCTCTCCTACTTGGTACTCTTTTCTCTCAAGGTTTTTGTTATACCACTGTCTTCCTACCTAGCAGACAGCTCCCTCTCTGACTCTTTCTCTGGATCATCTTCCAGATCATGACCTCTATCCAGTATATAGTTTGCTTTGTAAGTATTAGTTTGCATATATCATCTCCCCCATTAGATTGTAAACTCCTTAAGGGCATTTACTTTTTTGTCTCTTTTTGTATCTCCAGCACTTAACACTGTGACTGGCACATAATAGGTGCTTAATAAATGTTTACTCATTGATTGATTCTAAGTCATTTAACTTCCTAGGCTTCAGTTTCCTTCTCTATAAACTGAGAACCTTGGACCCAATGGTTTCTAAGGCCTTAAGTGCTAAATAATTTTATTGAAACACTCACCATACTTAAAATTAGAAGACCTGGCTGCCATATTTACTGTCACTGCTTACTAGCTAGGTGACCCTGAGAAAGTCACAAAATCTCATAATTTCAGAGTTGGGTGAATTTCAGAATCCAAACCACACCTACAAAAAGAATTCACTGTAAAATATACCCAACCAGTGGCCCTTTATTTGACATTTGCAGAAGATGTGGAGGGATGGAATTTTTCCTCCTGAAGAAGTCCATTTCATTTTGGGATACCTTTATTTGTTAAGCATTTCATTTTGGGTTTGTTTGTTGGATTATTTGTTTTGATTTGTTTTCTCCTTACATTGAGTCATTTTTTTTGGCCACTTCTACCCATTGTCCTTAGTTCAGACCTCTGAGGCTAAAAAGAACAAGTCTGATTCTATTTCCACATGACAGCCCTTCCTATATTTTAGGACAGCTGTCATGCCCCAACTTTCTCTTCTTTTCTCCGGGTTAAATATCCCCAATCCCTTCAAACATCTCAGAGGGCCCGATCTCAAGCCCTTAAGCCATCCTGATTGCTCTCCCTTCTGGTTACTGTCTAGTTTATCAATGCCCTTAATAAAATGTGGTTCCTAGAACTGATTTGGAAGTGATTTGGACCAGAATACTAGATAGTAAGAAAACTTTCCCTGGTCAAACCACAGCATAGTCTCTCTGACATTAGCTTTCTGGTGTGTTATAACTCAGGCAATAATACTTGCAATAGTTACTTTCTAGGGTCTTTGTGATAAGGGATTTTCCAAACCCTACTACAAAATGGGATAGAATAATTCCTAGATTTTAAAGGGGCAAAAAGTCATGTTTATTGTCAGTAGGCATTGTCAGATGAAAAATGCTTTTAGTGCAAAGCAGAATTATAATCAATGTCATTGTCATCTGAACCACATTGTTTGCAGCATATCCAATTGTGAAAATCACATAAATTCACAAATGAAATTAGAAAAACAGATGCTTCTTTTGTTTGGAAAGTTCAGTCCCATTTAGGCAAATCATGTGTCAGTTTCATTGACTCATTCCACAGAGACAAAAAAAAATCTTGAAACAGGAGAAACAGATTTAGTAAATTTGAGAGTTTCAACAGTTTCTTATAAAATTTAGATTTACACTTTCAGAGGTATTCAAAAATATTTACAAACAAAATAGTTTCTGCCATGCCACATGTGATTAAATCATGGCTTTTGAGAAGCTTATTCAAGAGACTAACTTTTTGCAGACTATTAAATTTACCATATTTTGGTTATTTTGGAGACAGTGAATTATCTCTTCTTTTTTGTCTATGATGATATTTATGATTGAGATTAATATCCTACTGCAGGGCCATAGTTTGGTTTTACATAGGATGTAAGCCCAATCTTGATATCTTATATCATAGGGTCCATCAACACAAAGTAGGATTTACCCTCTTATTTCATTCAGTTGCAACTGATTTTTTTTCCCTGAAGGCTATGCTTTCTTATTTTATTAAAAAAAAAACTAGAATGTTATTGAGTGATACAAAATTATAGGATTTGCTTGTTTCTTTGTTTTTTTGTTGGCAACAGCTTTCATTTTACATTAGCTTCTTGGTAGAATATGTTTGAAACTTCAGTAAAGTACAAACACAGTGCTGAGTTTGGGTGGGGAGAAGGGCCCAGCTTGACCCAAAAATAAAGAATAAGGAGCATCAGGCAGAAGTTGTAAAAGGAGTAAATTTTGGCTTGATATCAGGAGAAAAAATAAATTTTAACACTTAGACTATTCAAAAGGAAGTTGTTCTTTGGGAAGGTGATATGTTCCTTCTCATGAGAAATCTTCAAATATGGCTGGATGACCACTTGTTGAGGATGGTGTAGAGGAGATTGCCTGTACTGGTACAAGCAATCAATCGGCAAGCATTTCTATCTGTGGAAGCTGATGGATATATGGTTCCCACTCTACTTTGCCCTGCTAACCTTTATCAGATGGCAACATGTAGTGATGGAATCTATTAAGTCAAAGATGTGAAATAGTGTGAACAAGGCTTAAATACCTCTATTCAATCACTCACTTTAAACTAACTTTGCAAAGTCCTCCTCAGGCATTGGCTGAAATAATATTAACAAACTCTTACTTGGATTGTTTGAAAGACTTGGTTTCTCCCCAGTGGGGCTTGCATGCAACCAATGATCCAGTTGGAGCTGGGGATTTGAGCAAATGGCAAGCCAGATAGAAACCTTCCAGCTAAGCCCCCGAGAAGGAATCAATTAGCAAAAAATAGAGGAACTCTGGCTTGGGTCAACCCCCACCCTTTTCTACAGAGTTTCTTTGATGTTTTAAAAGACTTATTGTCATAATCTTGATTTTGGTTCCATGACATACCCTCTACCAAGCTAGAAAAATTAAAACTGTACACATCTGCCTTTACCCCAGATCATTCCCGGGAAGACATTACTTTTAACTCTCTTATGTTAACTTTATCCAGACAATAGTAAAATAAAGTTGAGAAAATAGACTTTGCCAACAACTGGTTTAGAGTTTTGTTCTTAATCCAAGACTTTGAGGGGGGCTGACTTTCCTTTTTGTCAGTAACATTTGAGTTCTCATTGCTACAAAGAAAGAGGAAAAAATTAAAAAACTTCATCAGGCCAGTGATTTGAAAAAAGACAAATACTTTGATGAGTTAAATGTCAATAGAGCAGAAACATAAGGAATAAATTTCCCTTTTGTTCCCTATGGGGTAAAAATGAAGGGGAAATATGTTTTGGGGGCTTTGCAGCTTGCAGACTACGAAGAAAGTAGTCTGAGACAGACAAGGAACCTTGAACATGGCTGTGGTTTATTTCCTTGACTTTCCATAGCAATGAGAAAGTATTAGACAATAGATGAGCCTCATTTCTTCATTTCTGCAAAAACAAAAACAAACAAACAAACAAAAAACCCTTTAGCCTGAAACATTTAAATTATGTATTTTGGGTCTGTAAAAACAAGGACATGTCTTTTAATAATACCAGTCTGTTAAGCTAATCATAAAGAGGGGATAGCAGAATGGATAGATATAATGTTAAACTTGGACTGTGATTGAAGGAGAGAGAAGTTCCATTTAAGAAAAGTGCCCAGGCCAACCATCTTTTCATTGTCCTTCTGGATTCCCTGCTCTGAACTCTTCCATCATGCCCCCTGCACCAGGTACTTCTTCTGCCACCTTTACAACTTCGTTTCTGAGTTGACTTTTCCAATTAGATTATAAACTCTTTGAGGGCAGGACTACTTTCTTTTTTAATTTGTATTTCCAGTTCTTAGGACAGTGCCTGAACATAGTAGGCACTTAGAAAAAAAATGTTTATTGTTTGACTGATTGACTCAGGAAGCCCTGCATTCAAATCAACCTCTGTCACTATCTGTGCACCTTTGAACAAGTCATTGCCCCTCACTGGGTTTGAGTTATCCCATCTGTAAAGGAAGAGAATTGAATGAAATGACTTGTAAGTTCCCTTCCACTTTCAGATCTATGATTCTAATTTTTTGTGCCTATGTCAGCAGGATGTGAGTGGCTTAATGTAAATATTAAGATAGAAAAATGTCTCTGTCTTCACGAAGTCTACTGAGGAAGTTCAGGTAGATCAATGTGAAAACAAAACAAAACAAAACAAAACATAAATACAGACAGGTTAGCAGTCAGAGGACCCAGGCTTGAACCTGGATTCTTTGCCTTATTGCTGATTGTTCCATATTGGAATGTACCTTCACCTCTTTTGGCCTCAAGTTTCCACATTCATATAATGAGAAGTTTAGACTAGACCAATCACTCCATCTACTAATCAGAAAGTATTTATAAAACACCAACTATCTCATTGCATATGCATTCAGTCAAAGGCAGCACCCAAGGACCTAGAAGGTCACATGTGACCTGGAGGCCACAGGTTCCCACCACTGCCCTAGATCTTCAACTGAAGTTTGAGGATGGAGAGGTATGGAATGTGGTGAACAGAAGATGGAAGATTGTGTCAAATGTAAGGTGCAATTTACTCAAATTTTCAGAAAGGAGCAAATAAAAAATGGATGTGTATAATACAAGAAGTCAAGCTTAGGTCAAAATCATCATCAAAGAAATTTATAGACATTATCTCATTTGTTCTTCACCATAGCTCTATACAGTAGGTGTTATTCTTATCCCCAGACAAGGAGTAGCTAGATGGCACAGTGGATAGAACACCAGGCCTGGAGTCAGGAATATCTGAATTCAAATCTAACCTTAGACATTTACTGTGTGACATTGGGCAAGTAAGTCACTTAATCCTGTTTGCTTCAGTTTCTTCATCTGTAAAGTGAACTGGAGAAGGAAATGGCAAACCCCTCTAGTATCTCAGCCAGACTCACAAAGAGTCAGACATGACTGAACAATGACTGAACAGGAACATCTGTAGCACAGAATTATGTAGCAGAAATAATGCTGGACTTGGGGAATGAACTTGAGAAAAGAAAAACCTTTCTAGGCCTTAATTTGTTAATCTATAAAATGAAGCTAATTTACTAGTTACCTCACAAGCTGAGGGTCAAATGAAATAATTTGGGTGAAAGTACTATGTAATGGGAAAGAGCTATATAAAAATAAACTGATTGAGAAGAATAGTGGGTAGTGGCTAGTCTTGGAGAGATCTGAATTTGAAGACCAACTCTGAGACACTGTGATCATGTGAAGGTTAATTAAGCTCTTAAAGCACCAGGGTAAGACTTTATACTTAGCATTATTACATTTCCTGTTCTTATATTTGGTTTAATGGTCATGCCCACCAAAACCTTTTGGTAATCTGACTTTATTATCCAGTGTGTTTTCTACCCTCCTTGCTATACTTTGTGAAACATATATTCTATGACAGGGGTGGGGCCTTCTAGGTCCTCAACTGAGGCCCTTTGACTGAATGCAAACTTCACAGAACAAATCCCCTTAATAAAAGGATCTGTTCTGTAAAATTTGGACTTATTCAAAAGGCCACACCCAAGGACCTAGAAAGCCATGTGTGGCCTCAAGGCTGCAGGTTCCCCACCCCTGTTCTTTGCCTTTATCTGCAAAGAGAACACAAAGCACCCCCCCATATACCTCTTTGAAATTGAAAATGGGGAAAATACTTCTTTTTCCTATTCACATACATTTATTTTCTCTCCCACTTCTTCCTCCACCACGTAAAAAGAACAAGAAAAATAAAACCATTGGTACAAATGTGCATAATCAAGGGAAACAAATGTCCACACTGATAATTTGTTTGTCATATGTCTTCTGCATGTTCAGCCTATCATCTCTGCCTAAGGAGAAGGGCAGCATTCTTCATCACTGCTCCTTTGGAATTATAATAGATCATTGTGGTTGATAAGGGTTACTAAGTTGGGCAAAATTGTTCATTTCCACAATTTTGTTACTGCATAAATTCTTCTCCTGGTTCTGCTCATTGTACTTGGCATCATATAAGCCTTCCGGGTTTCTCATGTGACATTTAAAAAGGTTTGAGACATAGTTTCTGGGTAATTTAATCATTTTATTAATAAGACAGCAGATTATTAATAAAAGGATGGTTATTTGGCTTCTCTCTTAGACCAAAGACAGGCATGGTGAGGACTCACAGTTCATATACCCCTTAGTGGTCCATCAGACAGCAATCAAATCTAATTGGTTAACACTATTGGAGGTGGGTCATATTAAAATGAAGGGCTGAATATCTCTTGGATAGGGAAAGTATCTCTTTACCAGACCACCCACAGCTTTAGGCTATCAATTCAAAGAAGGCATACCCCATCCAAGATGGAGCAGAACACAATGGGCTTTCCCACCTTAGATTAAATTCCCTGTAAATTTAGGTGGGGTCTGACCAAAATTGAGGAGAGTTAATGCAATCTCATTATCAGTAATATCCTAAAAGAAAATGGAACTTACAGTCAGACTTTGGAAGGAGAGGAGCTCTGAATCACCCCAATATACTGGTTATTAATAATAATTTCTCTCACTCTGAACCTATCCCTTTTGTCATTTCTCATTGCACAATAACATTTCATTACATTCATAAATCATTATTTGTTCAGCCATTGTCTAATGGAAAGGTATTCACTTAGTTCTCAGTTTTGTTTTGAGTTTTACTACCATACAAATCTTTTTTTTTTTTTACACATGAGTCCTTTTCTTTTTTCTTTCATTTATTTAGGATTGGACCTAGTAGTAGTATTGCTGGAGCTACCATTTCATAGAATTGATATAGAAGATTATTCTCTGAAATTAAAGAAACCATATAACATCCCTCAGATTTATCAGTAAGATTGAAAGTAAGTGAAAGGGATTTGGTGTCTTCCACAAATATATGGGTAAAAAGATGAATACATGTCTATCTAGAAAGGAAATAGATCAAAGTGGCATGGAGAGATGTTTACACCATTCAAATGTGGAAGACAGAAACAATTATATAGGCCCATAAGGACACAGTTGGAAAGGACCTCAGAGTCCCTCTATTCCAAACTGTAGATGAACAAGAAAATCTCCATTACAGAAAAATATCCACCCATTTTCCAAGCAAAATACAGATAACCACTTTAGGTATATATTGCAGCAGGGATATTTTTTTTAATAGGATAAGGGTGGAGACATTAAGGTTCCTTTCTACTCTGGAATTCTTGTAGTCTGGGGGTCTTGGGAACTTAGAAATGCAAAGATAAATGGTTCAGGTCTGCCTCAAAAGAATTCAACTACTGAAGCTTTCTTTCAGTACAAGTAGTGAGTTTATTAAAGCACCAGCTGGAGTGGGTGAGATTCCTAGTGAGTCTGTGCTATTTGTGACACCAGTACAAGTGGCCCAGATTTTAAGAATCTGAGCATTTGATAGGGACAAGACTGATTCTTTTATAGGGAAAAATATTGTGGGAAGATTTGGATGGGATCTAGTTGTGGCAAGTAGCCTGGGGTGGGCCGAGTGCAGACAATGAGGGCTACAATGAAAGGGCAGTTAAAAGGATTATTGACAGGGATGCGTGATGCCTCAGATGAACACCACGGATTCAGGGGCTGGGTTCCTGAAATTTGTGGGAAAGTTCAGGGCCTTTTAGCGGTCCATCAATAGCACCCCATCACTTCCGTAGAGAGCACCCCCTACCCACTGAAGCAGACTATTCAACTTTTACATAGCTTTAATTATTCTGGAGTTGTGTTTGTCTTTCTTCATCCTCCTTCACATCAAGCCTAATTTTTTTTTTCTTTGCCATTTGTACCCACTGCTCTTCGTTCAGCACTCTGGGAATAAGCACAAAGCATTTCTCCATATGCAAAAACTCGTAGACAGTTATCATCTCCCACTAAACCTTCTTTTCTCAAAGCTAAACTTTACCAGTTTCTCCAACAATCCTTATGTACCTGAGACTTTTCTTCACCAACTCAGTTGCCCTTCTCTGAATTCTCTGTCTTATCAATATCCTTCCTATTAGATGGTACTAGACTTGAACGCAGTATTCCACATCTGGTCTAATCATGCCAGGTGTCAGTTGTCCTATCATCTCCCTCATCGCGGACATTGTGCCTTTATTAATGCTGTTCAAACTTCCATTAATTTCCACACTTTCCATATTGCACCATTAAATCATGAAGCTTCTAGACCCCATAATTTCCAAGATCTTTCTCTGAAGAACTTCTGTCTAGCCATGCCTCCCCAACACTGTACTCAAGAAATTTTTTTAACCCAACTGAAGACTTTACATTTATCCTTCTTCAATTTCATCTTCACAAATATGGTCCAATGGGCCAACCTGCCAAAATCAATGAATCAATCAGAAAACATTTATTAAGTGCCTACTATGTGCCAGGAACGGTGGGGATTAAAAATGTATGGGGATTAAAAAAAAAGAAGCCTCTGTCCTCAAGGAGTTTACAATCTAATGAGGGAGAAGCATCTTTTCATATCCTGACTCTATTAATATTATAATTTAATTCTCAAAAGTGTTATTGGTATGTTTTGCTGTTACATTACAAATATTTTGACTCTGTTTTCACCTGTTAGCTACCCCATCTAGTTGTGGTTCACTTGCCATTTTGCAAAGGAAATCTATACTTTGATCTATTATGAGATTAGAAAGTGCTTCCCACACTTCTTTCATAGTCAATCCTCCCTTATAGGGAAATAAATAAACCTTGAGACAAAGAATTTAAGCAGAAGTCATACCTTTTCTTCCTGAGCTCATGTAGACAAAAAGGGGGGGCGGGGAAGATGGAGCCACAGGGTTGGGCTCTCCATATGTCTTATTCAGTTGTGATACAGCAAAGGCCTTAATTAGAGGAAGAAGTGTTGAACAGATACATCAAAATTCATCCTGTTACTTCAACACCCTCTAAGGTGAAAACAGTCTGATGGAAAATTAGACTAAGGAATATTAGTTAACTAAGTGGTAGCCACCTGCCATAGCCTGATTCAAAGCCTTGTTTCTCCAAGGTCTGTACAATCCATCGATAAATCAACAAGCATTTATTAAGGATCTATTATGTGGCTTAGCACTGGCTATCCTCTATGCCTGAAATACTCGGCCTCTCCAGTGACATCTCTTTGTTTCCCTGGCGTCCCTTAAAACTCAGATCAAACCTCCCCTTTGGCCTGAGGCTACATCAAGAAGCTTAATGTCTAGAAGGAGATAGATAATTGCTCTACTTTGCTTGGCCCTGGTCAGACTATTTTTTGTGTGTGTTACATTCAGTTCAAAGAACTATATTTTAGGTGAGAATGAGAACACTGAGTGAATTAGTCAATGAGGTGTTGAGGATAGAGGGCCTGACCTGGAATCAGGATACTTCCTACCTCACCCACTTGTGTTCTCCCATAAATACTCAAAGAAAAAACAAATTCCTTTTACTGAGTTAAAACCTTCTTGTTCATTATTTCAAATTATTATACTTAGTTCTACCCTCTGGGGCCAAACATCTCAACTTTTTCTCTTTCTGCCACTTGACAACCCTTCAAAATTTGAATACAGCAATCATATGCCCACTAAGTCTTCTCTCCTCCAGGCTATACAAGTACAAATCCTTCAAGTGATGGATTTTAATGCCCTCATCTTCCTGGTGTGCCCCCTCTAGATGAGCTCTAACTTGTCAATGGTCCTGCAAAAATATGATGCCCAGAATTAGATGCAATATCATAGATGTAGTTTCATTAGTACAGTGCCTGGAACATAGTAAGAGCTTAATGAATGCTTTTTGACTATGATTAATGTACTGTAACTTCCTTAGTTCCAGAAAAAAAAAAAAACTACACTTAATGGAGCCTAAATGACACGATCTTGACTTACACAATTATAAAGGAGATTGAGAATTTTTGTTCCTCCTATAATTGTCCCAGCCCTTTTCCCAACTGTACTTTCACAACTCTTGAAGGCGTGAATTCGATTGGTTCACAGTTGACCAAAGTAGGTACTTAAGGCACTAGGCCTGAAGAGCTCACTATCACAGAGCTGAGAGTTCCAGCAGAGTTATGGAGGTCAGGAAAAGCGTGGGATGTAGCACAGACCTGGAGAAGTTCTCCAAAGAATCTCATCCAAAGATCTGAGTGATATCCACCATTGCTGAAAGAAAATCCTCTGAAGGGGAGGGCAGCAAAAGAAATAGTAATGGGGAAAATGCCAGGGTACTTGAGAAAGATGAAGATGAGGGACAGTGTGAATGGGCAATGAGAAGGAAGAAGAGCCTAAAAAAGTTGGGAAAGAAGAAGAGTAGGAAGAAGTTGATTACTATCTCCCCACGAAGCCAAACCATCATCAGGGTTTCTTCCTGGCTTCCTTCAAGCAAGACTCAACTTGAATCCTACCATGTTTACAAGTCTACCTTTTCTGGTCCCTTCCTCTTTACCCCTCTTGCCCAACCCTGCACACCATTGTGAATCAAGTTGGTGACAAACTCTTGAATGAATGAAGGGAGACATCTATAATTCAGTGGCACAGTCTATAGATAGAATGCTGGATCCTGAGTCAGGAAGACTTGAGTTCAAATCCAACCTCAGACATTCACCAGTTTTGTGATGCTGAGGAAGTCATTTACCTTGATGCTGGTCAATCTCTCTATGACTTAGTTTCCTCATTTGTTAAATAGGAATAATAATAGTAGCACCTACCCTGGGTTACACAACCATTATGTGTCAGAGGCAGAAATTGCTTGGACCTAGATCCTGATAATTTTATGCCAGCTTTCTATACCCTGTGCCATGCTGTCTGCCTTTCAAAGATGATGTGTATGCATGTATGTGTATGGGTGTGTGTGTCTATCTATCTGTCTGTCTCTTCCTCTCTCCCTTCCCCCTCCTTCATTCTTCCTCTGTTCCTTCTTTCCTCCTTTCCTCTCTCCCTCTTTCCATCCTTGTAGTCATTCCATCTGTGTGTGTGTGTCACACACTCACACAAATAAATCTATTTAGCTTTCTGTGCAGTGATAGTGTCAGAATTTAAGCCTAAATCATCTGACTTCAAAGTCAGTATATTTTGTACTACATCACACTATGAATTTCAAATTATTTTTTTAATTTAGTATTTTATTTTCCCAAGTTATATGTTCAAACAATTTTCAACATTCATTTTAAAAATCCAGAGTTCCAAATTCTCTCCCTCCCTCCAGACCATTCCTTATTGAGAAGGCAAGCAGTTCAATATAGGTTATACATGTGTAGTCATGCAAAACATATCCATAATAGTCATGTTGTGAGAAAAAACACAGACAAAAAAAAGTCAAGAAAAATAAAGAAAGTAAAAATAAAGTATGCTTCAATCTGTATTCAGACACCGTCAGTTCTTTCTCTGGGAATGGATAGCATTTTTTTTTTTTGTATCACAAGTCCTTCACAATTGTCTTGGATCATTGTATTCCTAAGAATAGCTAAGTCATTCACAGCTGATCATCTACAGTATTGCTGTTACTTTGCACACAGTACGTTTCATTTTGCCTCAGCCCATGAAAGTCTCTCCAGGTTTTTCTGAGAGCATCCTGCATCATTTCTTATAGTACAATAGTATTCCATCATAATCACATACCACAACTTGTTCAGCCATTCCCCAATTAATAGGCATCTCCTCAATTTCTAACTCTTTGCCCTAGAAAGAGCTGCTAGGCATATTTTTGTATGTATAAGTCCTTTTCCTTTTAATTTTTTATCTCTTTTGGGATGCAGACCTAGTAGTGGTAT
The DNA here is from genome assembly GCF_003287225.1 of Phascolarctos cinereus. Taxonomy (NCBI): domain Eukaryota; kingdom Metazoa; phylum Chordata; class Mammalia; order Diprotodontia; family Phascolarctidae; genus Phascolarctos; species Phascolarctos cinereus. The sequence continues at coordinate 433,650,333 of NW_027555958.1, forward strand.
TGCTAGGTCAAAGGTTTTTATAGCCCTTTGGGCTGATTGAATCGATTCACAACTCCATCAACAATACAGTAATGTCTCATTTTTTTCACATCTCCTCCAACATTTGTCATTTACCTTTTCTCTCCTATTAGCCAATATAATATGTATAGGGTAGTACCTCAGAATTGTTTTAATTTACATTTCTCCAATCAATAGTGAGCTATTTTTTTAAAATATGGCTATAGATAGTGATTGCTTCATCTGAAAACTGATCATATCTTTTAATCATTTATTAATTGGGGATGATTTTTATTTTTATAAATTTGACTTGGTTATCTATATGTTTGAATTAAAAAAATTCAAATTCAGATTCAAAACTAGGACCTAGTACCTCTCCTGCCTCCCAGTCCCATTATATTTTAATTTACTAAGCCCCAGGCACCACTCTTTTTTAAAGAAGATGGAGGATGGAAAAGCCACTGATAATAATGTTCCAATCCTCCTAAGTAATTCAAGGCACTTTCATTTTAAAGAATCTGATATTTCTTGGACCAAAGAAGGAGGACATGATCCGTAGAAAATGCAGGTATGACTACACACTGTTGTTTGCCTTCTCAATGAGGATGGAGAAAATTTGGAACCTAAAATTTTATAAACAAATGTTAAAAAATGTTTTCACATGCAACTGGGAAATAAGATATCCAGGCAATGGGGTATAGAAATCTATCCTGCCCTAGAGGAAAATAGAAGGGGAAGGGGATAAGAGAAAGGGGCAGAGAAAGAAGGGAGGACAGTTAGGGGATGAGGTATTCAGAATGCATGGCATCTTGGGGTGGGGAGAGGGACAAGATGGGGAGAAAATTTGGAACTCAAAATCTTGTGGAAATGAAGGTTGAAAACTAAAAATGAATTAATTAATTTAAAAAGTACAGATAATCTGTTCTGGCTCTGTTCTTTGGTTTCTTTGACTCCAGCTAATCTAATGGTTAAAAAAAGAAGAAAAGAAAAAAAAATCTCTTGCATTGCCCTGACTTTCTTTTTTCACCACTCCCAAGAGAATTGGCTGTTGGCTGGAGTCGGTTGGTTCTCTTCACATGTAGTACGAAGTGATGCTGTCTTCAATATTATCAAATGTTTGCTAAACCCAGTTGAAATGTGCCAAAGAGCTAGATCTGATGCTGATTCACCTACAGAAACATTTTGCCCTCTACTAGATTTATCATTTTTTCCCCTTGAATTTGGAATACTTGCAAAGATATGTGAAATCAAAACTTGACCTTTTTTTTTTGGATCCATGGGATAAAAGGAAAAATAAAGATACATCAGAGCAAATGCATTTGAAAAGGAAGCTTTCATCACAGAAGGCTGGAATTTTGGAGTTGAAAAAGGCCTCAGAGTTTATCTCGTTGACCCCTCTCATCTTAGAGATGAGGAAACTGAGTCCCAAAGAGGTTGGTGACTAGACCAAGGTTAAACATCTAGTCAGTGGAAGAATTGGGGTTGGAAGGCAGTCCAGGGACTCTTTTCACTAGGTTTCCTCTGAATTTAATTCCCAATTTTTATTTTCATCATTTTGTCCTATTACCTATACTTTTAAAATCTCATTTATTTAGTGCCAAATACTATTTCATAGATTAGATGTTTATACATTGTAAGGACATCATCAGGTCTCTGGTCCGTCAAATGGCCAAGTAATACACTGTTGTTGTCATTGTTGTTTTCATTTCACTATCATGCTTTCTCTAACCAATCTCTTAGATTCTTTAATTGGCTATTGCTCAGAAGTCTTCCTCTTGTCTGGATTGCTTCCAGCTTGTCTATGACTACTCACTGTAACAAAGAATCAAATCTTACAGAAAACCATTGATAAGGGCCTATTACAGGCCAAATTTCAGAGCAAAAAAAAAAAATCACCAGGTAGCCTTACTGTGCATCTTTGTTTATATGACTTAAACATCGACATCTGTTGAATTTAATGATGGGCTCACCGCAAATATAGGAACATGGAAAAGCAAACTGTTCATTGGAGCCAAGATACAATTTTGTTTTGATTATATCAATGTATCTCAATCAAGAGTCTTCTGGGGCCTCAGTTTTCCAGGTTACTTTGTATGCCTGAGCCCAATTTCTCATGGAATCCTAAAGTTTCAAAACAAGGAAAGACTTGAGATGTCATCTGGTTCAATTTCCTCATTTCAAAAATGGAGAAACTGAGGGTCATAGACAGGTACAACAAATTGGTATAAGCCCATTTAGCAAGTCAGTAGAAGGATTGTGCTCAATCCAGATCTTCTATCTTTAAATTAGGATCTCTTTTCCACTACATCATGCTATCAGTATTTTTCTTGTGTTTTTTCCCCCTCACATCTATATCTCCTCTCATAAAAGATCAATTTCAAATTTTGAAGAAAATAAAAAATTAAATACAACCCTGATCGTAGAGCAGAGGACCATAGAACATCAGAGTGGGAAGTGTTGGCAGAGGCCTTGATTTTAATCCCCTATATAATATCCCTGGTAGGGTATTTGCCTTTTCAAAAGAACCATGAGAATCATTAACCCTAAAAATGAAACATCTCCCTCTATCAAACAATGGGGGAAAATCAATGTAAAGAGCCTGCAATTAACCCACAGATGTCCTTCCACTCGTATTTAGATGGGGCGGAGGGAATAGCATAGCCTCCGAGGTCCATTTAATTCTTGGTCTATATGCTGGGACTACCAGCGAGGGAATCAATTATTGCCAACTATGTTGGTGGTTTCTTGATGTAGGAAGCTATTCCCTAAGACCTAGACTAAGACCAGCCATCGAATAGTAGTGATTTTCAGTCGCTAATGATCTGGGATTTGAATAGAGACTTTTAATTGCGTTACCAGGCAACCTGCAAATATTTTGGCGGTGCCTGCTGGGCCAATTGGGTCGTTTGTCACCCTCTCTCCTCTACTTATGTCGTCTTTGATAAGAGTACATTTCATATTAGAAAACAACCAGCATACTGCTGCTTTGTCATCAGTAAAGAAAAAAAAAGATGCAATTGAATCTTTCATTCATTCATTCTACTGCCTTCAATTCTATCTGTATTTCCCTCACTCCCCCCAAAAAGGAGTAAACAGAAATATAGGTGTGGGGAATACGGGCTATCAGTTACCTAAATTCATGAGCCTGCCACTTCTTCTAAGAGGTGTAAGACCTCATAAAATAAGAATTTCTGCAAGTAATAATTTTGGAAATTCTAAATCTATTTGGTTAATAAAGCAGAAGTATCTTAAAGCATTTTAAAAACAAAATTACAAGGATAGTCTAATGGGTTTTGATTCTGCTAAGAGTTATTTTCAAAGGCAATTTATAGGGGGGAAAATCTGCCTCTCATTTTTTTTTCCAGATGTCTCTTTTAGTCCCCATGGCCAAACCTAGTTATTCTTTTGGCTGCTACTGTCATTTCTCCAGCCCATCTTGCTCAGCTGTCCCACCCCGGGTTCTTGGGTTCTTCAGATTGCTTAGTGTGGTTTGTCTCTCTCTGTTCCCCCAACCATGTTCCTTTTTTTTTTTTTTCAATGTTACTTCTCAGCCCCTCTGGCAGCTCTCTCCCTATGGTTTTCAGGTAACATTTCGCATGGCCTTTCAACTTTTTACTTCCATAAACATACTGTGATCCCTTCAAAAATGTTACTTTCAGTCTTTGATCTCTGTGTAGCATAACTTTCCTGCTAAAGATAGAGAGGTAGGGAGAGCTTTCTGGCTCCCAACTTCTCTTCCATGGGCATTCTTTCTGTTTTCCCAGATCATTTTTAAAAAACACTTATTGGTCATTATCCCTACGGGAGGTTGAATTTTGTTTGCATGATTCTATGTTTCTGGGACTATTTTCTTGCTTTTCTTTGCCTGTAGGCTCCATACATAGACAAAAAGATCTTTACCTTTTTTTTGTCCATTTCTGGTTTTATTTAACATAGGAGAACAGTCTCATCAAATAATAGCCTTAAGAACAGTGTATTTTCTAAGACTATGCTACTATGCTCTCTCTCCCTCTCTCTCTTTCTCTCTCTCTCTCTGATTATGCATGTATATTTATACACACACACACACACACGCATACACATGCACACACACGTACTCTACCCCTGCCCCATCCTGCTTCTTTCTCCAGGCACTCTTTTTGGTGCAGCTATAACTGGGGGCTCAGAATTGTGCCAATCAGATGTCACACATCTGCCAGCCAGAGCTTGTCATCACAGTTCCTAAAATACTCATGTTGCTCCATGGGAATCAGCGCCAGGACTATACAAGCTCTCTAGACAGCCACAAAGGCAGAATACTTCCATTGGGATGAGACTTGTTCTATTTGACCCTGGAGGGCAGAACCAGGAATAGTAGATGGAAGTTGCACAGTAACAAACTCAGTTATGATACTGGGGGGGGGGGGAAGCTTCCTAAAACTTCAATGTATCTGATTATTGATTGGGCTGCCTTGGGAAGTGATGTGTTCCTCCCCACTGCAGGTCTTCAAGGAGAATCTGGATGACCACTTGCCAGATGTTCTAGAGAATGGATTCCTTTTGCTATTGGATGAGAAAGTTGTCATGGTTCCTTCCAAATGAAACTTTGGTTATGCTGTGATTCATTCCCCCATCTTTGACCATTGCATATAGTTCTGGAGGTAAAAAAGTCCTTATAGATGTATTCCAATTCCTTCATTTTATATAGGAGAAAACTGGGGCCCTAAGAAGATGCCAAAGGCCATACCACTAGTTATAGCCAAACTCAAGCAAACTCTGGTTCTTTGCCTTCCCTGTGAAACCCCATTGGATCTTATCGTTATTCCTTATTTCACCTCATGTATCAGTCAGCCAACAAGAATTTATTAAGCCCCTACTAAGTGCAAGGCAGTGCACTAAAGCAGTCTTGGTGGAGTGCACAGGGCATGGGAGACAATCATTAAATATGAGGTTACTGAAGTGCTCTCTATTTCTATCTCTCTGTCTTTGTCCTTGTCTCCCTGTCTCTCTGTTTCTCCCTCTCCCTCTCTCCAACCCTTCTTCTCCTGAATGATATCACAGGCATGATATCTCCAGTGTTCGTTACGTAGATCAAATCCTTTAATTACTCACCACTGAGTCAGTGTTCATTTTTGTCAGATGCCAACCAGACCAAAAATAGTTAGCTGCTATTTTTTCCACCTCCTGTCCTGCCTTTAAAGTAGGTTTAAATATTTACCATTCTCTTATTTAATGAAAGCTTGAATATCAAAGTGGGTGAATAAAGTGTGGTATGACTCCCATTTCTTGAACTCCAAATTTTGGAAAGCTCATCTGCCTCCATTGAAGAGTGACACAGAATGACCTTGCCAACACTTCTCTCAAGAAGGGTCTTGGAGCTGGATTTCTGCATACTTAGTTTCTGAATTATTCCTGGTTGCTATTCTAGGTGCAGGGGTAAGAGGGACTTCCTAGTTTGTTATCCTTCTGCCTTTTTATCTCTTGCATGAATAAATTACAGAGTACTGCTTCTTATCAAAGAAAACATCTCGCTCATCATCTAAGGAAAACAACATTTTTTTAGACCATAAATTATTCTTAAAGGAAATCTTAGAAGTCGGGCACCCCTCTCCCTGCCTCATGCATGCATACGCGCCTTTGTGCACTCCAATATGAATCAGTTCAACAACTTCATAGATAGTCTATCACGTTTGTGTCTGGTCATCATGAGGGTCAGTACTGAAAGCAGAAAGCACTTCATTGTGGTCTGCATGGAGCAAACTGTAGTGTCCAGGAATAACGAGGTGAGAGACCTTATTTTACTCTCCTATGTTCAGAACATATCTGAAATACATTATTTGCTTCTAGTTACCGTGGAGGGGTGAGGGAACATGAGGATGTCAGCAAGCCAATCAGGATGGTGAAGGGTCTTGGGTTCATGTCATATGAAGACTGGTTAAAGAAATGGGGGATGTTTAAACTAGGGAAGAGAAGACTCAGGAAGGACATCATAGTGATCTTCAAGTCCTTGGAAAAGTGTGAGATGGAAGTGGGATGAGTATAATGTATTTCTTTTCACTGGAGATCTTTGAGCAAAGGAGAGATGACTGCTTGGAAGGCATATTATAGTAAAGACTTTCAGTATGGTCTAAACTAGATGGTCATTTAGGTCCCTTCTAATTCTATGATTCTATGTAAAGAAACAACAACTGAATGGGCCCTCTCTGCCTTCTGGACCAAAGGCTATGCATGACAAAATATGTCCAGTTGTTTTCCCATGGTGTTTTCTTCCTGTTTATTGGCAGAAAATATGATTTCACGGGAGAAGATTGGAAAATGACCCCTTGTAATGATGGAATTTACATAAATAAATGCTGATTGCACAAAACAGATAATATGCTGCAGGTCTCATCACAATAAGTTGTCTCCTACTGACACGGAGTCTAAGTTGGAAGCACACAATTATGCAAATCAGTCTAATGGCAGCTCCTCATTACTGTCATGGAGGTAGAGGCAAAAACATGTCCTCCATAGACAGCTTGATGCTGGGCCATGAGCCAAAATGTTTGGTTTTGCTGACACAGTAACTGAGTCAACAAAAATAGGATATAATAGTAATACATCAGAGGAATCCATATCAGGGCCGACCTGAAACTTAATGGACTGTGAATCTTATGTCTGTGCAGAGGCCTTTCACTGGTATTGACCCATAATATGTCGGCTTCCACTTCTGCGATTCTATAGAAATAGATTACAGAAGCAATTTTTTTGGGGAGGGTGGGGTGTAGAACTGAAATGTCTGTGCAATGTTCTATTAGCTTTTCCTATAACAGATGATATGACATTTATAAATACTTAAATAATGTCATCTAGCCCAGGTTTTAAAACTTCCCAGAATAATTCAGAGCACTCACTGCCACTTGATCTAATGTGTTATTCTTTTTTTTTTTCTCCCTGAATTCTCATTATGACCCTGATGAGATTTTCAAACAATGAAACTTTCCCTTTGCCACATCTTTCCTTCCCTCCCCTACCCCCCTTTTTAAAAGTAGAATAGCTGTTGTCAGGAGAATATTAAACCCTAGACAGCTGCTGATGGGTCTAGTTAGAGCAAAGTCTGCTTACCAGGTAAGCTGGGCGTGAAAATGTGAACAACTGCAGCAACATTTAGCAGCCTCTCAATTTGATTCACTTCTCTGGTCACGTTCATGACCTCCATAGACTTAAATCATGCCCTTGGATTTTTGTCCATGTTTTGTCTTCAATGGAAGCAGCTACCACATTGGAAGGAACTGAGAGAATCATGGTGCTTAGCAAGAGCACATAGACCCATGCTAATTTTACCTAGAGTTTAAAATTAAGAAATATGCCTTTTAGAGGTCATCAGTCAATGACTTCTCATCAGCTTTCTTTTTAATGTTTTAGGAGTTTCTAGTTCCATCATGAAGACCTCTGTGCATGCCAAAAATCAAGCATCCATAGAACTCAGCAGCAAAGCCTATGAATCTCCAGATTCTAGTCTTCCTCTTGCTGGGGCAGTTGGATTGAGATGCATTAAAGAAAAAGCCTTTACATATATTCAATGTGAGAGTTTACCTGAAGGTGATCATTCGATTAAAATTCCAGAGTGTAAATAAGCCATAGAGTCCAACCTTCTCATTTAACAAATGAGAAAAAAAGGCTGAGAGAGTTAAATGATTTGCCAAGGGCCCAATATGGGAGTGCACTGGTAAATGTTTAACAACCCGCCCTTCAAGAAGAAAAAACACTCACATGCCACACTTTGAAGTCTAATCTCGAATGTTAACATTTTCTCCATAACATGCTTAAATCTAGACAATTTAAAAATTAAAACTCAAGCCCTGATCTGTAGTATTTGCTCATTTCTGATGTGTAAATATCTACACCGAAAGATTAATAATTTGTGGAGAACCAGAACTCACTGGTTTCCACACATCCTGAGACATACCAATAAGGATTCGAAGCAGGATTGGAAGCCTTCCTAATTCTAAACCCATGGCTCTAACCACTGCAGTACCTATCTTCCTCCAAAGAGGAAGCTGGTGGCATAGTAGATAGAGCTGGACTAGAGTCAGGAAGCCCTTAGGTCAAATCTTACTTTAGACACTAACTGTGTGACACTGGACAAGTCATTTAACTTCTGTTAATCTCACTTTTCTCTGCTGTAAAATGGGGTTGTTGCAGGATCGAATAATGTAATATCATAAAAAGTGTTTAGCACAGTTTAGCACGTAGTAGGAGCTATATAAATGCCTATTTTCTTACCTTCCCCTTACTCCCATAATTCAATACCACAGAACTGAAAAGCAGACTGTGGGTGCTGACTTATCTCTACATCTCTATCATCCTTCCTACCTCAGCTATTCAGCTCTCTTTTATATATTGTGTTCTCTTGTAAGTGTGTGAGCTCTGTCCTTTCTGCTTATATTTGCATTCCCAGAACTTAGCACAGTGCTTGGCACACAGTAAATACTTAATAAATATTTGTTAACTTGATTTGACCTAAATATGTTGTAAAAGGCACTAGGACCTCTTCCAGCCTTATCAAGAAGAGTACTAATTTTCTTTCCTTTCATACAACACAAAAATAATAATGAAAAATTCAGACATATCAGCCAACAAGTTTACTTGTTGATGACTTCACGTCTTCAATTGTTTGGGCAGCCACCAAAAGTCTCTGGATGGTTTTCAAAATGTTTGGTAATGGAAAAAAAAAAAAAAGAAATGTGGTGGGATACAATGTGGACATAATGAAACCCAGATTATTCCTAAAGCTGCAGCATTTAAAATATGAAAATATGAGCCACATCCTCTGACAAATAGGAAGGCTAACTTGCAGTCCTTGAACATCACCATCACACCAACAAGAATGGTTGATATGTATATAACACTTTAAGTTTTGCAAATGTATTTGCTTTGGCACTCACAAGAGCCCAAGTAGGGCAAGACCACAAATATTATCCACTTTAACACACGAGGACTCTGCATCTTTTTGCTTCTTATCTTCCTTAGCAGTGGTCATGCTTTCTGATATGCCTTACAGAATCTATTGCAAGGGTTTTCCAAACAAAGCAAAATGGTGGGAGAGAGTGGTGGGTTTGAATCTCAGATCAGCCACTTGTTAACTGTGAAATTGATCAAAGTCATCCTCTGAAAAATGTAAACACAAAGGGGTTATATACCATTTACAGAAACTACATTACAGAGTTGGTGGGAGAAAAGAGCTTGTAAAAGAATAAAGAGTATTACAGTGGAAAGGAAACAGTGGAAAGAGTTACCGAAGCTGCCTCCAGTCCTTCTTCTATCTACTTGTCTGATCTAGGTCAAGTTACTCACCTTTTTTTGGCCTCAGTTGCCTCATTCATAAGATGAGGGGCTTGTTCTAGGTTCCATCCAAACTCTAAATCTATAATACATCGATGACATCAAAATAGGAGCTGATAATATTAATTACAATTATTTTCATTGTATTTGGCAACCAGGTGGTATGCTTCAAGGGATGCTGAATTTTCAATAGGAAGACCTGAGTTGGAATTCTGCCTCAGATACTTCATAACTGTGTGAGCCTGGGCACGTCACTTTACCATGTGCTTCCTCATTAGTAAAATGGGAATAATGGCTACCTTATAGGATCATTGTGAGGATCAAATGAGAAATCATATGGAAAATGCCTTGCAAACTTGAAAATGCTATTAATATTATTAATAGTAGCATTTTCTTAAGACACACATTTTTCTTATGCAAATATATACATATATATTAAAGGTGTGTATATATGCAATATGTATATATAATATATACAACATATAATACATATATAGTATGCATATCATGTTTATATGTACTATATAATAAATACGCTTATATTTATACATGATATATACAATACAATACAAATAAATACACAAAATGCATATATTTATACACAATGTGTATATATACGCACATGTGTATATACACACAAACAAGCATGTTATTCAACATGTGATTTCATTGCTATAGAGAAAATCCAAGTGAGGTAACTCTTTTTACCCATACCAATCAACATGTTCTCTGTAACTTGTCTTAGGGACTAGCTGCTTAGGGCACTTCAAAGTTGAGTGAATTGCTGAGCTTCCGTGAGTAAGAGATGAGATTTCTGCCTGGTTTTCTTGACTGTAAGAATGACTCTATCCACCACAGCATATTTTTTCTTTGTCTAACATATACATATACACATACCCAAAGAGCATATGACTATGCACACATAGGCAAATAATATAGATATGCATGTATATTCTTTGCATGTCTGAATGAGGCAGCATGGTAATAGATAGAGGGCCAACTTTCAACATGAAGATGTGGGTTTAAATCCCTCCTCTGACACGTATTTGTTACATGACCATACATAGGCAGGCCCTGTTAATAAGTAACTTTCTAAAAGTATAAGTTATAGAAAAGATGCTAATTTGCAGTTATGGAAGAAGTTTGTTCACCTTGGTGGTGAAGACACACACACACACACACACACACACACACATATACACATATATGTATATGATTAAAATGAAAAATAAAAAATATAAATTACAAAAACCTATGAATGTTTTAGAGAGCCAGATTGAGAGGAAGAATTTTAAGCATAGTACAAAATGCTCAAGCATTCTTTTCCTTCATTTTATCTCATTGTATCCCTTATACATGTACATACATACATACGTATATCTATATATACATGCATATGCACACATATACATAGAGATGGACAGAAGTTTGGTATTCTGTGTATTGGAAGTAAAAGCCGATGGTCATAACGAATGTGCGTTGCTGTAAACCTATTTTCAGAAGAACCTCTCAGATCTGTAGGTGGATCCAGTCATGTACATGGGTTGATAGAGGACTGTCACAGATACAAAATGTGAAATGTTAACTGCATGTTTTTGATTTTCTGTTCTGGAGGGTCTGTAGAGGTACAGCGTTTGCATGCATACTTTTCCATGTTTAAATTCTGCTCTAGATTTCCCTTTCTGTATTCTGTTTCATTTATCCCATCACTCATGTTCTTCTTGCTCCTAAAATCTTTCAATGAAAAGCAAAGAACAGTGGCCACTATTTTTTAAAAGCTCTACGAACAGAAAACCAACTGCAACAGGGTGTGGAAGAGCTCTCAGCCTTACTAGATCTGATATCCCAGGTGGCAGGTCTGAGGCTAAACTTGCCTGATCACATAAAACCAAGAATGAGACCATATCTAGTAAGCTTCCTTCTCTACACATATGCTTTTTTGAGCCCACAGGAATATGCTTGTTAGAATGGGAGCAGATGAATCTCAAAGGTCCTTTAATGAAGTTTTCAACCTTAATAAGGCAGTCCGTTCTCTACCAAGCAGGCTTTGCTGAGGAGTCTTAATTTATCCTCATTTAAAGCTCCCTTTAAATTGTGGCATCTTTTGCCTTGACCATTTCTTCCTTCTCTGAGGCATGCCCAGAGCTCTCCCCCTAGGAATGCTAGTAGTTATTAGATATTGTCTAGTGGACAATACCTTAAATATGTTGGCAGGTTTTTACCTTTCCTCCAAATGGTTGCTGATTATTATCTAGAGTTATTCTGCCCTGAGAGATTCTGAGATCTCTTGTGAACCCAAAGCCAGATTCTTCACTCTCATCACCCACTACACTATTGAAGGTCTTTTTTTTTTCACCCTGACTTTGATTCATCACTTGGTTTTATCATCAGCTTGGCTATGGTTTGGAAACAGAGCATGTCAGCACTCCCCCTTTTTTTTAACTGCCTCTGTGTTGCAGCAAATGTGTTTTGTTCTCTCCTTTCAAAAGTGAAGATTGTATCTTAAAATCATTTTCCCCTAGGGATCCACTCACTACTTTCTCCCTGGCAGCCCAGAAGGACCTCAAAAAATTAAGAAAGATGTTCAGAAATGTGAATTTGTACGAAACGAAAGAAAAAAATAATAACACCCAACCCATCTAGACATATCACAGCTCAGTTGTGTGGTTGCTTCCACCCTGCCTGCAGAAATGTTTTTGGAATTTCTAGGCCGTAATAGACATGTACAGCTAACTGACTTTTATCTTTCTACTGTCATATTGATCTATCAGTGAATCTATAATAGAAGATGGGAGCCTGAAACAGTAAAAAGTAATAGCCATTGAGATGGATAGCCAGAGCAAAAATGTAGTTTCACAGGGACACTTAGTGCAAAGAACTGTAGATTCATGTCAAGGGGGCATAAGTATCCCCTTCAAAGGCCCCTGTTAAAAATACCTAGTGCACAGATGACCTGCCTTCAGAATATGATATGTTTCTATATTGATTTTCCAAGTTTCAAAACAACAGGAAATAGCCTAGTAAAAGTTTCTTTGCTGAGCACTAAAAGTAATTTACCTCCTTTGTTTGATTTCAGTTTGGGATTTTGTTTTATGGTTCAAAGTACAAGTGCTTATTTTTAAAAATTCATTTGAAACCTACAGAAGGAAGCAGCGCTCCAGACCATGGGAATGAAGCATAAGAAACCTGGCATGGAATAAAGCAAAACAAAAGAAAGCCCATAAATTGCATTAAGGGACTTCAGTGGCAAACCATTCCATGACCACAGTGACGTCTTTATTTTCATTTCAGATGTGGGCCCCCATGACACAGAGACAGGCTCCTCCCATCATCATAGCTCTCCTAAGACAAAATTGACATGACTGTAAGAGAGGCTACGCGCTTGCCTTGACGTAGTCTTTATTTTACTTGTGATACTTAATCTTTCTTTTGTCTGTTTGCATGAGGGTGTGTTGGCAGAATTCAGAAAAATGGCCATTCCGTGGCTAGTAAATGATGATTTTCCTTTCAGTGGCATTAGCCACTCATTGTTGATATGGAACAAGGATAAATAACGCAGGTCAATGATTCAGCATTCCTTATATAGACCTGTAATTCCAACATTATGTGCCTAGCTCAACAAAAGGAGGTTTTACAAAAACAACTCACATTATTGTAGACTTGCCTTACATATTTTGATAACACTTCCATTACACAACTACCTCAGAAATAGGTAAGATGGTTTTATTAGAAGTCTAATTTTGAAGAACTGGTTGATCTTAGCTACAGGCAGTTCTTTCTTTAGTAAGTGGACAGTTCCACAGACCTCTACATAAAATGATTTTTACACACTGCTAATTTGCCCTGAATCATGGGGAGAGAGAGGATAGAGGGAGACAGGAATGAGGCTACAATCCAGTGGAGGGAGGGAACTAGCATAGGGTTCAAGAAGGGAATAAAACCCAGAGGGCAGAGGCAGAAAAGTTGGGGCCAGAAGTCTCAAGCCAAGTCTCTGATCCATAGCTTTTTTTTTCTTTTGGTTTGGTTTCATTTGGTTTTTTTTTTTTTCGTGGGATGGGAGCTTATGGAGTGCTTAGCCAAGAAGCAGGCACAGACACATACTGTGCTTAACATGGGTGTTTTTTTTTTGGGGGGGGGAATGTAGATTTATTTCAAACTTCTTTACATAAAGTTGAATTTGCACAATGAGAACTAATGTAAGGCAAAAACTATCTCTATTCTTATTAATTCCTTTATATTTATGTTTCCATTCCCTGTTCTATTTTAATTAGAAATATGTGTATATGCAACATATGTATAGTTATATGTATATGTGCGTGAGTGCACATAGAGATAGAGATATATAGATATATGTAGAAATCAATCAGCAATCATCTGTCAAGTGTTTACTATCTGCTGGGAAGGTTGGTGTAGTGGTGAGATAGCTGACCTTTGAGAAATGAAGACCAGACATGGGTTTTATTTTATATTTGCCTCTGATACATATGGACTACATGATGTTGGGCACTAATCTGCATTGGAACAGGAAATGACAGTCTTCCTTTGGTACAACAAATATTTTGTGGCTCACAGTGTAGACTTTGGCTGTTCATCTGTTACATTTTCCCCTTAATGCATGAACAGACCACTTCCTACTCTACTTCTTTTCTGCTTCATAATTGGAAATTCCTTCACGTTGTGGCCCACAATTTCACCCAGACACCAGTCATGTTTCAATTCACTTTCTATTTGCCAGCCACCTTCTAAACAGCCTCTTCCTTTACTTTGCTGGCCAGAACAAAAAATACATGCTACAGATCTTCTGTCTTGAGGCCTGGACTGTTCTTCATCTAGCTTACTATTTTAGACAGGCCATAGCCATGCTTTACTGCACTCCTCACTCCCTGGTCACCTTGACAACTTCACCAGACCCTTCCAGTTCTGGAACTAAGACTGTATCCATTCTGCCATTATTCCTGAAAGGGATGTATCAATTTTCTCCCTTATAGCCTCAGTCACCATCCTTATAATAACTTCACAGATCAAGCTGCCCCTCTCTGGCAACCAGTTCCCTATGTATATTGTCTATCCCAACAGGATATGGGCTCCTTTGGGGAAAGGATTATCTTTGCTCTTGTGTTTGTATCCCTACTACTTAGCACAGTGCTTGGAACAGTATAGGTCCTTAATATTTTTTTTCATTCATTCATTTATTCATACATATATATATATAGGTAATGATGTTTTTATACTACTTTTTTCATCCAAGTAATCATCATTAACATTCTGAAGCCTATTTATATCTACCATTCATCATTTCATTACCATGAAATAAGAAGTCTAATAACCCTTTCAAGGAAGGAAATTATGTCAGTCTGACATGATTAATTCTTAAGGAACCCATGCTTTCTAAGTCCTCATATTGTTGTGATGCCATACAATGCCCTTTAATGGGTTCCACTATTTGTTTGTTTGTTTTTCCTTGAGTTTAGGATATGTGAGAATAAACCCTTTCCACAATGTATTTATTGGTTTTGAATGGCCACTTAATTGGTAATTCACCGTCTGCTGGGGCTCTTCTATACATTTGTATTTATTACAATCTATAAGGTATAGTTTCTGCATGGGACCTTATGTGTATATATAGTGCCCTGGTGATAAGGTTACAGCATCAAATTTAAGTATATCCCTTGCCCCCCAGAAAAGCACAAGACATACACAAGTCTAATCCAGCGATACTAAATTAGTATTTTGATTTGAACTAAGAAGAAATAGCATATGACCAAGCACAGTTTTGGTCCTATTCCTTTGATATACAAATATTGACAAGGAAACATTTGTCAAATAGACTATTTATGGAAAAAAGATAATGAACCTGATTCAGGATATCTCATTCTATCAGTCCATAAAATGCCCTCAGCCTGCACTTGAAAGACACAAAGAGAGGAAAGTGTGTCCACTTGCTTCATAATTAGTTCTAATTAGCAGGTTGAAAGCTATTTGTATTTAATAAAAGATACCTTTTTTTTTGGTTCAGCAATTGAGGTGAATTGTCTAAACAGGGAGTAACTATTACAGCTGAATGCAGTTTTATGGACAAGTATATATTATTTTGATGTTGTTTTCCCTATATTTAAATCAATTTGGAATGTTTTGAAATGATTAAATAGCATCATTAAAACAAATTTTAATAAAGAGAAACATAGATACTGGAAATCAATACCTAACTACCAGGATGATTAAAAACTACAGCAAACTATGGACATAAATACTTTGGTTAGATAACATGTTTTTTATTATTGACAGGGGAAATCCCATGACATCCAAAATCTAACAATTTGGGGAAGACAATCCTTTTGGGAGGACGTTACAGTTTCTTTTGATAATTTCAGTCATACTAAGTCAATAGGATCATAGATTTGGACTACAACTAACTTATAGGCTCTTGAATCTAACCTCTTAATTTCGCAGGTAAAGAAACTGAAGTTCAGAAATTTTAGGTGAGCAGGGGTACTTAAAATTTTATCATGCATCCGTTTTGCATTCTGATGAAGCCTATGGACTCATTCTCTGAATAATATTTAAAAATGTATAAGATAAAATGCATTAGATTACTGATAAACTGTATTTCAATGAACCAATTACATATTTGTGTGTAATGATAGCTATCTCTAGAGTGGGAGGGGGAGGGAAAAAAGGAATAACTAAATGTACTTGATAACTTTATAATATATTTAAAAGGGATAGATAACTGTACATAATTGATTTATAGTTTCATGTGCAATCATCTTTATTATAGTTATAGAAATGTTCATTTTACTCTACAAATTAAAAATAAATTTAAAAAATGAAAAATGAAACTAACAAATTCTATTGAAATACACTTGTCAAATTTGTTTTAAAATTTTAAATAAAAACAAGTTCAAAGACCCCTTGCCGCCCATTGTCACATAACTAGTTTCAGACAGACAGCATTTCAATCCTGGTTGTCCTGATCCCAAGCCCAACACTTTAACAAGTGACTGCTCAAGTCCCTTTCAACTTGTAGTTTCTATGATCTCAATAGTCATTAAAGATGTTTTCATTTTCTTTTCCTAAATTCTTCAATCAGCACTGTGACAGGAGTGTGTAACATCAGTACAGTATCATTTATCTGGTTTGATTTGTCCAAAACTTCCAGAAACTTGGACGAGTGAAGAAGGATCTCACAGCTTTATCAGGAAACCTGGCCTGATCCACTTGGGGGGACATCAACATTAGTCATTGGTTGGTTGTTGTCCTTCATTTTCAAAGAGGATCAAAATAACTGGGTTGGGGTCAAGGAACAGTATGGCTGACTATGGCTGATCAGACCAATACAGGTTTGGAAGGCTCTACCACAGGTGGGGCACAAATGGTCTATATGAACATTGGGAGTAGAGATGTCTCTAAATTTGTGCATCTCACATTTCTTTTGAACTACTGCACAGGTCCTTTGATGAGAGTGCACCATGCTACTTGGTCCTCTGCCAGTGTCTCCCATGATACACAATGTATACTAAAGTTCTTCAGAGAGCTGTTAATTATTTCTGCAATGAAAAATCACTTCATTCTTTGATGTAGTCAGTTCAGTACCATTCCTTTTCTTGATATTTTAAAAATCACTTATCTTCCTAAGTACTTTTTTGTTTGTTTGTTTTCTTTTGTTGGGGGAGGGGACAGAAGGGGATTTAGTATATAATGTCATCAGTGTACTAAATATCCTTTGCTGATATAATTCAGCAACTTAGCTATAATTTACAGTACAAGAAAGTTGACCAGAGCACCAAGAGATTATGTGACTTGCCCAGGGTCACACAGGTACCTAACCATATGTTAGAAGCAAGATTTGAACCTAGCTATTTCTGATTGTTAGCCAAACATTACATCCACTGCAATGTGCTGACCCTCAGTACTAATGACAGCTAATTTTAAGTTGCACTTCAAGGTTTGCAAAGCATTTCACATATGTTTTCTTATTTGAGCCTCAAAACAACCCTGTGAGTAAGGTGCTATTATAATCCCCATTTTACAGAAAAAGAACTTGCCCAGTGCCAGAAGCACCTGAGGCAGTATTTGAACTCAGGTCTTCCTGCCTCCAATATCTGCACCACTCAGTTGCCTGCTTGATGATAGATGGCTATTCCATATTAGGAGCACCCTTGACTAAACATAAGAAGAATGCTGATGATTCTCAAATCTTCCTATAACCCTAACCTATCTCTGTACTAACCTCCCATCTCTCATCTTCAACTACCTTTCAGACATCAAAACAGATAGCCAATAGACACCTTAAATTCAACATGTCCAAAAGAGAACGCACAATATTTTCCCATAAACCTTCCCTATCTCCCACCTTCTCTGTTTCTGTAGAGGGCAACAAGGAGAATCATCAGCTGTCTGGACTTCTGTGTTGCCACTGGACTCTGCTGAGTGGAAGAGAGTGAGGCTGATAACTTTGCACACACAGCCCTGTCTCTCTTAAATCCAATTCATGAACAAGTCATGACATCACCCTTATGAGTCACTGGATCTCTTCGAGAACAAAAGACAAACAGCAGAGGGTAACACCATCCTCTCAATCCCTCAGCACTTGCAATCTATGGTCATCCTAGCTCCTCACTACCTCTCCTCCTTCATAACCAGTTTATTGCCATATCCTATTGATTTCATCTTAGCAACATCTCTTGAACAGGTTCCCTTCTCTTCTCTGACACTGCCACAACTCTAGTGCAGGTCCTTATCTTGCCTAAGCTATCGTGATAGAGTGCTCAGCCTGCTTCATCTTTTCCAACTTCAATCCTTCTTCTATTCAATCACTAAAGGATTTTTCCTAAACTGCAGATCTGAACATATTACCTCCTTACTCAATAAATTTCAATGGCTCTCTATTACCTCCAGGATCAAATACAAATTATTCTGTTTGGTATTCAAAGACTTTGACAACCTAACCTCTTCCTACCTTTTCAGGGCTTTTTGTTTGTTTGTTTGTTTTTTGTGAGGCAATTGGGGTTAAGAGACTTGCCCAGGGTCACACAACTAGTAAGTTTCAGGTATCTGAGGTCACATTTGAACTCAGGTCCTCCTGACTCCAATGCTGGAGCTCTATCTACTGTGCCACCTAGGTGCCCCTTTTCCAATTTTCTT
Organism: Phascolarctos cinereus; assembly: GCF_003287225.1. Lineage (NCBI taxonomy): Eukaryota > Metazoa > Chordata > Mammalia > Diprotodontia > Phascolarctidae > Phascolarctos > Phascolarctos cinereus. The sequence continues at coordinate 433,668,777 of NW_027555958.1, forward strand.
ACACCTTACTACTCATCCCATACTTTTTGTTCCAGTGACACTGGCCTTCTGGCTATTCCACAAACAAGGCCCTCCATTGCTTAGCTCTATGTGTTTTCTCTGACTGTTCCCAGTGTCTGGAACATTCTCTCCTTATCTCTGTCTACTAGCTTTCTCAATTTCCTTTAAATCCCAACTAAAATATCATCTTCTACGGGAAACCTTTTCCAACCCATCTTATTTCTAATACCTTCCTTCTCTTAACTATTTCCTATTTATCCTGTAGGTAGCTCGCTTGTATATTTGTTTGTCATTGTCTATTCCAATAGGATTGTGAGATCCTTGAAAATGGTTGACTATCTTTTGAGTCTTTTTGTATCTCTAGCACTTAACACAGATCCTGGTACACAGTAGGCCCTTAATAAATGTTTATTGATTGATCGATTGACCGATTGAATGAATGCCCAGAAATGGTCCCTTCCCATTGCAGAGAAAAGGAACCCCCAGTCTTTCCTAGACTGTTTTCATTCAATTGCTGTTACTAAAACCCTTACACTAAACCCAACAACAACACTTCTCAACAGCTCAAGGCCCTTTTCCTCCACTGGTCAGATAGTGAAACCTGACATTATTTTTTCACCTGATTCCAAGTAATTTTCCATTTCTAACTAACTCAGAGTGGGTTGGTCCATAATATCATCTTCTCCACTAAATTCTTTCTTTCTCATCAACTTTTTGTGGTTCTACAAATGAATTCCAGATGTAAAAAGAGGAATTCACATTTCCACAGGGAATAAAAGTCTGGTTTGTGGGCTATACTATTTGCTACTGGCACAAAATCCAAGATGGTGTTCCCTGGGGTTTGGGTGGAATTAGGGAATTTGGCAAAATAAAGCAATTCAGGTCACTTAGATAAACATTAAGCATATATCACACTTCATATCTAGTCTTTTTTTAGTTACTTGCCCTTTCTTTTAAAATTTTCTTTAATTAAATAATTATCAGAAATTTAATTTAAAAAATCATTTAATAGTTAATTACTATGGACCATGTACCATGGTAGGTGCTGTCCTTATGTTCAACTGGGATCATAAAACATATAAACAAATAAAAAAATATATATTTTTTTAAATCTCATGAGGAAGTAATCTCATGGGGATCAGTAAAAGCCACATCAATAAATCAACATGTGGTTTTTAAGTAATTACCATGTACCAGGGATTCAAAGACAAAAGTGAAACAATCTCTCCTCTCAAGGAGTTTACATTCTAAGGGGAGGAAAGAGAGGAAGGGAGTCTAACAATATTCACTTATATAAAAAGTAACATTTCACTAGGCTTTCCCACAAAGATTACTTTTCAATTCAATAAACATTTATTAAGCATGTGCCAGGCATTGTGCTAAGCTCTGTGCACATTTAAACAAAAAAGGCAAAATCCAGCCTGCACCCTTGAGGAGCTTACAGTCTAATAAGGAAGTCAACATGCAAGCCAATATATACGAAGCAAGCTATGTACTGGAAAATAGGAAATAAGGAACAGAGCCAGGAGACTGGAATTAAGAGAGGTTGGGGAAGGCTTGTTGTGGGAGGTGGGATTTTAGTTGAGACTTAAAGGAAGACAGGAGCTCAGTGGTTAGGGTATTATGATGTTCCAAATTACATTATTATGTGGAAAACTGGAATCAAAGCAGTCACATATTTTCCAGATAATGCATCTATTATAACTGATTTTATTAGACGTTGCGAAGGTAAAAACAATAGGCCTTGGCATATGAGGGGTGAGTGGTGAGACACAGTGAGGAATTCAGGATCACTCCTAGATTGCAAGTCTGAGGAACTGGAAAGATGGTATTGTTCTCTACAGTAACAGGGAAGTAAGCAGGAAATATAATAGATTGTGTTTTAGACATACTGAGTTTAAGATGTCTACTTGAAAAATAGTTTGAGGTGTCTGAAAGGCAGTTAAAGATGCAAGACTGAAGGTCAGCAGAGAGACTGGGGCAGGAAAGATAGACTTGAGAATTATCATTGAGAATTATTTAAGAATGATATTTAAATCCATAGGAGCTGATGAGGTCACCAAGTGAAGTAGTAATGAGAGAGAAGAGAAGAGAGCCCAGGACAGAACCCTGATTAGATTACCTAATCTAACTCTGGTTGGACTTACAAATAGTGTCACTGTAGCTTGACTGCTTCATTTTTGCCTTTGTATCCCTAATTCATAGCATTGAGTCTAGTACTTTGTAGATGATTTAAAAATGCTGAGTGAATGAATGAATGAATGAATGAATGCAAAGGTAAGCAGGTGATTCCAGGAGAGAAAGCAATAATTAAATGTGGACTAGGATTGATGGCACAGCAGATAGGGTGCAAGACCTAGAGTCAGGAAGACTAATCTTCCTGAGTTCAAATCCAACCTTAGATACTTACTAGCTCTATGTGCCCCCGGGCCAGTCACTTTCCTGTTTGTGTCAGGTCCTCAAGTGTAAAATGAGCTGGTGAAGGACGTGGCAAACCACTCCAGTATCTTTGCCAAGAAAATCCTACATGGGGTCATGAAGAGTTGGACAAGACTAAAAAACAGCTGAACAGGGATTGATGGGCAGCTCACATGCTCATGGGAAAGGTATGTAACTGAGAAGACAGAGAAGGAATTTCTGGCAGTGATGTGAGTAACAAAAATGTTCACATTACCAACGTTTAAAAAACAAATCACCAGATGGGACAACAATTACCAATTCCATTCAAGTAGAGACATTTCTGAGGCCAGAATAGCTATTCTTCCCATTAGAAACATCTCCACAGCTCAGGAAATCTGGAGTATGTGAGCTTCTCCATTGCCACTTTCAGTTACCCTTGCTTAGAGCACTGACAGAAATGTTGATTTTGGGCTGGCCAGCAATACCCGGAAGAAACTCCTTGTCTGAAGGATGAACTTCTCTCCCTCAGAGTCACATTTCTTAATCAAATTTAGTCCCTTAAAATGAGAAGAAAATTAGGGATGTGATAGGA